>NW_024044681.1:4317041-4406548 GCF_014851395.1 Micropterus salmoides
CAGACAGCCAATCATTTCGCTTCCCTGGATCTAAGACAGATGTGCTGTCAGCTGACCTTTGACCTCGTCTTTGTGAAGAGGAGAAGAGCGATAAACGCACACCATCGTTCTGACTTTATGATAATTAAATCATTCACAGAAAACATCTGTTCTGTTTATCGTCCTGCTTTGAAGCTGGAGGAGAACAACAGAGAGGAAAGTCATGTTCTCAAAGTCAGGATCTGAAGCTCCGACAGGCCCGTGACGAGACCTGGATCTGCAGGTCCTCACAAGGTAAACAGGACCTGAATGTACACTGGCATCGTGGGGACTGTCCTCCCATCTGGGGACATTTCCAGGTCAAGACGTGTCTGACACTTATTTAGCTGAATCCTCTCGTTAGAAGCTGTTTAAACCAGTTTCTTGCTGCCGGATGAGACGAGAAGAATCCGACCACGTTAATCAGATTAACTGCGACTCACCCTGACCGGCGAGTCGCAGCTGAAGTTCAGAGGGGAGCAGTCGGTGGATTTGGAGCTCGCTGCAGGGACTGTTTAAAACCAGTTTATAGTAATTAGTTCGTGAGCTCAGGGAGAGCGAGCGCTCACATCTACAGCAGCTCATTAGGGACATTTTCACGGTTTGAACCCCGGCGGCCGCCTGCCGGGGTCAGAGGTCAGTGCTGCAGCACAGGGCCGACGCGTAATCTGGTTTTTCAATTAGTCACGATAGAAGAGTTTCAGAGCCTCAACAGGAAATTAGATTTATTCTCTCTGAGACGGAAGTCCACACTTCTTCTTCTTCTTCTTCTTTTTCCCCCAGGACTCCATTTATTTTCCCTTATCTTCCTCCTCCTCCTCCTCCTCCTCCTCCTCTGACAGGAGGAGGAGAACCAGACGACAGATTAATGAAGAATGAAATCGGCTGCAGTGTTTTCAAATGCCGCCTCTTGATCCGTCTCTGCCAGCTTTAATAAACCCTCTCTGATCCAGGACCGCATCCTGGACCAGGAGGGACAAACGTTACTGTGGTGACCGTCCCTAAAAGGCCTCGGGTGTCCAGTCAGCATCTGACAGTGGCGGTGCTAACTGTCGTAGCGACAGAAAACTCAGTCAAGTCTCCTGGAGACGTTTACATCCTCCTGCGTAGATTTCACAGCTACATTTCATAGTCTCCAGTGTACTCAGTAAATCCACCACACAGACACAACATCCTCAACATTAACATGATTCTTTCGTCTCCACCCGTCAGCAGGTGAACAAGCGTTTACTTTTCCTCCGTGCACAGGTGTCGTTTACCCTGGGGACGCTGAGGACATGTCCCCTGATATTGTCCCCGCCACTTTCTGACAGGATCGTTTGTTAAATTCTTATGAAAAATAGCCCTGTTGTAAGTCAGAGCTGCCAACTCTCACGCACTGAGCGTGAGACTCACGTAATTGACACTTTTCACACGCCCTCACACCATACATCAATTCTGTCACGCATTGGAAAAACTAATGTAACTTTAACCAATAACTGATAGCGTCGACTCGGCGCGATTACACTCCACCCAGCTGATGCGACACCGGCGGACGCTTGACAGGAATCAAGCGAAGCCGCTCTCGCGCAGTGAGTTGCAGACAGTTTGTGATTGCGTAACGTAGCTGGGAGAGTTTTGCAATATAAAAACGTATAATCTGAAGCGCAGCCTGCTCTGTTGGTAATGTGAGCTACACAGAGCTGCTGCAGTTACCATGTGAGGATTTATGGTGAAGTGTTTTCAGTTAGTTTAGTTTTGCGCAGGTCTCATCCATACAGGCCCAAACGGGTTCTGTGTCTGTCTGGGATCATATCAGCAGAACAAGTAATGAACAGCAGATTATAGGGCGGGAAGATTGTGATTTAATGATGACATTATTCTCATAAAAAGCTTTCTGGAGATGTCAGATTACATAATTATGTGGGATGGATATGCAGAAAGTTTTTAACATTCAGTGCAGGAGTTTCTAACTGAATTAAAATTAATTAATTTATCCTTGAGGTGAAAGTGTGCAACATTTAAAGAGGAACTTCCCCAAACAAAGGCACAAAGAGGAGGGAAGGCTAAATCATGAAAATAGGCCAACAGATTGCTTGAAAGCCTAATGAATTATATTCTGGTATATTTTATATTTTAAATTGTCACCTGCTGCCTGAGTTTTGTGTTTCCATTGATATAGCCAAGATAAAAACATATCCACCATAAAGTGATGCAGAAAGTTTCACCAGAATGCAGGAAATTTAGTGTTTAATGTTAACATTTGCTGGGGGAGGGCCCCCGGACCCCCCACTAACTAAGTGGCTCTTGCTTATTATGAACTGTAATATTCCAGACATTCTCCAGAATTAAAAGAAATACAGTCTCTGGTCATAGACACATAGATTCTGTGGGGGAAGACTCCCCAACACCTGGTTAGGTTTGGTCGACATTAAGGCTGTCATGTCTGGAGGTTGGCAAGTATCCTGATCACACTGATCTGAGTATGATTTTTGACTTGGCTTTTCATCTGCACATACATGTGGAGGTTGAACTTTTAAAACAAAATTCCTAAGGATTAAAGCTGATGACCCGACCCCCTGCGGTGGGATGTGACCCAGAAGGCCTAAAATGAGCCTCCAATACAGAATCTCACTCCGAAGTAAACTGAAAAGTTGGCAGCCCTGTGTAAGCCCTGACCTGCCCCAGACAGGGTAGCTAGATCAATTTTCACACAAAATGCAAAAGAGAAATCCATCCGTCTGAACCTAGTATTTTGTCCCCTTATACATGCCGCACAGCGTGAAGGTGGGAGGCTCAGCTAGCATCTCAAAGCGACCATTTTTATCCACATCAAACACCGAGCATCTAAATGGGCCCATATCACAACATAAATGGCTCTGTAATCACTGTACGTGGCTGCAGGTATTGCCATCCAGATATCTCTCCTCTCACCCCACACTGCGACCTCGCTGAAGAATACAACCCACTCCCGGCCCTTACAGGATGTTCTGCTCTCAGGCTGTGGAACTGTAGAGCTTCTGGTCACAGGAATACTGATCAATATTCACTGTTTTTATCAATAGTTCAATGTTTTGGAAGCTTTATGTTATTTGGAACGTGGTCGTTTGGGCAGAAATAATGTTTTGAAGATAACTCCCAATAAAAGTCAACATATAAACAGTAAATATGGCCAAAACATGGACATTCGCCTGGTATATTTTAGAAAAAGTGTGTAATAACTGTTGGATATTAGTGTATTTTCATCACATTTACAGTATTCCTGGTGTATTAGAAAATGTTCTGTTGCATTATAATCAGCTGGATGATGGTTTTGATGGTGATATTGCTAATAAAATATAGATATCAGATGAGGATGAAAATATCATATTCTCCTTTATGGCATCTCCATTTACTCTTTAATAGCAAAATAAATAGGTTCATTCACAGTTGATTTATATTCCTTAGCTTCTGACCTGTCAAAGGAGACCAGAATTATGCATCTGGGCCAAATGGCTGAGGAGTTGTTCCTGATTCACTTTGTTATTTTAGGTGTTTTTCCTGGAAACAGGGGCAGAAAGCTGGAGCTTTCCAACAGGTTGAACTGAGAAATTAAATATTCTGAGAGAAGTTTATTTGCACAATATGAAAAGATGCCATTAAAGTACAGAAGCAACAAAAAAGTGCATTGTCCAAAAAGAGTAGCTTAAACTACTAAACAACATGTTGATGCTAAAGTGACCTAAAAATGTGCAGCAGCGATCAGGAACTTTAACAAAGTCTGCACTCAGTGACGAACGTTAAAAACCAACCCGGCGGTTTAGCTTCTGCAGGTCAGACTGATTTATGATCTGTAGCTGTTCACATTACTCCTGAAGTGGTTTCTCTTGTGTTTTAGTCTGTCGTCTCCGGGCTGACCTACATGCTGCTCTCTCTGCAGTAGACGCGGTTCTGGTTCCGTTCGACTGACCTGCCGTTGCAGGTGTGGATGTGAGGGATGACTCAGGAATCAGAATCAGCTGCTCACTTTGTGAATGAACAGACAAGACAGCAATATAACATCTGAATGAGTTAAACACTAATAGACAGGTAGAGTGGACAGTCCTTAAAGAGTACCCGGTAATACTGCACATACTTCAGGTATTCAGGAGTTAAAGCATTAAAGTCAGGAATGTCTTCCTGTGGCGCTCTGTGGTGCATTATGGGGGACGAGTCTGTCACAGAAAGTCCTCCCGTGTTTGTGCGTTTTATGCTGAGCATGTTCGTGCTGTAGCAGCTCACGCTTCACCCTGTCGATGAGCAACATTTTGCCCTCCCTCTGTAACTCCTAACGATCCACTCTGACTTCATGCTCGTTACATTTCCTCACGGCTGCGTTCAGCCTGCAGCCAAAGTGACCCATATCTGATTTTTCTGCACATGTGACTCAGATCTGATCTTTCTCTGACAGTGTGAACAGGTCACGTGGAATCTGATCTATGTGGTCCAAATCCGATACAGATCCGATCTTCTTATATGCGACCTCAGTCTGGAGGTCGGAACTGATGCGACTTTGACGTCACTGCAGAGCAGCTGTCCTGCTGTAGACGCGTTGAACGGAAAAGCTCCACAAAAGTCATTATTAAACACATGGCTCTCCTCCTCTTCTACCTCGCCATGACCTTCTCACAGATTCCCTTTCTTCCAGCTGAAATCCAGCGGATCGCCAGCTCTCTGCTGAGTTACCTGCATGCTGCTTGGGCCGCATTTAAACTATAATGTGAACTGTCAAACAAAAACATTTGGCTCTGGGAAAAAAATTGAGCATCAAGGCCCGCCGTCTGAACGCAGCCAAAATCACACATGCTGTTTAAAAAGCTTTGTCACCTGAGCCCTCCACGTGACCTGAATCAGGATTTCATCTTTTAAGAAAGAAAGAAAACAAATGAAACAACGTTAAAATCGTTTCATCGTGATGTTGGTGAAAAACGTGGTCCGGCTGTTTTAATCACATCAGCTCGGCGGTTCAGGATCCGTCAGTTTTGATCTGAAGGCGTCTCCCAGCTGTGGACCTCTCCTGTCTGAATCTTCACAGGTCTCAGTCAGGATCTCTTCCACAGATCCGGTTTCTGTGTCGCCTCGCTGTCAGTTGTCGTTCCCACTCGTCCTGTCGGAGGCGGTTTGATTGGTCAACTCTAAAGCGAGTCTCTGCAGAGTCTGTCCTCAGGCTGTCTGAAAAACCTGCCGCAGAGCACGCGCTCGTTCTTCCCGTCACTTCCAGGGACTCACTGATTCCCTGGAGACTCAAACCAAGACACGATTCAGATCCTCGCCGCTGCGGTTTGGTTTGAAAACGAAGCCGAGCTCCGCCCACACCAGAGTTGATCTCATCACGAGGCCGCTGCTGTTTTTAGTAGTTCGGTCAGTAACAGCTGTTTGCAGCAGCTTCACTTAGAGGGCCGACCTTCTGCAGCTGCAGCAGAAACAACATTCAATCATTATTTCAGTTTCAGTAATGAAATGTTTTCAGCTCGTTGGAGCGAAATCCAACATCATTATCTCCCTCCACAAAACATTTCAGTTTTTAGCAACACGGAGGAAAATATTCTTCTGATTATTAAACCTCACGTTTCATCCAGAGTTTCTAATTTCACTCTTATAAAAGATAAATCCGGCTCTGTGAGAGTTTAAACCAGCAGGAAGCTGCTCTTCGTTCCTTCTTCTCTGTGAGCTGAAACATTAATAAGCTTTAATCCAGTTAATGTAGAACTCGTCCGCCGCCACACTGACACACAGCGAGCAGCAGAGGCGTCGGCGCTCACCAGCGTCTCTCGGCGAGGAGACAGAACATTTCAGAGGCAGTTCTCCATCTCAGGTCGGTTCTGAAAAAGCGCCGGCCTCTCGCCTGGTTTAATATCCTCCTCAACGTGTCGCCATGGCGTCGCCATGGCGCCGCCAGGGCCTGAAGCCTGGACTTTTAGTGATTTTACCATCACCTGCTGGGCTCAGCGTCTTTGTGAGCTCTGAGAAATGTTCTGTCTCTGTGCAGTGGCAGAAATAATATTAGATATTTGGAACTTTAGTTTCCATAATAACTGACGAGTAACTCAAATAATCGCATGATAAAAATGTCATCCACAGTGACAAAACTGTCGGGGACTGAAGGTACCTAACGACACGTCCTGCTACTAACATACAAACACCACACGTTATTATTTTAATAAATAAACTCCCTCTAAGTAGCATTAAACAACCGTTCAGCAGCTGACCGGCTTCTGCCGCCCTGTACAAAAGGCGTTTTGCCCTGAACAGGTCTGAAGTCAGTGGCGCCTCCAGTTGACGAGCCGTGAGAGTTCCTAACAAGCTCAACATCAGTTTTAAAATATCTCAGCTGCCTCACCCTGTTTTGTCGACCGTTTTAATTGTTGTCGGGATTTAAGATCAGACGGTTCATTCTGACTTTTTATCCTTGATTCGTGATGCGTTTGATGGAGTTGCAGAGAAATAAAACAGTTAGTGAAACAGAACCTGAGTCTGTAAGTAAAGAAGTGATGCAATATGTTAAAATGAAAATATGAGCCGTGCAGCTCTGGATTATGGTGTAGTGTGCCGGCTGCAGGCTGCAGGTTTATAGGATCAGACATGGTGATTAAACTGCCACCGCAGGCCTTTTGGTTCTTTAATCTGTTGAACAGAAAGCAAACACACATGAAACGGATCAGACTCAGCAGGTTCAGATGGATGAAGTTTCCGCTCAGAGATGAAGCTGCTGACTCTCAGGTGTGTTTCTGCTCGGCTGCACAATTAATCAAATATTGATCTCGATTACTGTTTTGGCTTCCCACAATTACCTGGACATGATCGAGTGCGATGTTGCAGTTTAAAATGCGTTTCAAATCAACGGCCTCCTAAACTTACAGCTGGCCACCAGGGGGCGATGTAACACCAAGCCAACAACGTGCTGGAACGCTGCTTCTACTGTCAGTGCAATAAAAATATGTTGCCCCCAAAATCACTAAATAATCGTGATCTCAATAGAGGAAGGCGTTGATGTCACTTCTTCTTCCGGAACAGGCTGGACTGAGTGGCCGTGGCTGCGTTTAGCAAACCGGGAGTGAAACCAGTGATTATTTGCTCAAATTAAAGGCAGTCGGACTCGACAGTGATCCTTACTTTGTTTGTGTTTCAGCTGATTCAAGCGAACACTGCTGCTCGTCTTTCTGCGCCCACCCTCTATACACATCGAAATCATCGAGATTATATTCTGGCCATAACGGAGAGCCGTAGCTTCTGGAATGAAGACGCTCTGAAAAGCAGGAACGCTTCCTGCCGGAGCGCTGACTGACGACCACCTGTCATCTTCAGAATAAATACATTTATTTAATGATCATCCACCGATCAGGTAGAGCAGGTGGGGGGGGCTGATTACCCTGACAGGTGAGATAAATCAGGATGGATGGAGGCGGAGTCAGCTCTTATTACCTGTCACCGGCAAATTAATTACCACCACAAACATCCCGGCCCCTCTGAGTCCAGCTGTTGGTTTTCAGGGAGCTGGAGCGCATCCCAGCATGCACTGCAGAGCTTTAGTGAAACAGGCCTGTGGTTCTTTCACAAACTGCAAAACACAATTAAATCCAGCGTGAGCTCAGCTCGTCCTGTCATCACGCACTAACCACACCTCGTTGTTGGTTCTGTTATTAACCACAGAAAGAACAGATTCATGGTGGATGTTTAGAAGCACCGGGGTCGAGAGGAGAGACACGTGAAGTGAAGCTGCTGCTCCTGCAGTCTACCTCAGTCCGCTGACAGAAACCTGAACCCACATCAGATCTACAGACTGAACCAGCAGGAGGACTGCAGGTCACTCGTTCTCAGGTGATCTCGTGTTCAAGGAGAAAGTTCCTCCAGAGAACAGCAGAGAATCCAGAATGGATGTGGTCCTTTAGGAGGTTCTGGGAGTGGGTGAGGAGCTTCTAGGGGTTCTGGAGGTGGTTCTTGAGAGGACCTTTAGGGCTGGTTTTTCATGATAACTGAGTAAGTAGGGATCCTTCAGGTGGTCCATGTCTCAGGGGGGAGATGTTAAGATTCTGTAGGAGGTTCCAGTGGGCTATGAGGAGGTTCTGCTTGTCATTGAGAAGGTCTTAGTGCTCCTTTAGGAGGTTCTGTTGTTTTCAGTCCTTATAAACATCAGCTGAGGAACACACCTCTCTTTCTTCTTCTTCTCTTCACTCGCTCTTCTTCTTGTGCTGTGTAACCGCTGCTGCTGCCTAATGGGTGTGTGTGCAGATAAAATGATCAGATGGTTAAAAAGATAAACTGACCAGAAGAAAAGGAAGATTACACCATCATCAGACCGTGTGCAAATTATAAGCGGTAGAAGAAGAAGAATTTCTGATGTCTGTTTTCATGAATGAAGAAGAAGGAGGATGTTTTCTCTGACAGCCTCAGCTGTTCGTTAAAAACCTTTAGCTTCTTCTTCAACCAACAATAGCACCAGGTTTTAGACAGCGTCAGTGATGAATCCTTGAATCCACAAACACTGAAGAAACTAGCGCGGCGTGCGGGTACGGTGGAGCGGAGCCCTGATGGAACCGCAGGGCAACACAGCGTCACTAACAGGTCACACGTCTGCTTCCGCCTGCCGTCCAGGCTGAAACGCTGAAGTTTGAAAACGCTGCTGACCGTTTTAAACTCCGAGGTGGCGTGTGACACGATGCTGCTGACAGAGTTTTATTTAAGTATTCTGTACTTCTACTCTTGTGCTGCGCATGAGGTCGACTCCCGCTCCAGGAGGTCGCAGTTTTAGTTTTAACTGATTGCTTTGACATTTGTCTCGCGTCACATCACAAACACAATGAAACATTCAGCCCGACATCGAAACAAACACAGGAAACAGATTTATTATCTTTTATCAGACAGCAGCTGCATCAGGAGCTCCGTTCCTGTTGAGGGCAGAACTCTGAATCCAGCGCCTGTTCAGCCCGTTTCAGGTACAACAGTTCATCCAAACTCAGAGCCGAGCTCAGGGCCTCAGGTTCCCACTTTAATGCAGAGGCCTTCGGGTTTGAGTCTTTCTGCGGGGTTAGTCAGGTCCTGGTCTCTGCTGTAGTGTCCTGTGTTTGTTGGCTGTTAGCTGTTGTGAATAAGAACCAGATGTTGTTGATGACCTGCTCACAACTCCATGTGTTGTCAGTGGCCTCCATCAAATCTCTCTGGACTGCCTCACACACACACACACACACACACACACACACACACACACACACACACACACACACACAGAAACAACCATTCTGTGCAGAAAAAAAATGCTAATCTATAATGAATGTGGTCTCTCGTTAAACAAGAAGCATTTTACTTTCATATGCTTCAGAATAGCATGTGTGTTAGAGTGTGTGTGTGTTAGAGTGTGTGTGTGTTAGAGTGTGTGTGTATACAGGTTGTATACACTTCCTGTTAATGGCGGCACAGGAGCAAGGCGACGTTCAGTCAGTCAGATCGAAGCATAAATGATTCAGATGCAGCGAGCATGAATTCACTTTATGAAACGTTAAACATGCTGTCAACACACACGCACACACACACACACAGAAACACACAGAAACACACACACACACACACAGAAACACACACACACACACACACAGAAACACACACACACACACAGAAACACACACACACAGAAACACACACACATTTTTGTCACAACTCCTGATGCTGCTGTGTTTCTGTGTGTGTGTGTGTGTGTGTGTGTGTGTGTGTGGTCCTATTGATGATGATGATGATGATGATGACGACGTCAGCTGCTGTGTACAAACCTCCATCACAGAAAGCCGTTAGCTGCAGTGAAACGTGTGTTTGAGTTCCTGAGGTGAAGCTGCTGTCTGCAGGTTCCTGTTTCCCTGAAACTCCCCGTGACTCTTTAACAAACGTGCGCCGTCCGTCTTTCTTGGAATCCGTGCCCTTTGTGAGCCGTCTTCTTCTTCTCTGTCTATTTTGGCGGTGAAACACTGAACAGGGAGTTTGGAGTGAAACTGGAGTTTTACTGCATCTGACAACTTTTCTGTGCTGCTGCGTGTTGGGAGGAGAAAGTGCTGACGGCAGCATCAGCGTCAATATCTACAGTTTGTGTTGACAGAGGACGACCTGACGCACACACTCTGTTACAGTGAAGGTGTGTGTGGCGTCCTGGTGATGAAGGTGATCCTGAGTTCACCTTCTTCTCTGCAGCAAACATGTTCTGAATGTTTAACACGTGAACAGTAAAACAAAGACCAAAGCTTGCATGGACGGTTCCGTGTAGGCCCAAAAAGGACTTCACGACCCTGCAGCGTCACACATGAGAGACAGAACTACTGTTTGGATAAGACTCTAAAGAACCTGTTCGCCGTCCGTGACGCTACGTTGGTGTTTGGCAGGTGAGCCTGAGGCTGACTGAACAGAGTCCTGATCCGAGTCTCTTGGTGCAGCCATGCAGCTACCAGTTCCTGCTGCTGCTCTACGTCACCAAACTGCATCTTATACTGCGCGATCATGCGCAGGCGACCCTGGTGGAACTACAGAAGACCAAAAGAGGCTTCCCCGCTCTCTGCTCGAACCCCCTGAGTGGCTTCGTCCAGTAGTTACACTGTCCATGGTTCTCTACGGTGGCACATTAACATGTAGAGCAGGGGCCGGCAAATTCTTTTCAAGTCATGAGATGGCGGGCCAGAACTAGGAGCGTGGAAAACAATTGATTTTTAGATGCGTCGCAATGCGGACTTTTACGATTATGAATCGATTAACAAATGTCAATAATCGATTATCTAGACGTTAATTGATAACGTAACGTTGACAGAACGAAAAAGGCGGAACTCGGAAATGTGGAAGTGCAGCTCCGGACCGTCGAGCGGTTCTCCCTGTTCAGCACAGACAGGCAGCCGCTGAGTGAAAAACTGCTGCTACTAAAATTTCACATGATCAATAAAGTCGATGCGTAACTCTGATTTTCACCCGCACACGGTGCGGCGTCCTCTGCTCCTTCTTCTGTAAATGTGCAGTTCAGGTCACAGCGTGTCTGTTTATTAAAGTCTGTTGTTTTCCAACTACTGGATAAGTGAAGGCGGTTAGCGTTAGCAAACATCTCGTCTTCAGACTGCGGTCTGCAAGCTGAGCAGGAAATCTGGCTGCTGTAAAGTTGGTTTGTTGTCATTCATCCACATAGCAAAGGACACAAATGAACCAAATGCTGCTTCTCAAGGCCCACGGTGCTCAATACAAGATCACAAGCAGCAGAGGTCACTAATAACGCTGTAATAATGTAATAATGCCATGTTAGCTACATTATCATTAAGTAACTTCACTACCTAACACTGGATTGTTACAAATACTTGCTTTAAAAGTACCAGCTAGAAAAATCCATCTGTGTCCTGTTTGTTTTACAGTCGCATCGTAGCCTCATAATCGTAATGAGGTGCCTGGAAATTCCCTCCTTTGAGGTGACGCTTCGAGGAATCGAGTCGTGAGACCAGTGAAGATGCTCACCCCTCGCCAGAACATCGTCAGTTTATCATTTGTAGGCTAATCTGTTATTTCCTGTGCGCTTCTTTAGCTCAGTCAGCAGTTGTGTGTTCAGTCCCTCTTGCTGCTGGTGTTATCTTTCTCTTATTCAGGGGAATCTGACGGCTTTTTCAGAGGTGTGTCAAGCTTTTAGCTCTCAGTCAAACACGACATGAAGTCCTGCTGCAAAGATGTTCTCAGGATCAGGAGCACAAACCACAGAAGAAGAGAAAAGCCTTTCATTTCCTAGACTATGAAAGACACGTTAGTTTCTGACGCACGCCGTAAATCCAGCAGCCTGTTTGACATCCGCACCTGTCCTCAGGCCTCCAGCTCTGTGGCTCCACTGAGATGGACCAAACGGACGGACAAACCAGACGCTTCAGGGACGAGTTGGACTGAGTCCACGTCAGGGTTTGGACAAGCTGTTCCAGCGAGAATATAAACCTGTTCAGCTGAGCGTACCTGCAGCAGTAGAGATGTTCCAGTGCTGCAGTCGTCAGCGTTTGGTCTCTGCTCGCTCTGACTGACGGCGGCGTGTCTGTAACCATGATGCGTTCAGTCTGCATCCGTTCAGCAGGCAGACGAGACACACGGGACAGAGGAGCAGACGCATCGAGAGCCTCTAGTGGGCGCTAACAGCACTTTACATCGTTACTCTCCGTTTAAACAAGACATGCAGGAACAAACAGCAAAGTCAACGCACACACGAACTCTGTGATGAAGGACACACACACCTGTACGTCCAGTGACTGTGACAAACACACTGAGACAAGGTCGCAGCCTCTGATTGGCCGCTCGCTCGGGGTCTGAAGTCCTGTAGGAGGAGACGAGGCGATCAGTCAGACACAAACTTGGAGAACAGGTGACGCTCGGCGACACGCCGGAGGCGGGAGACATTAACATGAGACGTCCTCTGCTTCAGGAGACACAAGTTCAGCCAGGCTGGGACACGCCGTCCCTTTAACAGCAGCTGTTAGCAGTTAGCAAGCACAGCTACCGCAGTTTCTGCACGAGGCTCTTGTAGTTCAGCCTTTTACAGTAGCTTTTATTTTCAGTCCGTTCTGACTTCTTCTGCGTTCACCAAGGAAAGAAAGAGGAGACACCTTGTCTCATAACGAGAAGAGAAGCTGTCAGGATCTCCAAACCTGCTTTAAGCTGAAATGTGTCTCTGCAGCTGAGCGAGCTGATCTGTCTCTTGACCACGTCCTGCTCTCACACTATTTCAGTTTCGTTTTTAAAGCCTGTTTGCTCGTTTACTTTATGCTTTCCTTTAGCTTTTGATGGCAGGCAAGGAGCGTGGACTAAAAACCGGAAGACAGATTTCATATCCACCCAAAATACTCATGTTGGCCGTGTGAAACAAACGAACAAAGTCTATAATTCTACTTTCTTTCAGGTTGTTTTAACAGTCTCAGTTAGTACGACGTGTTCTGGTTATTTGGATAGTTTTGGTTAGCGGTATAATAACTTCTCTCTGGACGCCTCGCAGGTGGAAATGTGACCTGCTTGTGAAGAGCTTTTCTGCTCGCTTGGTTATTTGTGTGAATGTTCTGCTGTTAGTCGGTTGTGGGCGACTAAAACTTCCTCATTGAAACAAGATAAGATGCTCATTTGTTAATGCGCTGCAGGGGAAACAGAGGAATGAAAAGGAGAACCGGTAAATATATTCACACTGTACACAATCAATGTGATCATTTCTTACAACCAGTTAAATGTCCCGTGTGATCATCAGAGCGCAGTGACGTCTACATCCTTAGGTAGGGGTGGTGATGGAGCAGTGGATAGGACGCACGCCTTTGGTGTCAGAGACCCGGATTCGACTCCACTGTGAGACACTGAAGTGTCCCTGAGCAAGACATTTAACAAACCTCGACATATTTAATAATTGTAAGTCGCTTTGGATAAAAGCGTCAGCTAAATTAATAAATGTTATTTCTGTGTTTGAAACAACAGTGAAAAGTGTTTATTTGAAAAGTAGATCTGTGACAGTGGAATAAAGTTTGGATGAAGACAGAAATCCACCGAGACGCTGCTCTGTCTACGAACGCAGAGCATGCTGGGAAACGCAGGGACGACCATCAGATAGAATTTCTGCCTGATCATAACGAATGAGACGTGTATGTAAAGAGGAGGAGGAGGAGGAGGAGGAGGGGGAGGAGGAGGAGGGGTGGAAAGTAGGCCAGGGAGGAGACGCAGCCACCAGAGACGCTGCTGAGGACAGACTTCTATTTAAACGTGGTCCAGGACTCTGAAGTGAACTCGTCTCTGCAGAACTTTCCTGAATGTGTTTACACTGATGTGCTGCTGTGGGACTAAGAGACCTGCAGATCTCTGGCCCCTCCATGTGGCCCCTGAATGAACTGCAGCTCAATTCTGAACTCGGAGGAAACGCTGCGTCAGCTCCTTTTCCTGCTGATTGTCTGCAAAAGGAAATTGTGCATTTAGTTTCTGTCACCAGCAGCTGAACGCTTATTATTCATAAATACATCTGTATGCAGCCCCCCCCCCCCCACACACAGGCTGAGGGCCTCAGTATGTTAAAGGATGTATGTTAAATCTGACTGGGTTCTCAGTATTGATAAATCGCTGCCCTCCTGTCTGATCTACAATCTCCTCGAAACTAGAAACCTAATCATAAAAAATCATCTCGTACATGGAAAATACTACACACTGATACTTAATACTGTACTGTAGCCTGTGACTCCCAGCCAGGGGTACTTTTACCCTACAGGGTACTTCTGCAGGTGCCGGGGGGCTCGTGGAAAGTTATTATTCCACCTTTCTGTGTTAAAGAGAAAACGTTGAGCTACAGATTGGGATGCTGGCCGCTAACAATTACTGAGATAAAAGTATTCCTGTGATCATTCAGTGGTGAAAAGCCCGAGCAGATTAGAGGAGAGACGTGAGTTTTCACTATCGATGTGTTGGGTAGCCTGGGAGGGGAGCGGGTCATGTGACCGAGGAAACATCATTCATTTTTATTTAACCAGGCAAGTTCGTTAAGAACACATTATTATTTACAACCGAGGCCTGGCAAGACAACAAGATCAACAGGGACGATCAGATTAATGGGGGGGGGGGGGTTACAGTGTGAACCCACATCCTCTGCTGCTCAGAGCAACACACCTACACAAAATATGTATTTCAGCGTCACAGTTCAACGCTAACAGAAAGGTCAGAGTGAGGAGGCGGCCAGAACCCGGACTTTCACCCAGAGACCAGTGATCCTCTTCCGTGTGAAACAGAGCCAGTGATGTTTAGTGAGATTCCATAATTAGGGTCACTCAACTGAACCCTTCTGCCCGCCTCTGACGATTTAGTACATTTTTCTCTCTCAGCTTGTGGCATGAAATTTTCTTCTGTTTTGTAAACTTTTTGAATTCCAGTGTCTTTTACGCTCACATGTCATTTATACTCTCTCTATGCATTTTGCACCCTCTGGACACCTTCGTGGCTAAAACTGCTATAAATAATTCAAATCCCCACCAAAGACCCAGCCCTACTATTTATTTTATGGAAAATCATTTAGTTTTTGTGGTTTTTGCAATAAATAATGAAATAATTCAAATAATTAAACTGGCACTGAAAGGGTTAAAATCCTGAAACTGATTAAATGTTTGGTAGTTTTGAGCAGGGGAGAAGTGGTTTAAGTGAATTTTATGGCAGTTTAATTGTGCGTGTACAGTTTTGCCACGATATGTCCAGAGGAGGGCGTAAGGGTTAAGACACGTAGATATTACAGCAACATTTCACAATGTTAACCACTAGTTTTATTTTGAAAGTCCATTGCATATTTCTTCTTGCTAACTTGACCACGGAGCCCCACTCGCACAAAAATTACACTAAAGGGTTACCAGGGCGTTAAAAAGCGACGCCAGGGGGTCTGAGCGAGCGTCACATTTAAAAGACAAACGGAGGATGAGACGTAACAACGCTGCAGTTTGGAGATGTTGACTGGTGAAGATCAGGATTAAACATGATATCTTGGATTGTTGACTTTCTTGTATCAAATATGATACAGTAAATATTTTTCTGAAATATTATCTTCCGAGTCTGTTTTCCTTGCGTGGTGAGCTGGTGTGAAAGCTGAAGTCTAACCTCCGGCTGTCTCTCTCTCTGGCAGGTACGGCGACATGGTCCCAAAGACCATCATGGGGAAGATCTTCGGCTCGGTCTGCTCTCTGAGCGGCGTGTTGGTCATCGCCCTGCCGGTCCCCGTCATCGTGTCCAACTTCAGCCGGATCTACCACCAGAGCCAGAGGGCCGAGAAGAGACGAGCGCAGAGGGTGACGACCGCAAACTCTTTGTTTAAACGCCCCGAATCAGCAGAGGTCACGGTTCAGTTTGTAGCTTCAGCTGAGATTCAAACTCAGGAAGAGTCTCTTTAAATGTTTGTGTGTGTTTCCATAGTTCAGTTCTGACGTGTAGAGACTAAAGTGGAAAGGAACCAGCACAGGTCTGGTCGGCCTGACAGGTTGAAGGAGCCGCGAGGGCAGTGAGAGTGTTTGGATTAAATATTAATGTACAGTTGTTGGCTGGCTTGCTGTGTTCACTGCAGCAGATCTCCTCTTCATCAAGTGGAAGAAACCCTGTTAAGGAGACAAAAGAGGATCGTGTCTGATCTTAATTTAGAAACCTGAGCTTCTGCATAATCCCCAGGAGAAAAGAGAGGAAGTCGTCCGGAGCTTCCTCCAAACATCAACACCACTTTTCTGGCTGTGCGTTTGTTTGTGCTGCAGGGAGACGGACAGGAAGACGATGCTGCTGCAGGCGGCAACACAGAGAATTCTCAAAACCACATCCGTATCTCTCGCTCATCATGTCTTTATGACCCCAGGAAATGGGGGATCCTAATAAATCAAATCCCATTTATCAGATCTGGATCTCACACTAACAACAAAAACACATCTTGTAACGAAGAGCTCCAGATCTCTGGATCAAAACGACATCACGTGACCAGAGTCACTGCTGAGCAGCTTCTCCTGCACCGAAATAACCTCTCATAATTAATTATGAATTGGGATCTTGTAATATCAAATTGTTTTCTCACCAGTATACACATCTTGTGGAGCTTGTAATCATGAAACGTAATAAAAAAAAACATTTACCAAAAAGCACAAAGGCCATCCCTAAAGCTTCAGTGAGTAAGATTCAGGAGGATCTAAATACGATTTAACATCCATGTTTTCAGTGGCATCACAATAATCAGAATCTTTTTTCCCTCCTTAAATCTTTACTGCAGAAAGAGAAATGAAGTGTACATGGGCAGGGCTGGGCAATAAAACAATAATGATAATTATCGCAATATAATTTGCCTCAATAACAATGTAATTAATGTTCAATAAATCATTTAATTTTTAATTCATTTGAGTCAAACAAATTAGCACCTAATTTTTCTATTAAAATGTTTATTTTGTTGAGGAAAAGGGGCTGAAAAAAGATTCACTAATCAAATTTGTTGAAAAAGATTTTATCATAATAGTTTTGAATGTTCTACGTCAGATTTGTTCAGTGATTCACTGTTTGGTGTGTGTCACATTTCTAAAGTAACGTTTCACCACATACTCAACCATCTGGTTTCATCAATTTTCATTCAGGAGCAAAAATCAGCCTTTAAACTTGAAAGAAATAACGATTTATCGTGATAATTATCGATATCAAATGATATGAAATGTTTTTACCGTGATGACATTTTTGGCCCGGCCCTATAAATGGGACATAAAGAAGTAAACAGAACTTTGATTTGTGCAAAATCACGTATTGTGCAAACACATTTTGCGAACATGTAAAGAGTACGGTGAGTTTGCTGTCCGTGTAGAGTGAACGGGACGTCTGCGTGTTGTTTATATAGCAGCGTCCATGTTGATTGCACGTTCTGACTTAAGGGCTCATGAACACGCGGAAGTCTGAAGAACAACTTCAGCACTCGGGAAAGGGGACCATCCGAGGAGCACCTGAATACACCGTGGGCCACTGGTTGCAATTCCCACCCCTCACCACTAGATGCCACTAAAACTTACTCACTGAACCTTGCCTGACACAAGTTATTGTCTCGGTCAGGCAAGATCTAACGCTTTTGTTCGCACGTTATTATCCTGGTTGCGCTACTTACTATATATAAATTCTTTTTTTAGGACTTCACGTCGTGAACAACCCATTCATTTATCTATCAATTAATCCCAAATCTGAAATCCAACCTTTAAGTCAGGATCTGTGTGTGTTCACAAACAGAAAACCAGGCTCGCTAGAATTCGCGCGGTGAAGAGCGGAGGGGCTAACGCGTATTTGCAGTACAAACACAGCCAGCTGCTGATTGACCTCAATGAGGTAACCACGGGAATGGAGTCATCGTCGTCGTCGGGTGGTGCTGGTGTTTTTCATCCTTTGATTTCATGCTTTCTTTGTGGCGCTGTGAGCTAACATGCTGCAGGCTGCTGCATGATAGATGAGCCGGGGCCTGATTGGCTGTTCATGCTGCCTGTTTCTCTGTCTTCATTCAGGGATGTTTTCATCACATCTTTCTTTCTCACTGTCTCTATTTGTCAGTCTGGTTCAGCAGTAGCATGGACCTGTTGCTAATCAGCACATGATGGCAGAGCTGCATTGCACTGGATGAGCTACTAGGTGCGTTCGAGATGACTGCGGCTGACTTTCACCAACTTGACATGAGCTGCATCTGACTGCAGGGGGTGCCGTCAAGTCGGACACACTCTACCTGCAGCAGCTTACTGTGAGCTGAGACCAGGCAATAGTGTGGTTCCAACTTGGTGCGGTCGGGGAAAAGCAACTGCGGACTTGGCGCCTGCAGCCGTCTTGCTCCCGCGAGGTTTTAATGTCATGTGACATGGTGATGTTTTGCAATGCCGGCGGAAGTTGGACAAAATTTCTAACCAGCATGCCTTGTTTTAAGTCCAGCATGCATCACGCACTTATAGACTTCTATACAATCACACGTCTTTCTGCAGCCAGTGGAGTCGCCCCCTGCTGGCTGTCAGAGAGAACGCAGGTTTAAGGCGCTTCAGCTTTGGCTGCAATTTCAGACCCAGAGGTTCCTGCTTAATACCAACCCTCAATACCTTTTAGTGGATAAAAGTATGGAGGGCTACAAAGTTTACATAGCCAACCCAACTATATTGTAAACAGGCAGAAGAGTGATGGCAAACTGCGACGTGTGCCCTGTGTCCTCATTCTGCTCACCGCTGCTCTCAGATGGACAGAACTACGAAACCAGACCGGACCACTTCCTCTACTGCCGTCCAGTGCTTTCACCGCTTTGTCTGACAGCATTCTCAATGAATCCGGTGCTGCTTTCTTGTTGGTAACAAACATTAGCAGCAACGCTTTGATTAGATTTGAGAAAACAGTTATACGAATCATCTGCAACAGCAGTTTGTACTAGCTGACTTGGTTGAATATACATGAAGGGACCTTTGTTGATACTTCAGTTGTAACTGAGCTTCAAATATTTAAGCTCTGTGGGGTCGTTTTCAAGGTGATGGATGTCACTTGGGGAAGGGTCAAGGGGTTCGGTGTTGAGAAGTTTTAAAGGAAGGTTGGTGACGCTCAGTATAACTGATCATGGTGACCTCTGAAGTTCGCTGTGGCTTTAAAACTGATCGTGGGCCAACAGGAAACGTTACTGTTGAACCGGCTCTGTCTAACTCGGCTGTCTGTCTGGCTGCATCACTAACTCACTTTTTTTCCTGTTTTCTGTCATTCTTTCCCTCTTGCATCTGTCCGTCCTCTGCACATCTCTCTCTCAGCTTTGCTCTCACACTGACACATGAAGAATACAGAACCACGTTAACCGCCATGCGTTAGTCCGACACACTAACTCACCTGTGCATGACCCAGTACTCAGGTCTACAAACACTCTCCGCCTCCACGTCTCAGCTCCTTTCTTCTTCTCTGCTCTGTGTGTCCCTTGAGTTTTATTTGGACTTGTGCATTTTGATTGGCCCTGTCATTGGCTCAACTGTCCTGCTCATCACATCATCACTATGCGTCTTTGGTTCCATCACCGTGTGGAGGAATGAGATCCGGCTGAGCTGCATGTCAATCAGCCGAACACGCGGTAGGGGCGGAGTCAGTGTAACACAGAGGTGGTGGTGGACGAAGCAGTGCTCTACAACCTTGTTAGGAACAGTCTAACATTTTGAGAAAATAGCTTGTTTGATGTCTTCCCCAGAGTCAGATAAGAAGATCGAAAATAAAAAGTAGAGATCTGGGACATACTGTATTCGGACAAAGCTAAACGCTAAGCTACGCAGGCAGTCGGAGCTCACTCCTGGTGACCTTAGCTCTGCAAGCCAGTAGGAAGATACGTTACCTCGCCCAGGATAAAGATTCATTACTTTCCTTTGAGTTATCAGGACGTCCTTTGTGGCCCTTAGGATTAAGGTGTGTCGCTCCTTGGAGTTGGAGGTGCGTCAGTTTCTGTAGTGTCCCAGGCAGGAGTCTTAGACTGGTCCTCAGGAGTGAAGTTTGTGATTTCCTTTTACGTCCCCAAGAGGGTCCCAAGGACCAATCATTATTACTTCCTTTAGGGTTCCCAAGACTGAGGTTCTTGATTTACTTTATTGTCATTAAGAAGGTCCTCAGGATTGAGGTTCATGGCTTCCTTTAGGGTCCCCAGGAGTGCGATTTGTGTCCTTCTTTAAGGACCCAGAGAAGGTCCTTGGTTTGTGACTTCCTTTAGGGTTCCAAAGAGGGAGGTGTGTCACTCCCTTGAATGTCCCCAGGAGTCACAGGAGTTGGGTCCATGACGGACTTGGTCGTTTTCTGATTCTGGGGAAGACAGGTAGCAAGCGCACTTCTTAAAATGTTGGACTGGTCCTTTGGCAATACCAGAGCTCCTGAGCTGAGCGTTTTCTGTCCACCCACCTGTGTCGCATTCACTCTTAACCCAAAGAGCATTATGAGTACGGTGGCTCTCTTGGATCAAATGAGGCTCGAGTCAAAACAAACAAGCAGAAACACAAACACCTTTAGAGAAGCAGTGATAAAGCAGCTGTTGTCGGTGGCCTGAGTTTGAACCAGTGAGCGATCCGTCACTTTCTGTCTAACCAGAGAGAAGGAAAAACTGGACAGACGAAAGGTTCTTCAGCAGAGTGTAAGAAAAACAGTATCCCGGTATCCATGTGTGCGGCAGTGGGACTCTTTGTGACTGGGTTGTGGGTGGGGTGGAGGTGTGTCCAATGGCGGGCTCACTGTGATCATGTGATTTGTGTTGCTCTGAAGGCATCCAAGGAAGCAGGACAGGCAATGGTGTGTAAGACCAATCCCAAGTTCGAGGTGCATCATCATCACCTTCTGCACTGTCTGGAGAAGACCACGGTGAGAACATAAAACACACACAGAGACCCACAAAGCATTCATAAATGTACATATTTAGTTGTTGTTTTTCTCATCTTATCTTTAACCTTCTTGTCCTGATGTCCTCTAACATCCTGCCACCTTATCTGCCTCAGAACCACGAGTTTGTGGACGAGAAGACGTACGAGGCGAGCTGCAGGGAGGTAACTCTGGTGAAGCAGGTGTCTCACTCTTCCTCTGACTCGTCCTCTTCCTCACCTCATGGCTTCACCTCCTGCTGCACCCGCAGGAAGAGGAAGAGCTTCAACGTCCCAAACTCCAACATGTCTGTGGGTCAGCAGGGCAGCATCCAGGAGCTGAGCACCATCCAGATCAGAGAGAGGCCGCTCACCAACAGGTAGCAAACACAAACCCAACAAGGGGAGACAGAAAGAATGAACTGAGGAGGAGGGCCAGAGGTTTCTAATGATGCTTAAGTAGGCCCCACATGTGTTTAAAGGGGTCCTAGGGGTCCTTGAGAAGGTGTCAGAGGTCCTGGAAGAGGTTTTAGAGAACCTTATAAAGGTTGTAGGGTGCTTTATCGAGGGGGTTCTGATGGTCCTTGAAGAGATACCAGAGGACATTTTAGAGCCCATTCTGAAGGCTACAGAGGTCATTAGGGACGTTGTGGAGGTTCTTGTAGAGGTATCAGTCCTAAAGGAGCTTTCAGAGGTTTACTGAGAAGGTTGCAAAGATGTTTGAGGAGGTTTAGCAGTCATTGTGAAGTCTCGAAAGTTCTACGGGTCCTTTCATGAAGTTGTAATGGCTCTTAAGGAGATGTTACGGGTCGGTTAGGGTTGAGTAGGTTTTAGTGCTGCCTGTGAAGGTTGTAGGGACCTAAAGAGGTTCTAATGGCCCTTTATGAGGTTTTAGGGGAACTTCAGGAGTTTTCAAACATGACTGAGGAGGTTGCAGAAGTCCTTAACAAGGAATTAAAGCTTGTTGACGAAGTTCTAGTAATCCTTGAGTAAGTCTCATGGGTGTTTAAAGGGGCTCCAGGGGTTCCTTCAAGAGCTTTTAGAGCCCATTGTCAAGGCTGTTACGGTCTTGAAGAGGTTTTAGTGATCATTGAGGATAATTAATAGCCGTGGAGGGCTCCATGTAGGCCCAAAATGACACCCTGTCGCACATGAGAGATGTAACCCTATTGCTTAGATTATACGCTCTCGGTGTTTGGCAGGTGAGCCTGAAGGTGGGCGGATTAAACAGAGACCATCCGACTCAGACAAACACTCTGAGCCGTGAAACGTTTGTTTGTGCAGCCATGCGGCTACCAGAACTACGGTGTTTCTGCCGTCACTCTACGTCTTTAAAACACTGTTTTGCTACGCGATCATGCGCAGTACATGCTGCTGCCAACAGGAAGTAGCCCTGTAGTAGTAAAACCGGCTTCAACCCCGTGGGGTGGCTTCGTCCAGTAATACACTGTCTATGAAAATATGACGACTTCATATTTTCTTCCAAAACCGGTGTTGCTGATGCTCAGTAGCTGCATCTGAATGCATCTGCAAGTTGTTTGTTAAAGATGAGGTTTTAGAGAATAACTGGGGAGGAGACATTCTGCTCTAACCTGACCTAACATATATAAATATAAATATATATATATATATATATATATTCATCAAATGCAGCTCTGAGCAGTAACAGCCTGAGCCACACACTCTCAGACATACTGTATATAAACACATGGCCCCAGAGATCATGTGACAGTGTATTCCCATGTACCGTCAGTGAGCAGGAATCCAGAATATGTCCAGCTGTGGGAGGTCTGCGAACTTTCTCCTAAACATGGACAGCTGGGAAACCAGCCCGACTCTATTACAGCCTCCTCCTGTTTCTCTCTGACTCACAGTATCAGTAATGGCTGAAACTCTGCTCATCTGTTTGCTCTTCATCATATTTTCAACACATTTTTAACAAATATAGTTTGATTGGTTCTGTGTACCATTCAAATGAAAATGACATGTCCATGTATCTAATCTTTACTAATCCAGTGCATTTATATTCACAAACTGCTGCACCTGTCGGCCGAATGGTAGCAACTTGTGCAGGAAATTTAGCTGCAGTTGCACAATTCATTGAAGAAAATTGCTAAATTATGTGGAATAAAGCTGGATTTACAGTTGTGAGTAAAGAGGTGACGGCGTAGCTGACATGCTCCTCCGTGTGTTCACCTGCATGACTTTGGTTTTGTTTGGGCTTTTCCAAAATGTTTTTTATTAAATTTGCTAAGCATTAGATGAAATTTATTGGAGTGTAGAAAGTATTCAAACATGTGGTGGATCCATGTTTCACAGTTAGCAGTAAAGAGCGAGATGTAGATGCCCCCTTGTTGGCGCCAACAACACTCCTCAGTTCTTCTTTAGTCCGTGGCCTGTTGCTCTGAGTCACAGAGAAACAGGACAACAGAAAACAGAATGTAGTTCTTGTACGAATCTGTGCTCAGGGTCCTGAGGTTTTGGGGGTTCAGTCCCACCTAAAGACCTCTACACACCCCTGTTAGTGAAACCTATGCTTGATTTGATTTAATCTCTACATATCCATGTGTCTCTCTGCAGTCGTTCCAGTCGATCCAGCCTGAACGCCAAATTTGAGGAGACACTTCCTCTGAACTGTGACCAGCCATACATCACCGCCGCCATCATCAGCATGCCCGCGCCGCACGGCACCACGCGTGAAGGCAACGACTCAGCCGGCTCCACCAACTATTCCCAGGCCAACATCGTCCGGGTGTCCGCACTCTAGATAACACCGTCCTGCACCAACACAGAAACACAACCCACCCAGCAGGACGATCAGGGGTCAGGGATCAGGGGTCGATGGCCCCGCACCACAGATGGGCGGAGGGGTTGGATCACGAGTCCACGATAGACGTGACTGGTTAGCAAAGCTCTCACGGAGGAAAACGTCTTTCTGTACGCACTAAAACTCAGCTAACCCGCCTTGGATTGCAATTTTTTTCTTTCGTCTTCTAGGAAGGATTTGTGTCCAGCAGTCAAACTTCAGAAAAGAGAAAATGGTGGCACTTTGGCTGACGACTGATTTCAAGCGTCGCCATTGCTATTTTTCCAGTCTTGTCTATGTCTTTAAATTTGATGTCTTAAAACACAAACAAAGATGACGCTAGATTACTCAGTCTTGCAGGTTAAAGGGAATGTCTGACATTTTGGGAACCACACTGTTCTGGTAACATCTTACAGTTTCAGATGTGTTTAGTCCAGCGGAGCACAAAGATCGGAGGCAGAGGGAAACTGCTAGCCTAGCTCCACCAAGAGAGGAAAGAAATCACCTTCCAACAACTCCAAGCCTGTCTGATTTCCTGTACCTGTTCTGGTACAACCCCTAAATAGGATTTTACACCTGAAAATGAGCAGAAAACCACCTCTTTAAAGAAAACCATCTAAAACCAAGCTAAGACAGTTTGAAGTAGGTTTTTTTTCTTTCAACGTTAGCTTTCACTGAGCCAGGCTCTCAGTTTACCCAACATCTCACCTGTCTCTGGGTTTATTAGCCCTGATTCAGTCGTACTTTGTATCACAGTCCTGGACAGCTTCTCATTAAAATTTCAGTTGGTCCGGTGCTCAGAAGATTCATAATGCAAAGAAGGTTAAAGTCCAGGGCAGCTGCACTTGGTTGAAGATATCAGAAGACGTTTCGTCCCTCATCCGAGAGACTTCTTTAGTTCTGACTGGCTGGTAGGGAAACTCAGCTATTTAACCTCAGTGTAGTCGTTAGCTAGCGTCGGCGATACCGCTGGTTCGTTAGTGTTCCTGTAGTAACGACAGTCGTCATGGTTGTTAGAGCCTTCTGAGGCTGAACGACCATCGTTGGCGTCTTCACCTGAGGCCAAGAGGAAATGCTTGTTGAGTTTCCTGGGAAGTGATGAAAGGACCGCATTGTAAGAGGCAACCTAAGCAGATGATACATGGTGCAACATTTAGAGCAACGTTGCTGGGCAATGTTCCCGTCAATGGTAATGAGTGCGCCACGCCACTATCCGTGCATAGTACATAGTCCGAGTTGCTCAAAAAGTTGCCCTTGGTATTATCAGCTTTAGACCCCCTCCTCTGTTCAGCGACGGCTTCGCAACTCGGATGTAGAAGCCGTCGCTGCCACGATCCTGGCAATCGACCGCACAGAGGATAAACAGCTGAGTTTCCCTACCAGCCAATCAGAACTGAAAAAGTCTCTCGGATGAGAGACGAAACGTCTTCAACCAAGTCCAGTCGCCCTGGACTTAACCTGCTTTGGATAACTGTGACCTGGATGACTGAGAACCTTCACAGACAAGATTAATTATGGGAAGGTTGTTCAAAACGCGTGGCTGGCTATCTAACTAATTCCTCTTATCCATTCTTATGGTGGAAACAAGACAATAGTCCCTGCAGCAGTCTTGCAGCACTGCTATTCAATCAAACTCCAGCTGTACCTGACTGATGGAGAATTTCCTCCTAAAAGTCACTATTCTGTGATATTTTCAGCATCCAATCCCTGGGTCACATGGTGTTCACTGCGCAAACCTTAAGGGGAAAATCTATTGTTTTCTTACCTTAAATCCAGCAGCAGGTTGCATTTTCAAACGTATTTGACCTTCAGTCTTTAAGAGTCTTAAAATCTTTACCTGGGCCAAAACCAACAACGACCAGGAGCCAACGCGTCCTGAAACCCTAAACAAAACAGGTCCCGAGTCAACATTTATGTCCTTTTGACAGCCAGCCTGTTCTCATGCTCAGACGTCACATAGACACGCTTCGGAAAAGCCGGAGATTTTGCGTGTATAGTGGACGTCGGCAAGAAGCAGTCCAGCGACAGGCGGACAGATCGGTAAAATTGGACGATTTGATTGAGACTGTTTTGTATGTTTTATTAAATGTTTTAATTTGACTTTTTTTGATTTCATTTTGTTTTATCATTTACTACTTATTATTTACTTATTTTTATAAAAAAACATTTTTTTTGTATTTATACTTCCTTAACTCATCTTTATTTGACCAAATCACCAGCTACCCAGGACTGTGAGTACCAGTTCTGGATCAGGGCTACAGAAAAGGTCCGTGTCAGAATGAGCAGCTGGTCCTTTAGTCCGCTGATTTAGATTTGGAGCTTTTTGTATGTGCAGCTGTGACGCAGAGGGAGAAGAAGGAACCTCTCAGCATGTTGTGTTTGAGTGCATGGATCGGCGTGTTTCCGGAACGCTCCTCTGCATGCAGGTCTGACCACGGCTGGCGGCGCATCAGGTCCCGGTCCTGACTCTGTACATACTCGTTTTTTACCTGACCTTTCTGTCAGAGCTGACTGCAGAAACACACCAGAACCGCCATCTTGGAAAACACTGATGTCAAAACGGTTTGTGTCTTTGCTCCGGAGCTTTTATTCAACGCACCCGGTGCCTGATCTTATTCTTCTTTTCTTATTGTACTTGAATCAGGTCTAAAGCAACGTGCCCCCCCCTTAAAAGTTAAATGTACTGAAGCCAGTATCCTTTTCTCCCCATGAAACAAAGCTGATGGAAGCTGCTTCTTATTTCCAGAGTTAGCCAAACTGCTAAATAACCAGTCGGCTGTTTAAGGGAGGAATGACCGGTCTCACATCATATTATTACACTGTGTTACCCAGCACCGTACCTATGTCTTCAGCTTTAGTGGTCAGACGTGACCTACCAGCAGTTTGTCATTATGAACATGAAAAACAGCCGCACAGCAGGAGTCGTTCAATTTAATGCGTCTTTTGAATGGAATGATTAAATGAATTATCAGAGCAGCGCAGCAGCTTTCCCTGAGGCTCCACCCACTCTCCTGCGTCTTTGTTTTAAACCTCAGACCTTCTGCTACGTTAATAAAACACTGAATCCACCTGAAACGTTGCAGTCTGAAACGTAGCGTGTTCGTGCCGACAGGTCACGTCTGGCTTCCTGATTGGCTCTGATCAGTCAGTCAGAGCAGAAGCACGATGCTGCTGTACTGTGTAAATAAAACTTCTACACTCGTCCTCTGCATGTCTCCGTATTGACTTTGCGTCGACTCCCACTCTGTGTCCCGCCGCCACCGCGTCTTTGTCCTCACGTGTTCCACCTCGCTGTCGCTCCAGGCAGAGAAATCTCTGCTGTGGTTCTTCACCGTCGCTGCTCTGCGTTCCTCTCTAGCAGAACTTTCTTCTGCAGCTGCAGAGTAGACAATCTGCTTCCTGTTTACACCGGCACGCACGTGAGCGGTCACGTGATTGTAATTTATTAACTCCGCTGGGGTGGGCGCAGATCGATTTTGTTTTAGAAAGTTTTAAGCTTAGGAGTGTGGATGGAGCCTAATTTCACTCTGACAGTTTGTCCAGCAGCGTAACTAAAATCCACAAACAGGTTTCACAAATTCTGTCTGTGATTAAACGTTTATTAAACTCCACAGAGCTAGGCTAACTGTCGGAAGCTAATATTTGGGTAAATATTTCAGGAGATGATGATCAGTAATGATCGTTAGAAGACAGAATCCAGTATTCAGTGTGTGATCTGTTAACACCACGTTACTCGTTGTCTGTGTTTCAGCGTTTCACAGTGAAAGAAAACCTTTTAGAGTTTGGTTTGTGGAAACACAGCTCACGTTTGGTATGAAAATGAATCTCCTCTCTCTCTCTCAGCGTCACCGTTTCACCAGCGGTGACCAGACGAACTGTAAATCCCTTTCTTAGAGAACACGCCGTGACTCTCCTCACCTGGACCTTTTTCCAGCTTCACCTGGTGGACGCTTCGCCCCCTCAGCTGGATTTAAAGTTTGCAGGGAGGAAACGGCGGATACGTTGGTTTCTTGGACGGCTGAAATGGATTTCTTTGGTTGTTTTTTATTTGTAAAGACACCAGAAGTTGCCCTACGTTTCAGAGGGAAACTACAAACCCTGCTCGCAGCCCCTGAATTAATCCCCCATCATCCTTCACTGCTTGACTAAACTGTGACATATGCAATCAGCGTATCTTGGTTTATTCCCTTGTTTTGTAAAACTTTGAATTTAGGCTCAGAAACATATTTTTGGTTGTAAAGAAAGAAAAGCATTATTATTATTATTGTTGTTGTTGCTGTTGCTAGTGCACCTGTGCTGTAATTGTTCTTTATGGTGTTGGTAAATCATCTTATTTTCTCAGTCATTCCCATAAGACGTGTCTTACGTTCACTTTGCATTGTTTTTCTGAAGCGTTCCCGACACGACGTGCATGCGTTTGGATCAGTCGTCATGTCGGAGGCACGACGTGATGAAAGGGTTTACTTGTAAATTGAAGAATTTCTGATAATTGTTACTTCTGCTTTGTTACGACTTGTGTTATATTGATAAAATATGAATTATTGAGGATAATATAAAAAAGAGAAGCTTCCATGGTTTTAGTCCGGTGCGGTGTCTGAGTAAATCCAATAAAACATTGTCCTATTAAAACTCTCCAACAGGTCTGGCTGGTAAATGTTTCTTTTTGTCTTTGGACAGAATGTATGGAATCATGAACAGGCTGCTCCACCGTGTTTAAACTGCTTCAACTAAACTTTGTCTTTAGCTTCGCAGAGGGAGGAAAGGATTGTTGGATTTACTATTACGATTTGTTCTTTATTTTTTTGTTTAATGACCCCTGAGATGCATCTCAGGACCTCCTGGGAGGTTTGTCCACATGTGGAACTACTGGATGAGAGTCTTTTCAGTCACCCTTCCATAAAAATAATCCCGGTATAATGAACGGATGAAACCTGAAAACACTGCGTTCTACCTTTTTATCCAGACTAACTGTTAATGAATCATTTGTTCTGCTAAACACACCCGTGTGACACATGTCCCACCTGTCCCGCCTGTCTCACATGTCCCATCTGTCTGCCCTATCCCGTCTGTCTCACCTGTCCCGCCTGTCTCCCCTGTCCCGTCTGTCCCACATGTCCCACCTGTCTCCCCTGTCCCGCCTGTCCCGTCTGTCCCACATATCCCCCCTGTCCCCCGATCCCACCTGTCTAGCCTGTCTCCCCTATCCCGCCTTTCCTGCCTGTCTCACTGTCCCGCCTGTCTCACATGTCCCACCTGTCTCCCCTGTCCCACATGTCCCACCTGTCTCCCCTGTCCCGCCTGTCCCGTCTGTCCCACATATCCCCCCTGTCCCGCCTGTCCCCCGATCCCACCTGACTAGCCTGTCCCGCCTATCCCGCCTGTCCCGTCTGTCCCACATATCCCCCCTGTCCCGCCTGTCCCCCGATCCCACCTGTCTAGCCTGTCCCGCCTATACCGCCTGTCCCACATGTCCCCCCTGTCCCGCCTGTCTCCCCTATCCCGCCTGTCCCCCCATCCCACCTGTCCCGCCTATCCCACCTATCCCACCTTTCCTGCCTGTCTCACCTGTCCCACCTGTCTCCCCTGTCCCGCCTTGTCTCACATGTCCCGCCTGTCTCCCCTGTCCCACCTGTCTCACATGTCCTGCCTGTCCCACATGTCCCACCTGTCTCACATGTCCCATCTGTCTCCCCTGTCCCGCCTGTCCCGTCTGTCCCACCTGTCCCACATATCCCCCCTGTCCCGCCTGTCCCCCGATCCCACCTGTCTAGCCTGTTCCGCCTATCCCGCCTGTCCCACATGTCCCCCCTGTCCCGCCTATCCCCCCTGTCCCCCCATCCCAGCTGTCCCGCCTATCCCGCCTGTCCCACCTATCCCACCTTTCCTGCCTGTCTCACCTGTCCCGCCTTGTTTCACATGTCTCGCCTGTCTCACCTATCCCACCTGTCTCACCTATCCCACCTGTCTCCCCTGTCCCACATGTCCCACCTGTCTCACATGTCCCATCTGTCTCCCCTGTCCCGTCTGTCCCACCTGTCCCACATATCCCCCCTGTCCCGCCTGTCCCCCGATCCCACCTGTCTAGCCTGTCCCGCCTATCCCGCCTGTCCCACATATCCCCCCTGTCCCGCCTGTCCCCCCATCCCACCAGTCCCGCCTATCCCACCTATCCCACCTTTCCTGCCTGTCTCACCTGTCCCACCTGTCTCCCCTGTCCCGCCTTGTCTCACATGTCCCGCCTGTCTCACCTATCCCACCTGTCTCTCCTGTCCCACCTGTCTCACATGTCCTGCCTGTCCCACATGTCCCACCTGTCTCACATGTCCCATCTGTCTCCCCTGTCCCGCCTGTCCCACCTGTCCCACATATCCCCCCTGTCCCGCCTGTCCCCCGATCCCACCTGTCTAGCCTGTTCCGCCTATCCCGCCTGTCCCACATGTCCCCCCTGTCCCGCCTGTCTCCCCTATCCCGCCTGTCCCCCCATCCCACCTGTCCCACCGATCCCCCCTGTCCCCCCATCCCACCTGTCCCGCCTATCCCGCCTGTCCCACCTATCCCACCTTTCCTGCCTGTCTCACCTGTCCCACCTGTCTCCCCTGTCCCGCCTTGTCTCACATGTCCCGCCTGTCTGACCTATCCCACCTGTCTCACCTATCCCACCTGTCTCCCCTGTCCCACCTGTCTCACATGTCCTGCCTGTCCCACATGTCCCACCTGTCTCACATGTCCCATCTGTCTCCCCTGTCCCGCCTGTCCCACATGTCCCCCCTGTTCCGCCTGTCTCCCCTATCCCGCCTGTCCCGACTGTCTCACCTGTCCCACCTGTCCCCCCAGTCAAACAGTTGTTCTGAGGACAGATCAGCGTGATCCTGCTTTAATGCTCGGTTTTTATTCCAGTGGGAAAACGATCAAACGCTTCGATAACAAATATTATTCATCATTCAACACCATGCACATTTTCACAAGTACAGCTCTGATGAGCACGTGTGCTGAGGTTCCAGTGGGTCCTGACACGCCGCCACCAGCAACAACGCCGTCTTGTTCTGACACTCTGGCTGAAAAGCTTTTTTTAACAGTCTGTCGTCTCTTTAGTGGTGACCAAGCCAAAGTTTCTGTGGTCGTTTCCTTTAGTGCTTCGGTTCATAACGGCGTCCAGTGAAAAGCAACAAGTCCCAGAATCCACCGGGTTTCTGCAGAGTCAGCTCCTCAACTCTGCAGCGACTCATAACTCCGTCACATTTATGTAGTTTGTTCCATCGTTTCTGTCAGAAATAAAAAGCTTGTATCTCCAGGTGACGCCACTGACAGAAGATCAGACAGGAAACGAAGCAGTCGGGAAGCAAACGCTCAGTCCCGGGTGAAATAAAACCGAAGGTGAAGATTTGGGGAGGACGGGTCTGAGCTTATTATTTCTGACAGAATCGATGGATTAAACCACTGGAAGAAGCCCAGAATATCTTTTGGATTCCTCGGCTGAGTTCAGGCTACGACAGACGCTCCATCTCAAACTGGAGTCCGCTCGGCCTGACGGCGGCGGCGGTGGCGGCGGCGGCCATGCTAGTGCAGCTTCGATCTGTGCGGTTGCAGCCTGTCTTGGACGCTTCAGCTGAGGGGCCATGTGTCACCGTGAGGGGGGTGGAGTCATCTGGCGGCGGCGGTGTTGCAGAGTCCAGTTCCGGAGACTTTCGCCCGTAATAAAGCGCCCAGAGCAGCGTGAGGGTGAGCGCCATGGCCAGGATCTGAGCCACGCCGATGGACACGCCCAGGAAACGCAACACCTGCAGCTGCTTCGTCCCTCGAATGAAGCTGTAGATCTTTGGACCGCAGCCCTGAAACACAGAAGATCAAACCGCCGTCAGTCACGTGACTTTCATTAGAAACCAAAGAAACGCTTTGAGGCTGAGAAACGACTTCTTTTATTGGTCAGCAGCCGAATGTGAGCAGGTCACCTTCAATACGTTTAAATTCAGCTGCAGGAAAGACAGCTGGTTTAAATATGCAGGCCAGGGGCCCGAGGCCAGGGGCCCGAGGCCAGAGGCCCGCCGAGTTCTGCAGGGACTGTTTAATGATTCAACTACAGTTCTAAATAATATACACTGTACACACACTGTATACACACAGTACACACTGTATACACACTGTATACACACTGTACACACACTGAATACACACTGTACACACACTGTATACACACAGTACACACTGTATACACACTGTATACACTGTATACACACTGTATACACACTGTACACACACTGAATACACACTGTACACACACTGTATACACAGTACACACTGTATACACACTGTATACACACTGTACACACACTGAATACACACTGTACACACACTGTATACACACAGTACACACTGTATACACACTGTATACACACTGTACACACACTGAATACACACTGTACACACACTGTATACACACAGTACACACTGTATACACACTGTACACACACTGTATACACAGTACACACTGTATACACTGTACACACACTGTACACACTGTATACACACTGTATACACACTGTATACACACTGTATACACACAGTACACACAGTACACACTGTATACACACTGTATACACTGTACACACACTGTACACACTGTATACACACTGTACACACACTGTACACACTGTATACACACTGTATACACACTGTATACACACTGTATACACAGTATACACACTGTATACACTGTACACACACTGTACACACTGTATACACACTGTATACACACTGTATACACAGTACACACTGTACACACACTGTATACACACTGTACACACACTGTATACACACTGTATACACACTGTATACACACAGTACACACTGTACACACACTGTACACACACTGTATACACACTGTACACACACTGTATACACACAGTACACACTATATACACACTGTATACACACTGTATACACACTGTACACACACTGTATACACACAGTACACTGTATACACACTGTATACACACTGTATACACACAGTACACACTGTATACACACTGTACACACACTGTATACACACTGTATACACTGTACACACACTGTACACACTGCACACACTGTAACACACACTGTAACACACTGCAACACATTGCAACACACTGTAACACACTGCAACACACTGTACACACTGTACACACTGTACACACTGTAACACACTAACACATTGCAACACATTGCAACACACTGTAACACACACTGCAACACACTGTACACACTGTACACACACTGTAACACACACTGCAACACACTGTACACACTGTACACACACTGTAACACACACTGTAACACACTGTAACACATTGCAACACACTGTAACACACACTGCAACACACTGTAACACACACTGTAACACACTGTACACACTGTACACACACTGTAACACACACTGCAACACACTGTACACACTGTACACACACTGTAACACACACTGTAACACACTGTAACACATTGCAACACACTGTAACACACACTGCAACACACTGTAACACACACTGCAACACACTGTACACACTGTACACACACTGTACACACACTGTACACACTGTACACACACTGTACACACACTGTACACACTGTACACACTCCCTGCAGACTCACTTCACATTTCAGGTTTCAGCTCTGACTCTTTATGAGACGATCAGAGAAGATAACGTGTGATGGTTCAATCGTCCAATGAGAGGTGGCGGTGGCTCACCTCTTGGTGGAGGTCACTGAGGTCGTGGTAGTGGGCGTGGCGAGCACATCCTGGATACTGATTGGAGCAGCAGGAGTCAGGTGGCCACTCCATCTCTGTCATCTCCAGCCAATCGGTGAAGTAGATCACCCCGCAGCATTTAAACTGTGCACAGGTAAACACACAGCTGTCAGGTCACATGACAACAGCGTGTGTGTGTGTGTGTGTGTGTGTGTGTGCGTGACCTCTGACCTCTGTCTGGAAGCTGTTCCAGGTGTGTGTGAGCCACTGGTAACGCTGCAGGCCGAAGTTGGGCATCCGAGACTTCAGGCTGATCATGTCAGAGCGCTGCACCGCGGGCTGGACAGACGGACAGACGGGCGGATGAGGACTTAACGTTTCTAACACGTTACAGATTACAGTGATGAACACGTCATTAATGATCATCCATAACAGAATATTTGTTATTCTGTTCTTTTGCTTTTGCCACACGAAGTTCATTTTGATGGGAAAACATTTGAATGCAGGACTCCTCTTACCTTTCTGTTTTCTCTAATCACACAGAGAAAGTCCTCAGTCTTATTATTAGTTTATTTTTAATTTAGCTTCGTAGGGAAAAGACTTTCCCCAAAGGTTCTGGAAAACCGGATTTCAGGACTGGAAGCTAATGTGAGGTTTGTAAACCAGCTGCTTCTGGGCTGCAGGGCCACTCGTTCTTCCTGCGTACACGAGCACAGGTTGTCCTGAAGGTGGCGCCGGAGGAAGGATCATCAGATTCACAGAAAGGTCCACTGAGTCCTGACGTTCTCTGGCTTTCGCCAAATCTGGATTCATTCAGGTCTTTTCTGCAGTTTCTGGACACCTGAAGTCTTCACCTGTCAACATGTGACCTCTGAGTCACCCCCCCCGTGATAATCATCAGCCAGGTGCCTCAGCTATCTGCAATCCTGATAAAACAACACTCACACTGACTACAATACCCACAACCCCCTGTAGGCAGATGAGCCCTGCAGAGATGGGGCACAGGTGAGATAGTGAAGTTGGCCTGCAGGTACAAACACACAGCTGCTGTTTGTCCTTCTAATGAAGACTCCACCTGTTCAACCCCAGGAGCGTCTTCTTCTTCTACTGCTGTTTCTTTGAAGATCCTGTCCATGTTCACCTGATTTAATTAGCTTCATGTTCTGTAGTAGTTGTGTGTGTGTGTGTGTGTGTGTGTGTGTGTGTAGTAACTGCTGATGGTGAAACAGGATCTGACCTGAGAGCAGCAGCGAGCCGCTCGTGTCTGACATTTCTGGTTATTCTTAGCAGCGTAACTTCAGTTTCTACCAGCAGCTGAATATATCTGCAGCTGCTCACTAGCTCCTCTCTGATTGGTCGGTTTGAGACGTCCAGCGGAGGATCAAATATTCACATGCTTCATGAAAGTGAGAAACTTCAGCGTGTCGGGACAAAAACATCTGAATGACGGCGTAATTCTGAATTCATGAGGAAAGGTTAGGGTTAACACAACAAGTTGCTGTTGTTCTCAGATTCATTTATGATTTACCAAGAAAAAGTTATAATTTTAAGAGATATTTGAATATTACAAGATCATTTCAGGAGGAAATTAGACATTTGAAAATAAAGTCATTTGCAGGATGTTGTGGTTTTGTGAGAGAAAGCTGCTGTGGCACTTCAGTGATTTGATGTTCAGATTGTAAAAGTTTGGCTCTGAACAATAAGTAATATTTCAGACTGTTCTCTGCAGCTTTGGGTTGTGACGAGGAGGAAAGAGTTTTCTCACCTCGTCGTAGGTCCACACAGCGCTCGCCAACTCCACGCAGAAGATCACCAGCAGGCTGCAGAAATACTGAAGCAGAAGGAAAGACAGAGTTCAGCCTGAGAGGCGTTTGGGTGAAAACGTTAAACTAAGTTTATCTTACTTCACCTGGCGCTTCCTCGCGTGATTCTAACAACACGCCGCTGATAAAACACTTAACTGTGACTTTAACGAGTTTGACAGTTTGGTGTTTCTGCTAACACATCTGGATCGGTTCTATGTTCTCTGTACGTTCTCCTGTCAGATGTAAAGCTATTAAAGTGTACAAACTGCTTCACACACACAGTGCAGTGAAGATGGCTGTGAGTGTCCTCGACATATCAGCAAACTGACGCTGTAGAGCCCGTTTATAGCGCGCGCACACACACACACACACACAAATGCATTGCAACACACTGTAACACACTGCAACACACTGCAACACACTGTAACACACTGTAACACACTGTAACACATTGTAACGCACACTGTAACACACTGTAACGCACACTAACACACACTGTAACACACTGCAACACACTGTACACACACTGTAACACACTGCAACACACTGCAACACACTGTAACACACTGTAACACACTGTAACACGTTGTAACGCACACTGTAACACACTGTAACGCACACTAACACACACTGTAACACACTGCAACACACTGTACACACACTGTAACACACTGTAACACACACTGTAACACACTGTAACACACTGTAACACATTGTAACGCACACTGTAACACACTGTAACACACTGTAACGCACACTAACACACACTGTAACACACTGCAACACACTGTACACACACTGTAACACACTGCAACACACTGTAACACACTGTAACACACTGTAACACATTGTAACGCACACTGTAACACACTGTAACGCACACTAACACACACTGTAACACACTGCAACACACTGTACACACACTGTAACACACTGTAACACACACTGTAACACACTGTAACACACTGTAACACATTGTAACGCACACTGTAACACACTGTAACGCACACTAACACACACTGTAACACACTGCAACACACTGTACACACACTGTAACACACTGTAACACACACTGTAACACACTGTAACACACACTGCTACACACTGTAACACACACTGTAACACACTGTAACACACTGCAACACACTGTAACACACTGTAACACACACTGCAACACACTGTAACACACTGTAACACATTGTAACGCACACTAACACACACTGTAACACACTGTAACACACTGCAACACACTGCAACACACTGTAACACACACTGCAACACACTGTAACACACACTGTAACACACTGTAACACACTGTAACACACTGTAACACATTGTAACGCACACTAACACACACTGTAACACTGTAACACACTGCAACACACTGTAACACACTGTAACACACACTGCAACACACTGTAACACACACTGCAACACACTGTAACACACTGTAACACACTGTAACACACACTGCAACACACTGTAACACACTGTAACACACACTGCAACACACTGTAACACACTGTAACACACACTGCTACACACTGTAACACACTGTAACACACACTGCAACACACTGTAACACACTGTAACACATTGTAAAACACTGTAACACACTGTAACACATTGTAACGCACACTGTAACACACTGTAACGCACACTAACACACACTGTAACACACTGCAACACACAGTACACACACTGTAACACACTGTAACACACACTGTAACACACTGTAACACACACTGCTACACACTGTAACACACACTGTAACACACACTGTAACACACTGTAACACACTGTAACACACACTGCTACACACTGTAACACACTGTAACACACTGTAACACACACTGTAACACACACTGCTACACACTGTAACACACACTGTAACACACACTGTAACACACTGTAACACACACTGTAACACACTGTAACACACTGTAACACACTGTAACACACTGCAACACACTGTAACACACTGTAACACACACTGCAACACACTGTAACACACACTGTAACACACACTGTAACACACTGTAACACACTGTAACACACTGCTACACACTGTAACACACTGTAACACACTGTAACACACACTGCTACACACTGAAACACACACTGTAACACACACTGTAACACACTGTAACACACACTGTAACACACTGTAACACACTGCAACACACTGTAACACACTGTAACACACACTGCTACACACTGTAACACACACTGTAACACACACTGTAACACACACTGTAACACACTGTAACACACTGCAACACACTGTAACACACTGTAACACACACTGCAACACACTGCAACACACTGTAACACACTGTAACACACATTGTCACGCACACTGTAACACACTGTAACACACTGCAACACACTGTAACACACTGTAACACACTGTAACACACACTGCAACACACTGTAACACACACTGTAACACACTGTAACACACACTGCAACACACTGTAACACACACTGTAACACACTGTAACACACACTGCTACACACTGTAACACACTGTAACACACACTGCAACACACTGTAACACACTGTAACACACTGTAACACATTGTAACGCACACTAACACACACTGTAACACACTGTAACACACTGTAACACACTGCAACACACTGTAACACACTGTAACACACTGCAACACACTGTAACACACTGTAACACACTGTAACACACACTGCAATACACTGTAACACACACTGTAACACACACTGCAACACACTGTAACACACACTGCAACACACTGTAACACACACTGTAACACACTGTAACACACACTGCTACACACTGTAACACACTGTAACACACACTGCAACACACTGTAACACACTGTAACACATTGTAACGCACAGTAACACACACTGTAACACACTGTAACACACTGTAACACATTGTAACGCACACTAACACACACTGTAACACACTGTAACACACACTGTAACACACTGTAACACACATTATAATACACACTGTAACACACTGTAACACACACTGTAACACACTGTAACACACTGTAACACATTGTAACGCACACTAACACACACTGTAACACACTGTAACACACACTGCAACACACTGTAACACACTGTAACACACTGTAACACACACTGCAACACACTGTAACACACACTGTAACACACTGTAACACACTGCAACACACTGTAACACACACTGTAACACACTGTAACACACACTGCTACACACTGTAACACACACTGTAACACACTGTAACACACATTATAATACACACTGTAACACACTGTAACACACACTGCAACACACTGTAACACACACTGTAACACACACTGTAACACACTGTAACACACACTGTAACACACTGTAACACACTGTAACACACATTATAATACACACTGTAACACACTGTAACACACACTGCAACACACTGTAACACACACTGTAACACACACTGTAACACACTAACACACTGTAACACACATTATAATACACACTGTAACACACACTGTAACACACCGTAACACACTGTAACACACTGTAACACACTGTAACACACACTGCAACACACTGTAACACACACTCTAACACACTGTGACACACTATAACACATTGCAACACACTGTAACACACACACTGTAACAAACTGTAACACACCGTAACACACTGTAACATACTGTAACACGCATTGAAACACATTGCAACACACTGTAACACACACACACTGTAACACACTGTAACACACCGTAACACACTGTAACACTGTAACACACATTGAAACACACTGTTACACACTGTAACACACATTGTAATACACACTGTAACACACTGTAACACACATTATAATACACACTGTAACATACACTGTAACACACCGTAACACACTGTAACATACTGTAGCACACACTGTAACACACTGTAACACACATTGAAACACACTATTACACACTGTAACACACTGTAACACACATTATAATACACACTGTAACATACACTGTAACACACCGTAACACACTGTAACATACTGTAGCACACACTGTAACACACTGTAACACACATTGTAATACACACTGTAACACACACTGTAACACACTGTAACACACACTCTAACACACTGTAACACACACTCTAACACACTGTAACACACTGTAACACACCGTAACACACTGTAACACACTGTAACACACACTGTAACACACTGTAACACACACTCTAACACACTGTAACACACTGTAACACACCGTAACACACTGTAACACACTGTAACACTGTGTAACACACATTATAATACACACTGTAACACACTGTAACACACACTGTAACACACTGTAACACACTGTAACACATTGTAACGCACACTAACACACACTGTAACACACTGTAACACACACTGCAACACACTGTAACACACTGTAACACACTGTAACACACACTGCAACACACTGTAACACACACTGTAACACACTGTAACACACTGCAACACACTGTAACACACACTGTAACACACTGTAACACACACTGCTACACACTGTAACACACACTGTAACACACTGTAACACACATTATAATACACACTGTAACACACTGTAACACACACTGCAACACACTGTAACACACACTGTAACACACACTGTAACACACTGTAACACACTGTAACACACACTGTAACACACTGTAACACACTGTAACACACATTATAATACACACTGTAACACACTGTAACACACACTGCAACACACTGTAACACACACTGTAACACACTGTAACACACACTGTAACACACTAACACACTGTAACACACATTATAATACACACTGTAACACACCGTAACACACTGTAACACACTGTAACACACTGTAACACACACTGCAACACACTGTAACACACACTCTAACACACTGTGACACACTATAACACATTGCAACACACTGTAACACACACACACTGTAACAAACTGTAACACACCGTAACACACTGTAACATACTGTAACACGCATTGAAACACATTGCAACACACTGTAACACACACACACTGTAACACACTGTAACACACCGTAACACACTGTAACACTGTGTAATACACATTGAAACACACTGTTACACACTGTAACACACATTGTTATACACACTGTAACACACTGTAACACACATTATAATACACACTGTAACATACACTGTAACACACCGTAACACACTGTAACATACTGTAGCACACACTGTAACACACTGTAACACACATTGAAACACACTATTACACACTGTAACACACTGTAACACACATTATAATACACACTGTAACATACACTGTAACACACCGTAACACACTGTAACACACTGTAACACACATTGTAATACACACTGTAACACACACTGTAACACACTGTAACACACACTCTAACACACTGTAACACACACTCTAACACACTGTAACACACTGTAACACACCGTAACACACTGTAACACACTGTAACACACACTGTAACACACTGTAACACACACTCTAACACACTGTAACACACCGTAACACACTGTAACACACTGTAACACTGTGTAACACACATTGAAACACACTGTGTAACACTGTAACACACTGTAACACACACTGTAACACACACTGTAACACACTGTAACACTGTGTAACACACATTGAAACACACTATTACACACTGTAACACACTGTAACATACACTGTAACACACCGTAACACACTGTAACATACTGTAGCACACACTGTAACACACTGTAACACACATTGTAATACACACTGTAACACACCGTAACACACTGTAACACACACTCTAACACACTGTAACACACACTCTAACACACTGTAACACACCGTAACACATTGCAACACACTGTAACACACACACACTGTAACACACTGTAACACACTGTAACACACCGTAACACACTGTAACACACACTGTAACACACTGTAACACTGTGTAACACACATTGAAACACACTATTACACACTGTAACACACTGTAACATACACTGTAACACACCGTAACACACTGTAACATACTGTAGCACACACTGTAACACACTGTAACACACATTGTAATACACACTGTAACACACCGTAACACACTGTAACACACACTCTAACACACTGTAACACACACTCTAACACACTGTAACACACCGTAACACATTGCAACACACTGTAACACACACACACTGTAACACACTGTAACACACTGTAACACACCGTAACACACTGTAACACACATTGTAATACACACTGTAACACCCGCTGATCCTGAACAGAAACATCTTCATCAGTAAATGTACTGAGTGGAAACAGGAAGTGTGGACGAAGCAGCCGAGCTTAAGTTTAGTCGGAGGAGTTTGGTGTCTTTATGACTATTTATAATCGACCTTTTCCTGGTTTCCCAACAGACAGAAATATCTGACCTCAGATCTGCTGCATGGAAACAGAAGATGATCACAGGTTTGATCAGATCAGATTAATGACGTGCTTTGTGTGAATCATGTGTCTCTAAATGACCCATCAGAAACATCCGGAAGCTGCATTACACCTCTACAAGTGTTAGAGCCACGTCTGGCTGTGAGTCTGAGGTGACTTCAGCTTCCGTTGGAGTTTTACCTTCAGCTGATAAATCATCCATCTGCAGTGTTTCAGAAGGGATGGTGAAGTACTCTGATCTTTTACTTCAGTAAAAGTACTGATACCACAGTGTTACTACTACTACTACTACTTAAAGTATGAAGTAAAATCCCTCATTATGCAGAAGTTATCCAATTAATTAATATGTATTATTGGAATTTTATTCCTGATTCATTTAAGATGAATCTGAACATTGTCAAAGTGCAGCTACAATGTGCAGTTTATAAACTGATCACATGTTAATCTGCATTCTTATCTGAACAGACGTTCAGTACTTGAGCTGGTTTCAGAACAGTCTTACAAGCAGCTGGTCTGTGGACGGGGTGAGTTGGAGCAGTTGTTTCCTTTGTGATGTGGTTTCCCAGGTGTCTCGGGGGTGACTCAGGTAGGGTGGGTGCACTTCCTGAAGTCTGTGTTGATTTCCCATCACCCCCTCTGGGAGTCCATTCAGCAGACTGCAGCTGCACTCTGTGTCCCAGCGTCTCGTCTTTCAGAGACAGGCTGAAGGGACCGTCTTATCTCCTCTGTGGGACAATACAGACACCTGACACCTGGCCCCGCCCACTCAGGTAGCAGCAGAGAGGTGATCTGGATCACAGACTGACCTCCGTTCAGACTTTTGACTTGATTTAATGAGGAGGATTCAGCAGCTCGTCCTGCAGCTGATGCTCAGAGTTCATGTTGTATTAAGGTTAGACACAAGCGACGGGTAATGTTGTGTACCTGCTGCAGGAACCTGCTGACTGTAAAATCTGTTCATGTTCATCACATGAGTAATCAGATTACTCCCCAACCTCATTTACGATAGACCGCAATCACACTGTGACTTTGAGACACTAGTGGCAACTTTGGGCTGGAAAATGTGGCGAAAACTTTTGTCAGGAATGATTAAATTTCTGTGTTTTTAAACCTTCACATATGTTGGTGTTGGAATAACTAACCGGCTGCAGCAGTTGCAACATTTTGCTGGAGAGAAGAGACAAACCCCTTTCCCTCGTTTCCACAGGCGTCTTCCTGTCACCAGGAGTCCCTCGTAGGGATCCTTTCCATGATGTTGTCAGACACCTGGTAAAACAGTCTTAGCCTGTCGGCGGCAGAAAGAAGCTCTTTCTGTGGATGCTGTTTTGACAAAGGAATATGTTGGAGCCGCTGCAGCTGCCGACCGAAGCATCTACTGCACGATTCAGGACCTTCTGTACCTACAAGTCATTGCAACACCAACATGTGGGAACGCAGAGCCCAGGTTTAAAAATACTGAAACTATCCTTTAAATCATTTTTCCACCTGTTTGATTCAGATTGACATCGAAACATCCAACACGTGTAACTGCTTCTACATGAGAGCAAATATTGCAGATTTATGTACATTTTAACTTTTTAACGTTCATTGTGTTTATTACAAATTTGTTTTCATCATCAACCGCAACTCAATGAGAGTGTAAAGCGTACATTTGCGTTCATGCAGAGTCCAGGAGGATCTGGTAAAGTCAACATGTTGCATGTGACAACATTTGCATGCAAACACTAATAAAAAGCGGTCTGGGTGAAAACGTACCCAGGACAGCAGCAGCAGGTTACATCTGAGCGTGCCGCAGTATCCCACCATGGCCACGATGATGAGGAAGCAGCACACAGTGATGATGACAGGATGAACAGCTGGAGAATAAGTGAGGATGGCTGCTTCCTCCAACCTGCAGACACAGAGATACAAATACAGTCCAGACGTCTCTATATTTATCTCTCTGCTGCAGCGCTGTTAATCCAGCAGCTCGGCTCTGTCAGAGTCCTCACTGGGTTTACACAAAGACCAGTTCACTCAGGATCCAGGTCCTGGACACTGTTCTTCACTAACACATGTCCTGTGTAATTACGTCATCTGTGCCAAAATGTCAGTCTCATTGTAAAATGCACTTTAGAAAAGTACTTAGAAGGACAATATTCTGCATGCATTTTGACTCTTTCATTAAACTTTCCTCTTTAAAATGTTCTTTATTTTCTTCATGAGATAAATAAGATTTGCTTTATCATGCTGGAGTCAGGTATGAAGGTGACTTATAAGGATTACTATAAATACCAAGCAGCTGAGACAGACTCGTTGATGCTGGGAAATACATATGATCATTCTTCTAACTTTCTGAAACAGACAATCTGACATCACACCCAGGTCATGCTGTGATTGGTCAGCTGCGTAGAGGTAAGGAAGTAGGTTCGAAGGTTTCATGAGGTCACCACTGAACATCTCCAGGAGAGACTGAACATGTGAGATGTCGAGACAACAACACAGAGACTCAGACACTGGAGAGAGAGGCAGGGTGATGTCAGACGACCTGGTTTATGTGAAGCAGACTGAGACCTTGAGGCTCCTCATCAGGATCAGGTCTGATTGTGTTACCTGAGCTCTGTCTGTCTGTGTGAGACTCACCTGGTGTGGGCTGTCAGGGTCAGGACGGTGTTCAAGGGGTCTCTGATCCAGGCTGCCACTCCCAGCACACATGCTGACATCAGCTGGACACAAACATATAAACACACATGGATCAGTTTCTGCTGCCTACAAATAACATCTCAGTATGTGAAACATGTTCTCACAGACAGACGTGGCCTACTTTCACTGAAACTTTAACTTTCTCTACAAACTCTAACTTTCACTGAAACTTTAGTATTCACTGAAAACTCTAACTTTCAAGCCAAACTTTTACAAGTGGAAAGGGTTACTGAGTACATTTACTCAACTACTGCATTTAAGTTATGGTGCTACAACATAATTCCATAAGGTGGCTCATGTATTTAAAATACATATTAGAATTATGTAATCTGTATTTCATAGGGTCGATGAAAATAGTTTCAAATTTTGCGTCAAAATACTAATGTTTTATATTTTTTAGTTTAAAAAACTGTAAAATACTTTGTGAGGGGCCTACATAATGGCATCATGAAAAGTGCTGCCTCTGATTGTGGCTTCCTCAGTAATTTGCCCAGACGTGTAGAGAAAGACAGTACAGAAAACTGATTCGGACCTGAAGAAGAAGGTCGAGGTGAGAAATGTGCAGGTTTCTAGCTTTCCAGACAGTTTGGAGTCCGTTTAGCAGCTGAGGTTAAATCCTTCACCAGTTTATGTTCCAGCTAACTATCTGACCCGAGCAGTAGCCCTCACAGTTAGCTGCTACTTTCAGCCTGTGTTGAGTTTTCATCAGCTGCGCAGAGCTGAGCAAACTGTTAAACATGAAGCTGTTATTTTAAAAGAAACCTTCACCTGGGTGATCCCATGTGAGGATCCGAGCTGTCTGAAGTATCGGCAGGTGATGGACTTAAAATGGGGGTCTTTGGTTTCTTATTTGAAAATACATGTTAATATATTTTGTTAATATTTCTAAACATTAATGTGAAATTATAACATGAAATGTGTGAGGTTGTGATCTTAACTACCATGTCAATTATCACATGTTAAGTTATTTGGCATGTGAGACGTTGCATGTTAAAGCACATGTGGATAAAAGTGAAATGTGTAAATTCACATTTGATAAATATCTGATCTTCACATGCAATAAAATCACAGGTGTTTATTGGTGAAATTCACACATGTGAAATGCGTGAAAGCCACATTTTTACATATGAAAAGGTTTCCACATGTCAAACAGGCATGTGGAAAGATGTGAAGTTCTAACCTGATTGTTTTAGTTTTGCACGTTATTAAGTCACATGCTGTTTTCGTATTATGCTCTCTTTTGCTGTCATGATCGATTAGTGATTAATAAAGCTATCAGAATCAGCTCCAGCCCCTGACAGAGTGAGACAAAGTTCTCACCCAGAACAGCAGGTTGAGCGCGAACAGCAGACAGCGCAGACACCTCACCGCGTCCTCCCGAGCCATCCCGACCGGAACTCCGGGGTCCAGCTCATCTGAGCCCGGGGCACCATGGCAACATTTTCACTGCCAACACACAACACAGAGCCCGGAGAGATGTGTGCGGAGATAATCACTCATTAGAGAGGAGCCCCTTCTCGGAATCTGCGGCTGCTCCGTGCGTAAAAACCGCATTCCGCTCTCTGCGCGTCTCCCACTCGGCTCCGTCCGGTGTCTTGTTTTAGCAGCTCGTGTTTATCCGTGAGAGGCTCCAGGAAACTTTCACAACAGGTGGTTTCTTACTTTCCCTCAGCCCCGCCGGGGTGATGGAGGGTTCGGTGCTGACACTAGCGCACCGCGCGGATCAGTTAAAAAACACTTCACGCGGATCCACGCGATTGCATTGCTTTTCTTCTGTGACCCAAAAACTTCAAACCGAAACTCCAAAGCTTAAAAACACTAGCCTACTCAAAATAGACTTTAGACTACACTTAACAAAGATCCACCAGTCTGCGTTAAATCCTCTCTACAATCAGACTGTGACGCGTAAACTTTCCTTCAGCAGCCTCAAAACTCCAAACTGTCGAGCTGGAGTCCGGAGGGTTGGCTGCGGTTGTAGCCGGAGCCTGCAGCAGTTTGGAGGGGCGGTGCGCTGTCCCGTCCCGTCCTGCCGCTTCTTCTTCTTCCTCACTAATTAACTGCGTGCAGCAGCCTCCCTCCCTCCCCCGGCAGTCAGTGAGTCCTGGGGGAGGACAGAGGAATGTGTCCGCCTCCAGCCGCAGAGCCGCGGGGTCAGCGGGCCAACAGGCTGAGAGTGTTGTTGTGTTGAAGAGGATGAAGCTGCAGGGACACATGGAGGCCTCTGCCGGCAGGACAGCAGCATGCAGAGGGAAACATGGCGCTTAATAACGTGCATATATCAATTTATGGCCAAAAGTATGTGGACACAATCTGCCAGATAGATAAAGGATGCGTAAACAGCAGAACAGCGGCAGGGTTTTCACATCAGAGCTTTCAGAGTCACAACAAAAGTCTCAGATAGAGCCTAGTTAATATAAAAATAAGAAACTTTATTTAACAAAGTGCTCTTAAAAGCTGTTCAGCAGAAATACAAGAACAACAGAAAACTCTCTGTAAATGTGCACACAAAAATAAAACAGCCTGAGGATGCTGATTCCTCAGTTTGGAATTTAATAATTCTAGTTGTGAAATGTTCCCATGTTGGCTGAAGAGCAGGAGGCCCCTGTGCCAGTTATCATTCAGGGAGAGGGAGTGAGGAGGGTGGACATACAGGTTCAAGAAAAACTGGACTGGTATCACAACTCTGACACCCTGTTCAGGAAGAGCAGGAGGCTCAGATCCTTCAGTGTGTACAACAGGCTCCTGCAGACCTGTCTAGGCCTATGTGAGCCCTGGGGTGCCGGCACCGGGGCCGCTGAGGCCTGCGGACTCAACCAGCTGGTAAAGAAGACCGGCTCTGTACTCAGGCTGGAACTGGACAGACAGGAGGGTGAAGTTCAGGATCAAACCCATCCTGGATGACTCTCACCCCACCAGGTGCCATCAGACTGTCCAGCAATGAGACCACAGCCTCTACAGGCCCGAGCTTTATTTACATCTCCTATTTCTTTTCACTTTCTCTATTTTCTGCCCTTGTGTTGCTGCAACAACCCATTTTCCCTGCTGGAGATCAATAAAGGTTTATCTGAAATACTTGATCCCTGAGGGGAAGTTCATTATTACAATTTCTGACTTGCAGATCAGTGCGATTAAGAAATAGAATAATAATAGAAAAATAAAATAAAGGAGTGTGGATGTGCTCAGTATTTTACACTATTAATAGAACTGATGAACAGTACTGAAGAAGTAGTAGTGATAATGAGAGGAGCAATATTGCACAGGATGTGAAGTACTGCACTACAAGGTCCAGTTTAACAACTGAGGGTCTAAGTGTTTGACCCTCTGAGGGAGGAGTTATAAAGTTTGATGGCCACAGGCAGGAAGGACTTCCTGTGGCGCTCTGTGGTGCATTATGGGGGATGAGTCTGTCACTGAAAGTGCTCCTGTGTTTGAGCAGCACGTCATGGAGCGGGTGGGAGACATTGTTCAGGATGACAAGTAGCTTGGACAGCATCCTCCTCTCTGAGAGCCCAGCTCCACTCCACAGCGTCACTGGCCTTGGATCAGTTTGTTGAGCCTGTTGGCGTCCGCTACCCTCAGCCTGCTGCCCCAGCATGCAACAGCAAACAGGACAGCACAGACTCATAAAACATCCTCAGCATCGTCCTGCAGATGTTGAAGGACCTCAGCCTCCTCTGGCCCTTCCTGTAGAGGGCTTCAGTGTTCTTGGTCACTCCCAGGTCCTTGTAGTCCTCCACACTGTCCACACTGATCCCCTGGATGGAAACAGGGGTCACTGGTGCCTTGGCTCTCCTGAGATCCACAACCAGCTCCTTAGTCTTTGTCACAATCAAAGTCCCCCACCACAGCTCTGTACTCAGCCTCCTCACCTGCTGATACATGCTGTTATATGTTATGTAGACTTTAAGACTCAAATGACAGAATACAATATCTAAGTATTATATCATTTTACATTTTTCTCCTTTGGGTTAGGTATTTCACTGCATGAGGCTACTTGTGGACGAATAGACCGCGGAATCTTAAATTAGCTTTTTTTTTTTTTTAATGTAATCAGAATCAGGTTTATTGCCAGGTACATTTTCACATATGAGGACTTTGCCTTGGTATATTTATAAAAATGTGTGCTTAACAACACATAAACATAAATATCAGTTTATCTAGCACACTTAAACCAAACAAGGTGCTTTACAACGGCAATAAAACATTAATTAGAGTATGCAGTATATCACAGACTTTAGAATAACTATAGAAATATAAATACAGAAAAAGTGAAGAGATCAAAAATGTGTAATTAATGGTGTGAATTTACCAAATATGATCAATATAGGCTGGTGACTAATGTTTAATCCTGACATAAAGGTGGAAATGCTCAATAAAATAAGTTAATAAATCGAATAAAATCATTCGGGGACTCAGTTGAGGATATTTTTACAAGAGAAAAGCGCGGATCACGTGTTGAACTACAACTCCCATAAGGCGTCTGTTCCTACAACGCCAAACAACGCACGCGTGAGTTTCCGCCAATCAGAACCCAGGCAGCCGCCCGCGTCACCGTCTCTGACCTCAGCATTTCGGGTATTTTTTTCTGAGCGACTCAGCGGCTGGCGGCGCCATATTGAAAGATCAGATCCGTTTCATAAAACGCTGAAAACGTCGAATTTTCCGCCATGTTGTACCTGGAGGATTATCTCGAGAGTGAGTGTCTGACTCTAACAAAGCGTTGCAGGTGTTTTTGGCGCGTTTTGTGTATTGAATGTGTGTTATTATCCGGGCCGAGCCGTCCGGGCCGTTAGCCTAGCCGTGCTAACGTCTTCTTCTTCTCCTGCAGTGATCGAGCAGCTTCCCATGGACCTCCGCGACAGGTTTACGGAAATGAGGGAGATGGACCTGCAGGTTCAGAGTACGTAACGGAACCGCCGGGTACCGAGCACCCGGTTCCACATGGACACACAGCGAACAGCTTTCTGACGGCTCTCTGAAACATACGGCGACATTATTTAGATTAGCTCCCAGTTAGCACAGCAGGCTAACCGCGTCACCTAGCAACAGACTGAAGTTTTAGATTATTTACATATTTATTATTTACTGCCGTACATGCGGAGCTCCTCCTGCTCTGTCCTGTTGTACTTCAGATTAGCAGATCACTGTCTCCCATCACAATAATCACAAGTTATTTATTCCCGGGGCGGTTTCTTGTGTCACAGTTGCTCACTTTCTTAATCAGGAATAGACATAATAATGAAACGTTGTTCAGAATAAAATAAACAAATCTAAACGGAGCAATATTAAGATGTGTGTAACTATGAGCTACTGGTGCACTTTTATAAGTTTGTTAACTTTAATGTTATTTATTTCATCTCGTGCTGCACATAGAGATAAACATACAGTGGACAGAATAATTATAAATCTGGGTGTGTAAAACAAAACAATGTTGCCGTTATTTACATGTGGATTTGCACTTACATACATACATAAATTATAAAATTGACAAAGTGTATAAGAATAATTAGGAATATGTGGCAGTTAGAGAGCAGAGTTTTAATGTCCTGGACAGACAGTGGTCAGTAATATGCAACAAATCTAAATAAAGCAACAGGATGAATGTTAACAATAACAGCTGACTTTCATTAAAGCTGAAATTATTAATAACTGAACATCGGTGGTTTTTAGACGGTCGGTCGGACGTAACAAGACTTGGACTCTTTGGAGAAACCGAGATCTCTCTGCTTTTACAACATCTCATAAATTAATCGAGAAATAATTTCCTGCTTGATCAACTATGGAACTAATCAGCACGTGCAGTCCTGATGCAGACGGCGTCACAGACTTCATCATAGCCTTTTCATAGATTGGACATGTGACGATAGAAAAACGTCTGTCGTCTACGATTATGCTCCATTGTTTATATGGTCGTGTCGCCAATTCCACACTTTACTGTAATATTTTGGTGAGGGGACAGCGCTTTGCACCGCGGTGAGGTCAGGTTGAAGTCGACATCTATCGCCTGTCTGGAGCTGTTGTGGTCCCTCATGTTAGCTTTGCGGCAGCTAGTAGCGTCAGTTTGCTAATCCACACCCACTCTACCATGGTATTCGTCATGGCGGTGGATATTGATTGAATTTACAAAATAATTTCTATATTGAAATGAATTTTTTGTCACATCACGGAGCAGGTAAAGGAACAAGGAGCTGCCGATCATTTGGTTCCACGTTCAAAAGCTCATTAACAACCAACCTCCACAGCACGAAGCTCCCCTGCTGCTGTGGAGACGCAGTTACAGGCGGACGTCTCTGCAGATTTAGACCCTGACCTCAGACTCGAGATGGCGGCGGGCGTCTCCAGGATATTTAGGTACAGAGGGAGGAAGTGGAGATGCAGCAGCCATCTTTATATCCAGCCTCGGTGAAAACACTGTGACAGTTTGGTCCCAGGACAAGGATGTCCATCACCGTTTAAGTCGACTTAGTTTCTGACCTAAACAGAAGTTTTGGACCTGAAGTGAGCTGAATATAAAATGCTAATAATAATATAATGATTGTGTTTGTGCAGACGCCACCGATCAGCTGGAGCAGAAGGTGATCGAGTTCTTCGTCAACGCCAAGAAGAACAAACCGGAGTGGAGAGAAGAACAGATGGAGGTCATCAAAAAGGTGCGTCTGACTCGCCGATCAGTTCTGAGGAGGAAGCGCTGAAGCTGCAGAGAGTTCATTATAGATCTGTGTTTCAGGATTATTACAAAGCTCTGGAAGATGCAGACGAGAAGGTGCAGCTGGCCAATCAGATTTATGACTTGGTGAGCATCAGTTTGTCAGAGATCACTATTATATATCTATTAATGTGTCATGTTGGTGATTATATCTAAGTTTATTCACAGTGAAGGAAGGTTTGCCCTGTTATTCACGTCAGCGTCCACCAGAGGGCGGTCAGACACCTCCTCCATGTCAGAGCCGGTGTCCTCGGCTCAGTCTGTCTTACATGTAGTCAGACGGAGGTGAAACGTCTCTCCTGTATCGTCCTCAGTTCGTTTGGTTTCTGTTCTCAGGTGGACCGTCACCTGCGTAAACTGGACCAGGAACTGGCCAAGTTCAAGATGGAGCTGGAGGCCGACAACGCCGGCATCACGGAGATCCTGGAGAGACGTGAGACACGTTCCAGTCCTGAACGCTGATGAGTCCTTTAGAGCTGAGGAAGCAGAGTGTCTTTAACTGTCTTCTTCTTCTTCTGCTCCTCAGGATCTTTAGAGATGGACAGTCCGTCTCAGCCGGTCAACAACCACCACGTCCACTCTCACACGGCAGCCGAGAGTAAGTACTGCCTCCTCTTCAGGCGCTGGGTCGGTCCTGGATAGGGTTGGGTACACAAACCTGGTACCAACATGGAACCGGCTCCTATATGACCTCATCTGGTCATTTCGGTGCCACTTAAGCTGCTTTTCCAGCACCAGCTCAGCTCGCCTCACTTTGGCTGTGCTCTTCTCAGAAGTGGATTTAGTGATGAAATTCCATACGAAAACTGTAAAATATAAAACTTTCTGTTGCTGGCCTCTGTCTGGTGCAGTAATGATGATGCAGTGAATAGAGACGATTCTCTCTGACCAGTCAGCAGTCTGCTGTGTTTTCACATCACATTTTAGTATCCCTCAGCTCGCTTGGAACTTTGACGGAGGTGATACGAACACAAACAGGCCTAAATACAGCAGCGAAGCTTAAGAAGACCAGGTTAAAATAGATTTTCTACTTCTCTGCTGCAGACTGTTGACGTGCACCTTAAACAGTTAATATGTTCAAGTTAAAGAATTTAAAACCTTTATTTTAAACATCCTCTCTTTAATGTTTAAAGTATCGTTTTAAAAGGATTTATTTGGCACCGGAGTCGTAAAAAACCCAAACGATACCAAACTCTGGTCCTGGATCCCCCCCCCCCCCGTCACCAGCAGCGTGTCGGACCAGTAGAGCCGGGTCAAAGGTCATTCAGAGACCGACAGCTTGATTCAACAGTAAACATTCTGCAGAGCTTCATCTCTCAGTTTAATGTTTTCACTCAGAGCGTCTGTGGTCTTTGTGTCACGACAGAGAGGAAGTACAGCGCCCCAACTCACCACACCACAGAACACGTTCCTGAGAAGAAGTTCAAGTCTGAAGCTCTGCTGTCCACGCTCACATCGGACGCCTCCAAGGAGAACACACCAGGTAGCACACACGCTCACCAGGTAGCCCACCAGGTAGCACACACGCCCACCAGGTAGCACACACGCCCACCAGGTAGCACACACGCTCACCAGGTAGCCCACCAGGTAGCACACACGCTCACCAGGTAGCCCACCAGGTAGCACACACGCTCACCAGGTAGCCCACCAGGTAGCACACACGCTCACCAGGTAGCACACACGCTCACCAGGTAGCACACACGCTCACCAGGTAGCACACACGCTCACCAGGCTCACCAGGTAGCACACACGCTCACCAGGTAGCCCACCAGGTAGCACACACGCTCACCAGGTAGCCCACCAGGTAGCACACACGCTCACCAGGTAGCCCACCAGGTAGCACACACGCTCACCAGGTAGCCCACCAGGTAGCACACACGCTCACCAGGTAGCCCACCAGGTAGCACACACGCTCACCAGGTAGCCCACCAGGTAGCACACACGCCCACCAGGCTCACCAGGTAGCACACACGCCCACCAGGCTCACCAGGTAGCACACACGCCCACCAGGCTCACCAGGTAGCCCACCAGGTAGCACACACGCCCACCAGGCTCACCAGGTAGCACACCAGGTAGCACACACGCTCACCAGGTAGCACACCAGGTAGCACACACGCTCACCAGGTAGCACACCAGGTAGCACACACGCTCACCAGGTAGCACACCAGGTAGCACACACGCACACCACGCTCACCAGGTAGCCCACCAGGTAGCACACACGCTCACCAGGTAGCACACCAGGTAGCACACCAGGTAGCACACCAGGTAGCACACACGCTCACCAGGTAGCACACCAGGTAGCACACACGCTCACCAGGTAGCACACCAGGTAGCACACCAGGTAGCACACCAGGTAGCACACACGCTCACCAGGTAGCACACCAGGTAGCACACACGCCCACCAGGCTCACCAGGTAGCACACCAGGTAGCACACACGCACACCAGGTAGCACACCAGGTAGCACACACGCACACCAGGTAGCACACCAGGTAGCACACACGCACACCAGGTAGCACACCAGGTAGCACACACGCACACCAGGTAGCACACACGCACACCAGGTAGCACACCAGGTAGCACACCCGCACACCAGGTAGCACACACGCACACCAGGTAGCACACCAGGTAGCACACACGCTCACACATGCTTGCCCCCCTTCACCTGAGTGTACAGCTGACATTGAGTTGTGTCCTGTGCAGGCTGCCGTACCAACAGCACGACCTCGGCCACCAACAACGTGTACAGCGTGAACTCCTCTCAGCCTCTGGCCTCCTACAACCTGAGCTCCCTGCCCGCGGGCCCCGGGGCTGGGGCCGGGGCCATCACCATGGCCGCCGCTCAGGCCGTGCAGGCCACCGCTCAGGTCAGTGTTTCCGGGACTCAAATGCCAGGACCATTACTGTGGTCATCGTTCTCAGCGCAGCATGTTGTAGGTGATGAACCTGGCGTTGCTGATGGTGTCTGTCCCCGTGCTCAGATGAAGGAGGGCCGTAGGACGTCCAGTCTGAAGGCGAGCTACGAGGCCATCAAGAACAACGACTTCCAGCTGGGCCGAGAGTTCGCCCTGGCCCGGGACAGCGCCGGGTACTCCTCCTCCGCTCTGGCCTCCACCCTCACCCAGACCCTCACCCCCACCGCCGCCTCTGACTCCAGGGGCCGCAAGTCCAAGTAAGACCTGTTAATTTGTTTTGGTGACGTTGCGGCGGAAGCTGCGCGACATGTAGTTAGATGTTTGGGGAGTGTCAGGCTACGCCGTCGACTCGCTCGATCTGCGAGACAGATCGCAGCTGTTAGCACGCACAGCGTCACCGGGCTACGACACAACGTTAACCGCTAGTTTTATTTTGAAAGTCTAACCGGATGTCGCGTGTTTATTGTTGCTAACTTGACCGCGGCGCCGTGGAAACACGACCCTGAAGGTACCTGGGGCGATAAAGACCAGGAGTCGGTGTGTGATGAGAAGATCCAGGTGTGTTACACATGTTCACAACACACGTCTGCTCTTCCTGTCTCTCAGAAGCAGCATCAAGTCCTCCAACCACCAGTCCTCCTCCTCCTCCTCCTCTTCCTCCCTGTCCTCCTGCTCTTCGTCGTCTGCGCTGGCTCAGGAACTTTCCCAGCAGGCCTCAGCGCTGCCGGAGGCCGAGGCCAACAGTCAGGTGGACTGGACCTACGACCCCAACGAGCCCCGGTACTGCATCTGTAACCAGGTACGGGGACGGACAGCTGGCCAATCACTGAGCGACGTGGCTGTGATGTCGTGTGTCCTGTATTGGCCAGTAATGATCAGGTGTTGTCTCGATGTTTTGCAGGTGTCCTACGGAGAGATGGTCGGCTGCGACAACACAGACGTGAGTATGATTGATTTGCGAGTGATTGGTGGCGAGCGATCGGACCGCTCGAGTCTCTGATCCGGGACCGGGAGTTCTGACCATGTGTCCTGTGTCTGCAGTGTCCCATCGAGTGGTTCCACTACGGCTGCGTGGGCCTGACCGAGGCTCCCAAGGGGAAGTGGTTCTGTCCTCAGTGCACGGCCGCCATGAAGCGCAGAGGCAGCCGCCACAAATAGAGGGTCCGGCCGCCCCGCCCTCATCAAGCACAGCTACCGTCGGCCGCCCGGGGTCAGAGGTTGGCAGGCTGGGAACACGTTGTGCCAACAGGAAGCGTTCTGGGACTAAACCATTTCACCGCCGCCCCCCTAACGTTCTGGACTTTCCAAGAATCCTGCAGGTTTCTGTTTGTTTTCTTTATTAACACAAGTCAGACTTGATTGGTCTGATGATGCGGATCCATCAGGACCTGGTCCCTCTGGACGGACCTGCTGAAGCCCTGAACGTTTGGTCTCCAGTCGAGGGACCAGAGAAGCTCTCTGAACCTGTTCCGGTGTGTCCAGGTGTGATTCTGTTCTGTACCTCACCTGGCCAGGTCAGAGGTCAGGCTGTGTGTACCTGGAGGACTTTAAATAAACTGGACCTGAACTCGTTCTGTTCTCAGACCTCTTTTCTGTTTGATTCTGGCCTCTTCTGGTCCAGGTCTGATCTTCAGGTCTGGACTCTGTAACGGATCCAGGCTTTAGTTCTTGGTGTTTCTCCTGTGACGAGGTTCAGACCTGATGATGTAATCGTTTGTGGCCCTCCAACTCATTAATTACACGTTTTAATAATTCAGAGTCCAGGTTCCCCTGAAAGACTACAAACAGGGTGTTTGGACTACAACTACAGAAGCCTGGAGGGGCCTGCTGCGAACGACCACATGTTTCAGAACAAACTCACAAACCTGTCGCTGTGTGTTACTGTGTGTGTGTGTGTTACTGTGTGTGTGTGTGTGTGTGTGTGTTACTGTGTGTGTTACTGTGTGTGTGTGTGTGTGTGTGTGTGTTACTGTGTGTGTGTGTGTGTGTACTGTGTGTGTGTGTGTGTGTGTTACTGTGTGTGTGTGTGTGTGTGTGTGTTACTGTGTGTGTGTTACTGTGTGTGTGTTTCCAGCGATGTCTAAACAATAAAAGTCGGATAAAAGACGAGATGTTTTGGTGTCTGTTGACTTGTTGGGTTTCATGTGTTGGTACTTGGGCTCTGAGCTGCAGGGAGAACCTGAAGCTGGCGTCACTGCTGCAGATCAGCTGACGTCTCTGACTGATCCCGGGTCAGTTTCAGGTGAGCTGTTCTGAATTCTCGGGTGGATTCCCTTCAGAAACAAGTTTGAGGGTGAGGAGTTGTGCGGTGACCGCCGGGGGCGCCACGCTGCACTCTACAGTTTCTCAGTGAGCTCATGGTAGGCGGAGGTCGGTTTGACGCAGAGATTTACCGGATGAATTCAGTAAGTTTGATCAACTCTAATATGCGAGGTTTAATTTATAAAAACACTTGAGACCGTTGAGGTTAATGTGAAAGAAACGGGAGCAGCCTGACGAGCTCCTTCACAGCTCTGAGTGAAGGTAGCAGGAGAAGCTGCTGGAGCTCAAGGACCTCCTGACTCCCTGTTCAGCCTTTCAAAGGACACAGCTGAGGATCTGTGGAGCAGACGCCACATCCTGACGAGTACACAGTGAGTACTAACACTACACAGCGAGTACTAACAGTACACAGCGAGTACTAACAGTACACAGCGAGTACTAACAGTACACAGCGAGTACTAACAGTACACAGTCATACTACACACTACACAGTGACGACTAACGGTACACAGCAGGTACTAACAGTACACAGTGAGTACTAACAGTACACAGTCATACTACACAGCGAGTACTAACAGTACACAGTAATATGACAAACTACACAGTGAGCAGTACTAACAGAAACTACACAGTGAGCAGTACTAACAGAAACTACACAGTGAGCAGTACTAAGAGTACACAGTAATATTACACACTACACAGTGAGCAGTACTAACAGAAACTACACAGTGAGCAGTACTAACAGTACACAGTAATATTACAAACTACACAGTGAGCAGTACTAACAGAAACTACACAGTGAGCAGTACTAACAGTACACAGTAATATTACAAACTACACAGTAAGCAGTACTAACAGTACACAGTAATATTACAAACTACACAGTAAGCAGTACTAACAGTACACAGTAATATGACAAACTACACAGTGAGCAGTACTAACAGAAACTACACAGTGAGCAGTACTAACAGAAACTACACAGTGAGCAGTACTAAGAGTACACAGTAATATTACACACTACACAGTGAGCAGTACTAACAGAAACTACACAGTGAGCAGTACTAACAGTACACAGTAATATTACAAACTACACAGTGAGCAGTACTAACAGAAACTACACAGTGAGCAGTACTAACAGTACACAGTAATATTACAAACTACACAGTAAGCAGTACTAACAGTACACAGTAATATTACAAACTACACAGTGAGCAGTACTAACAGTACACAGTAATATTACAAACTACACAGTAAGCAGTACTAACAGTACACAGTAATATTACAAACTACACAGTGAGCAGTACTAACAGTACACAGTAATATTACAAACTACACAGTGAGCAGTACTAACAGTACACAGTAATATTACAAACTACACAGTGAGCAGTACTAAGAGTACACAGTAATATTACAAACTACACAGTGAGCAGTACTAACAGTACACAGTAATATTACAAACTACACAGTGAGCAGTACTAACAGAAACTACACAGTGAGCAGTACTAACAGTACACAGTAATATTACACACTACACAGTGAGCAGTACTAACAGAAACTACACAGTGAGCAGTACTAACAGTACACAGTAATATTACAAACTACACAGTGAGCAGTACTAACAGAAACTACACAGTGAGCAGTACTAACAGTACACAGTAATATTACAAACTACACAGTGAGCAGTACTAACAGAAACTACACAGTGAGCAGTACTAACAGTACACAGTAATATTACAAACTACACAGTGAGCAGTACTAACAGTACACAGTAATATTACACACTACACAGTGAGCAGTACTAACAGAAACTACACAGTGAGCAGTACTAACAGTACACAGTAATATTACACACTACACAGTGAGCAGTACTAACAGAAACTACACAGTGAGCAGTACTAACAGTACACAGTAATATTACAAACTACACAGTGAGCAGTACTAACAGAAACTACACAGTGAGCAGTACTAACAGTACACAGTAATATTACACACTACACAGTGAGCAGTACTAACAGAAACTACACAGTGAGCAGTACTAACAGAAACTACAAAGTGAGCAGTACTAACAGAAACTACACAGTGAGCAGTACTAACAGTACACAGTAATATTACAAACTACACAGTGAGCAGTACTAACAGTACACAGTAATATTACACACTACACAGTGAGCAGTACTAACAGAAACTACACAGTGAGCAGTACTAACAGTACACAGTAATATTACACACTACACAGTGAGCAGTACTAACAGAAACTACACAGTGAGCAGTACTAACAGTACACAGTAATATTACAAACTACACAGTGAGCAGTACTAACAGTACACAGTAATATTACACACTACACAGTGAGCAGTACTAACAGTACACAGTAATATTACAAACTACACAGTGAGCAGTACTAACAGAAACTACACAGTGAGCAGTACTAACAGAAACTACACAGTGAGCAGTACTAACAGAAACTACACAGTGAGCAGTACTAACAGAAACTACACAGTGAGCAGTACTAACAGTACACAGTAATATTACAAACTACACAGTGAGCAGTACTAACAGTACACAGTAATATTACACACTACACAGTGAGCAGTACTAACAGAAACTACACAGTGAGCAGTACTAACAGTACACAGTAATATTACACACTACACAGTGAGCAGTACTAACAGTACACAGTAATATTACAAACTACACAGTGAGCAGTACTAACAGAAACTACACAGTGAGCAGTACTAACAGTACACAGTAATATTACAAACTACACAGTGAGCAGTACTAACAGAAACTACACAGTGAGCAGTACTAACAGTACACAGTAATATTACACACTACACAGTGAGCAGTACTAACAGTACACAGTAATATTACAAACTACACAGTGAGCAGTACTAACAGAAACTACACAGTGAGCAGTACTAACAGAAACTACACAGTGAGCAGTACTAACAGAAACTACACAGTGAGCAGTACTAACAGTACACAGTAATATTACACACTACACAGTGAGCAGTACTAACAGAAACTACACAGTGAGCAGTACTAACAGAAACTACACAGTGAGCAGTACTAACAGAAACTACACAGTGAGCAGTACTAACAGTACACAGTAATATTACAAACTACACAGTGAGCAGTACTAACAGTACACAGTAATATTACACACTACACAGTGAGCAGTACTAACAGAACTACACAGTGAGCAGTACTAACAGTACACAGTAATATTACACACTACACAGTGAGCAGTACTAACAGAAACTACACAGTGAGCAGTACTAACAGTACACAGTAATATTACAAACTACACAGTGAGCAGTACTAACAGAAACTACACAGTGAGCAGTACTAACAGAAACTACACAGTGAGCAGTACTAACAGTACACAGTAATATTACACACTACACAGTGAGCAGTACTAACAGAAACTACACAGTGAGCAGTACTAACAGTACACAGTAATATTACACACTACACAGTGAGCAGTACTAACAGAAACTACACAGTGAGCAGTACTAACAGAAACTACACAGTGAGCAGTACTAACAGAAACTACACAGTGAGCAGTACTAACAGTACACAGTAATATTACACACTACACAGTGAGCAGTACTAACAGAAACTACACAGTGAGCAGTACTAACAGAAACTACACAGTGAGCAGTACTAACAGAAACTACACAGTGAGCAGTACTAACAGTACACAGTAATATTACAAACTACACAGTGAGCAGTACTAACAGTACACAGTACTTGTACTTCACTGTGATGTTTTGTTATTTATAATCATTAAACCTGTTGATGCATCAGTGTATTACTGCTGGTACTCCAAGTACATTTAGCTGGTAATACTTTTACTGAAGTAACATTTCCAGTTTTAATACTTGAGCATAAATAAAATCCGACAGTCGCTGCAGTAACTTTCACAATAGAACAGTGAAGTATTTGTACTTTTCCGTGAGTAGGCCGGAGCCTCTGAATACTTCAGCACCACTGAAGAAGACGTTTCAAAAATGTGAGCGACGTTTCATTGACTTGAACCTCCGCACGCGCGCACGCGCGCACACACACACGCACTGTATATGTAGGGTGTGTGTGTTTTCCAGAAATAACTCCGCTCAGGGGGGAGGAGGAGGAGGAGGAGGAGGAGGAGGAGGAGGAGGAGGAGGAGGAGGAGGTCCTGACCTCCTACAGAGCAGCAGCAGATTTTACTCTCCAGACTCCAGAAACTGCTTCATCCTGACTGTGTGGGACAAGAACAGAGAAGAAGAAGGGTTCGTGGGTCCAGGTCTGTGGTCCCGGGTCGTCCCGTGCAGGAGGGGCTGGTTTCTGTGGCTCCTGTTTACTCCTGCTGGATTTAACTCAAACCAGATGCTTCCTCTGCCAGACTCCGCCGCCGGACGGGCTGGTTTGAACTCCTCTGCGACGCCACCAAACTCCACGCGTTTCTCCTCAAGTTTTAAGCCTCGCGTTAAATAGAAAATGCGCGGTTGTTGCTCAGTTTAACGGATCTGTTTGGAGGTTTTACCGGATTCTTCTGACGGTCCCGTTAATCCAGGTTTTTTTATCAGCTGACGGGACGTCGGCTTCAGTTGTGCTGCGCACTTTGGATTGAGACAAACCAGCTGGATGATTGGATAAATAAGAGAGAATGATTTGCCTTTGAAGAGTCGGACGGTGCTCGTTCTTCCTCTAAACTTTAAAGCCGCAGGATCTGGACCTGAGGAGGACAGAAGATGCGGTTCTGCTGCTTGGAAGCGAAGTTGTGTCCTGCGCCGCGCGTCCCGGCTGCTCCGCTGCACAAACCGCGTCCCGCTTCAGAATCAGCGCCTTTTAGCATTTGATTCGTTGCTGGTTAAAGTTCTTTGGATTCACAACATGCGTTAAGACTTTACCAGACTGTCGTGGAGCCGCTAGCAAATTCGGCCTAAATATAATCCATCCAGCGGCAGAACAGGATCTAAGAGAACAACTTCCCGAAGCTGACCAGGAGCCCACAGAGGTGAGATGATGAAGATGTGAAGGGTCCCCCTCCTCTCATGCGGTGCGTCCTGGCTTCAGCTGCCGGACTTCTCCTGAGGGAGGCCGGGATGCTCCTGCGCCGCCGGTCCTGCTCCGGCCCGCTGCTGCTGCTCGGGGTGGCGGTGTGTCTCTTCTACCAGCTGATGGTGGTCCGGAACCGGCTCCGGTCCGGACAGCAGCAACCCGCCGCCGATATCCGCTGCAGGAGGCCGTCGGACGAAGTCCTGATGGAGGAGACCAGGAGGTTCCTGTCTACTCTGGAGACTCTGCAGGTGAGTTTACCTGCTGTGACCCCAACAGGCTGACGCTTTGTTTAATGTGCTTTCTCTTCGGGACCAAACGGCTCCGTGTATAAAAAGCAGATCCTGGAAACCTTCAGAGCTTCCAGCAGGTCGTGGTCAGGTGAGGAAGGCGACACAGAGGGGCAGGAGGAAAACTGCTCCATCACCAAACTTCATTCAGAAAGGACAGAATTATAGAGTTAAAACTTTCCCCTGCAGATCCACTTCTTGAAATGAAATATTTTATCTCAGAGTAACTCATGAAAGCTGCGCAGGTCATTTCTTCAGCTCAGACACTTTGTGTAACAGAAATGCTGTAAACCTTTAAGCACTTTGAAATGAGCTGGGTTGTGCGCTTCTTTATTATAATCCTTCAATAACAAGTTTAATCCCAATAAAGAAACTGACTTTCGGATTAATTCACTAGCAAATCACCAAATTTCATTTAAAATCCAGGCTTTTTAAGATTTGCTTGGGAGTAAGACGATACTTTCTAATATCTTGTAAATTCAGCATAATATAAACAATATTTAACTAAAACCACCTGTCACCTTTTTAAAGGGCCAATAGAACAATGAGAATTATTGCCATATAATTTTCCTCAATAACAAATATAAACGTTCAATAAATGTTTGATTTAATTCATTTGAATCACGAATTATGTTGAGAAAAAAGGAACTGTTTCTTTAAAACCACAGTTAACCTTCTGCTTTCTTCAACTTTCACTCGGTAATGATTTGACATTTGTCCCGACGGTGATGGATTCTGGATGAGATGACGTGTCGGGCCATGTTGCCCTGCCCTTATAAAACCTTTAAAGTCTAGTCTGATGACTGTAACCTGACTTGCTCAGCTCGGAGTCTTTAAAGTGGCAGATTTGTGAATGGAGTTCTGTCCAGCAGGTCTGAGTCGGGCCTGCTGGCTCGAGGCTCCTTCTGGCTCATTGTTGCAGTATTTTTAGATTTTCAGGGGCTCGGTGGCCGAGGGTTTTATTTTACTGCTGGAGGGACCAGTCAGATCCAGGGTGTCCTGTCCTGGATGCGTGTCGGGCATTTTAAGTGTCGTCAGCGTCCCTGATATAAATATTTGTGCCATCAATCAGCTGAGGATCCAGTTCTCGACAGATTAGTGCGTGTAAACTGGCAGCTGACAGACGCGCTCTCTGTCTGGTCCTCCTGCTTTGTGTTTGGTTTATTTTATGACGCCTGCTAAACTTTGACATCTGTTCAGGTTTGAAGCAGCAGGAAACATCTTGTTTGTTGTTTGGACTGAGAAAGAAGAGAGACTGCGGCGAACGTGAGAGTGAGAGGTTTATTTTCACTAATTTAACATGTAACTCTGGTGCTCGGGGAGATGTGTGTGTGTGTGTGTGTGTGTGTGTGTCACGTTTGTTCAATGAAAGCTGCGGTCGCTTGCAGAAGGTCTGAAAACCTTAAAGCCGCCTCGCCCTGAGGACCCCTGCAGCAGGCTTCAGCTGCTATGGAACTTAACATTGGCTCAGTTTAGAGAAAGTGACTGGTGGCTTTATTTAATCACTACCTCGCGGAACCTGTCCAGTGTTGAGAGCATCAGGTACTAACTGAGTCCTGCACAGACCGCCACATCAGGAGCTGAGCTTAGCAAAGCTGATCAGCGATAAAAACTCGTCCGTTGAAGCTGATGAGGAGACGTACAGACACGAGGCAGACATGAACAGCCCTGTGTCTAACGATTCTGGGCTCATATTAACGGGGTTTTAGGGGGAGATGCCCAAAACATGCTTCACCTCCGCTGCTACTACTCCATCCCAGGAGACACACGAGGCCAGACAGGTGAGGGGGACCGGCTGAAACCAGATCAGCTGTTAAACTGGTTTCACTCTTTGATGCTTCAGCTGCTGCATGTTGGGTTTCTTTACTAGTCCTGAAGGTGCTTTTGGACTATTCGGGGCCCCGTTCCTGGCCGGGGCCCCTCATGGCTTCAGTTATACTGCTGTGTTTAGCTGTGAAACATGAAGTCATTTAATGTACATTTACACTGAAGCTACTCACAAACAAAACTCACACCGCTTCTTATCCCCGTCAGGAAAAACAGACGTCCTCAGCTACAGATCTGAGAGTAACAGGAAGTCAGTTAAACTTCAGGGAGATCAGTCCGTCCAGGTAGGAAGTGATGGCGGATCAGGGTCTCCTGTTTTGGTGCAGATTAAAGTAACAACAGGTCACAAAGAGGACGGCTCTGCAGCTGGGTCCTCAGACAGCTGCTCTCTCCTGATCCTCCCCGACTGACGGTTCTTTAGTTCTGGGTTCTGATAGTGTCCTTGTCACTACTGGTAGCATGAAGCGGAACCTGCAGCACATTCAGGTTCACAGGTAGTCCAGCAGCAGGTAGTCTCAGAGCATGGAGGAGACACCGGGAGAGCCGGACAGGACTGTGGAAGGGCATCAACCCAGCATGAAGGCTTGAAGTCCTCCAGTGGGATCTGCCGTGGGCTCCCGTTCTCTTTACACTGAACACATGTGACAGACGTGAAGAGTCTGGAGATGCCGTGGTGAACGTTACGCTGCCTGCAACATCATCCAGCAGGACCGGCATCGCTCCTGCACCTGGTGCAGCGGGTCCTGGCTTCCTTCTGGTGCAGCGGGTCCTGGCTTCCTTCTGGTGCAGCGGGTCCTGGGGGGTCCTGGTGCAGCGGGTCCTGGCTTCCTTCTGGTGCAGCGGGTCCTGGGGGGTCCTGGTCCAGTTGAGAACCTCTGGGACGTTCTGTATCGGTGCACCCCCAAGTAAGCTCATGAGTGAGTGAGCTCATGACAGTCTGTGGACCAGACTGTCATGAGCTCACTGAAGCCCTGATCCAGGTCTGGAGGAGATCTCATCAGTCCATGTGGATTTGCTGCTATTTTAATTTCTTCATCCCGTTATTTCGGCCCAATATCTACACTGCTCTGGTTCTTGATTAGAGGATCATGCAGAGCACCTGTAGCACAGGTGAGGGGACTGGGTCCTCAGCAAGGATTGAGGACAGCTGGGGGATTCAGGGCCAATCAGGGTGCGAGGACACCGATGCTGGAAGACAGAAGAGGGGCCTACCTGCAGACCTGGACTCTGAAGCTTTCTGAACTCTCTGGTACGGCTAAGAACTCACCTTCTCAGACAAAGTCAGGCCTTGGCTCTGTCCTTTGGGACCTGCTGAGACCCCTTTAGTCTCTCTGAAGAGGACAGGGCTCTCTGGACCGTCAGCTCCTCAAGCAAGGCAAATGTTTCCTGCCCCACCTTTACCTGCGGCCTGCCGGTTGTTTTCATTTAAACCCCCTCCCTCTTTCTTTTCTTTCTATTTGTTGTTTTTTTCCATCCAAATACTTGTGGGGATATTTTTTATATATTATGTGTTGGGGAACTGGGCCTCAGTCAGTTTCCCCTGAGGCCTGCAGAACCAGTACCGCCACACCACAGGACACGTTTCAGTTCATGAGACCAGGGACCTCCTGCAGCAGTGGAGCGGAGGGCGTCCAATAAGAGCTGTGACGGCGTCAGAGGAGCAACGTTTCCTTTCAAACCCGGTGTTTGTCTTCAGGACGTCAGCTGGATCTGCTGCTCACAGACCACTGGGCTCAGTCAGGTCATGTGATCTGTGTCGGGTCACGTGATGACGGTGATGACGGTGACTCGGTTCATCGGTCTGGTATGAGACCTCGTTAGTGCTTCTGTTTGTGGACACAAAGTTCAGCTTCCTGATGTGTGAACGTCCGTTACTGAGGTGACTCTAACGCAGTACATCAAGTACTGAAGTATCACACTGAGGTACTTTATGGGACAGAAAGTATTTCTCCTCATGTTTCACGTTCAGCTGCTTTCCTCTGACAGAAATGAGGAGAATGGATTCACTGATAAAACCAGCGGGACTTCCAGTCATCAAAGTTCAACTCTTTAGTGCTTGTTTGTCCTCCTCGTCTCTGAGTTTTATCTCCATGTGAGGAAGGAAAACAGACTGAAAACAGGAAGTCTGCCAACTTCTTTTCACCAGCACGGACGTTAACTGACTGCAGAGCTGATCTGAATGCTGAACCAGCAGGAGACAGACCGGCTGGATCTGAACTACATGAGGACGAGGGACAAGTCGTCTTCGTCTGTTTGACTGCAGGAAAACAGACCGTCAGACTTTCTTCTTCTGACGGACCCAGTTTCATGTTTCTCCGGTCCTTAAAGACCAAAACCAGGTCCTCTCCTTTAGTTTAGTTTGTGCAGCTCAAAGAATCTAACCCAGGCGTCAGTTTCACCTGAACCTGTTTTAAAGTTGATCTTAAGGCCTGCATCTTTATTCTTATTTTCCAGCTGGTCGTCCGTTTTATTTTATTCTCATTCTCACTAACATCAGGTCTCTGTGACAGGAGGGTTCACTCTGTTGCTGTTCCCAGGAGCCAAAACTACATTCCTGACTTGTCTGTAGTCACATATGGACGCTCATTCAGACCCTTTGGCGTTGCTTTTTAACGCCCTTTAGCGTCGTTTTTGCTCTGCGGTCAAGTTAGCAAGAATAAATATGCAACAACTTTCAAAATAAAACTAGTGGTTAACGTTGTGAATCGTCCCAGTTTGGTTAGGTTTGGGCAAAGATCCTGGTTTGGGTTAAAATAACTACGTCACTGATGTACGGCGAGTAAAGTCACGCTGGTCTCCTGGGTGAAAGACCGGTTTCCAGCCAGCCACCCCAACCTTACTCTGACTTTATTTTTACATCAGACCACCAGCTCGGTCAGATCTGAGCTCACACACATGAAACAACACTGATTAGTCCGCTCCCCGAGGACTTCATGGTCTCTGATGTTCGTCCAGAACCAGAGAGAACCTGCAGAACCTTCACAACAGGAGCAGCTAACGGCTAATCCATCTGACTTAGTGTAAACAAACACAGGCTAAAACAACACAGCTGTTTACATCTCCCAAAGCATTATGGGAGGTGTAGTTGGAATGATTGGAGCGCGATCGCCAGTAAAAATGTCTTCATGTTGCCCTGACCCTGATGAGTTGGTCCTGGGTCTGTGTTTGAGGCTCCAGGACCTGGTGTCACTGAATCCCTCAGGACTTATATTTAGTCCATGTTATCTGAAGCAGCTGCACGCACACAGGGACGTGTTGGGACTTGTGTACTTGTGAGGACCTTTAGTGACTTTGACCTCCGTTCGCTTTACAAAATAAACCTGAGACAGAAAACTGAGACAAACGTCTGTTTGTTCCTTCAGACTTTCATTTCTGCTGCATTTCTTCTGAGATTCTGGATGATTTTAAATCTTCAGGCCACAAAAAAACATAAATTTAACTAAAAGCTCTGTTTCACCTGGTCGGGTTTTTAATAATGACGAGGGCTCACAGGGAGACCAGACCGCACTGTGATTTAATCTGAACACAAACCTGATTCTAAGCTCAGGCTTTTTAAACGTCCTCTCTAACAGATGAAAACACAAAGTGGTCCTCACAGAGACAGAAGTAACACTCTGTCAGCCTGCAGCTTCATGTCAGCTGATTAAAAGGATTCAGAAGAGGAAGCCAGCTGATCATAAACACTCAGTTTAACACGGACAGAAAGCTTTAGGACGTTAGTGTGAAGGATTCTCTCCTCAGCGACTCGTTGGCAGCTGATTGATCGATGGAAAACCTGCCAACAGGAGGGACAGGAATTATAATCTGACAACCTGTTCAACCTGAATATAAACTGATTCACTCTCTGATCTACGGTGGCTCATTTGGACCGAATGAATATCCAAGAATCCAGATGAGAACAGAAACGTGTTTTTAAACTGGAGTCAGTCGATAATCTGATCACAAACATGTCAGACACCAGGATGTAAAAGGGTTGAATGATTTGTAGTGTTTTATTTAATACTTTCTCTAAAGTTCCTTCAGAAACTGGGCTGTAAAATAAAGTGTTCAGATTTCATTCCTCTTCACGTTGGGCGTCGGTCTTAAAGCTCAGTGAGTCTTTACATCTGTGGACACTAAAACCCCCGAACGGACAGATGAACCCAGAGGACACGAGGTCAGGGTCCTCACCGGCAGCTGAAGCTCTGAGACATTCCTCGTCTTCATCACCACCACCTCCTCCTCGGTGCTGCCCAGTCAGAGTCACTTCACTTCAGTAAAAGTACCATCACCACAGTGTAAAAGTACTCTAGTGCTGCAAAGGCAGCCTGCTGTCAGCCACTCAACACATTACCATATGGATCATCATCATATGGACACACGGTCAAGACCCGTTGGTGTTAGGCTGTTAGAAACAGCAGAAGAGAGCAGAAAAGTCAGATTTGGGTCACTTTGTAGTCTGAGTAGCCTTCGTAATGCATGAGGGAAACCCTGTAGCGTCACTAATGAATGCAGGTTCAGGATATTTAACAGAACTGTCAGTGAGGAGGTGGTCGGGGAGGACGGAGGGCCAGAAACTGGACTTTCAACCACGAGACTGGTGTTTGTTTCCCAGGTGAAACAAAAAGTCAGCACTGAATGTTTTTACACTGAACAAAATTATAAAGGCAACCCTTTTGTTTTTGCCCCCATTCATCATGAGCTGAACTCAAAGATCTGAGACTTTCTCTATGTACACAAAAGGCCTATTTCTCTCAAATATTGTTCACAAATCTGTCAAAATCTGTGTTAGTGAGCACTTCTCCTTTGCCGAGATAATCCATCCACCTCACAAGTGTGGCATATCAAGATGCTGATCAGACAGCATGGGGATTGCACAAGTGTGCCTTATTGTGGCCAGCCTAAGGCCTTTTATTGTGGCCAGCCTAAGGCCTTTTATTGTGGCCAGCCTAAGGCCTTTTATTGTGGCCAGCCTAAGGCACACCTGTGAGGTGGATGGATTATCTCAGCAAAGGAGAAGTGCTCACTTCTCGATCTTTTCCTAAACTAACCAAACTGGGACGATTCACAACGTTAACCACTAGTTTTATTGTGAAAGTCTAAGCTGAAGTTGCATATTTATTGTTGCTAACTTGACCGTGGAGCCCTAAAACGTACCCAGGGCATTAAAGAGCGTCACCAAGGGGTCTGACCAAGAGTCCACATGTGACGATGTGTTGGTGCTCACAATGTAAATGTGAACATTTAATATGAATAGAAGAAGAAGTTTGTTAAATCATGTTGAAAGTTTTTCATATTATGAACTTTGTTTTGAGGACCTTTGTTTATTTCCAACATGTCTAAGGTCCTACAGGATCAGCTGGACAAGTCTCTGGGTTTTAGTTGTAAAAGTAAGTTATATAAGTCAAATTTGAGTTATTCGCGGGATAAATGGTGAAAGGTTTCCAGAGACGTTTGTTGGTTTCATGCATCTGTTTTTAGTTTTAGCTCAGCGGCTGTTTTTAAAGTGTTCAGAATATTTAACAGATTTCAGCTGCAGCGATTGTCTTTTCAACAGAATCAATAATCCCTCACATATCTTTGTTAAATCCTCCACTTTCCTTCATTCCAGTATCATTGTTATTCTGCCTCAGCCCCCCCTCTGCTGCTGCTGTAAACTCATTTATTATTTCTGGCATCATTACTTGTTATTACTCCCAGACGGAGGAGGGCTCAGTTTGTTGACCCTCGGAGGTCTGAGCGAGCCCAGCAGCAAGAGGATCCGTTTGAAGGGAACTTGCTGAGGAGGTTTCTGCTTGTTATTGAGCTTTGAAGTTTCCTCTCATGGAAACAATCAGAGAGGAACTAAAGAATCCACATGTGGAGATCTGAGACACTGAACCAGAACAGAACAACGAAAATGTGCTAAAAAGATCCAATGATAATAAATAAATAATTAAAACTTTGTGTATTTGACACATTTATTGGATAAAGATGTGAAACAGTGAGCTTCCTACTTAAAAACAAACTTAGATTTCCATCTGACCAAGTTACAAACAGCTAACAGAGTGTTGGATATGCTATTGGCACCTAGCATAACGCGGTTTCCAGTCTTTGTGCTAAGCTAGGCTAAACACATGGTGGTGAAACTGATCCACCTGAAGGATCAATACCAGGAGATTAAATGATGAAGACTTGATTTCAGTGTTGTTTTCTATATCTCGCTCAGATACAGCCGTCCCCTCGGCGGCGGCGGGCTGTGGTTCTCATGGGTCGACACCTGGTCTCAGACACCGAGGTCCAGCTGTACCAGCAGGTTCTGCAGCAGATGGGCCATGAGGTCCAGCTGTCCAGATACGCCGAGACCAGCAGCTTCCTCAGAACAAATCACGGTAAGAATACAACATCTTACCAGAGGGGGGCGCTGCAGCAGAGAACAGCTGTAACACTGTTTAACCAGAGGGGGGCGCTGCAGGAGAGAACAGCTGTAACACTGTTTAACCAGAGGGGGGCGCTGCAGCAGAGAACAGCTGTAACACTGTTTAACCAGAGGGGGGCGCTGCAGCAGAGAGAACAGCTGTAACACCGTTTAATCAGAGGGGGGCGCTGCAGCAGAGAGAACAGCTGTAACACTGTTTAACCAGAGGGGGGCGCTGCAGCAGAGAGAACAGCTGTAACACTGTTTAACCAGAGGGGGGCGCTGCAGCAGAGAGAACAGCTGTAACACCGTTTAACCAGAGGGGGGCGCTGCAGCAGAGAGAACAGCTGTAACACTGTTTAACCAGAGGGGGGCGCTGCAGCAGAGAGAACAGCTGTAACACTGTTTAACCAGAGGGGGGCGCTGCAGCAGAGAGAACAGCTGTAACACTGTTTAACCAGAGGGGGGCGCTGCAGCAGAGAGAACAGCTGCAACACCGTTTAACCAGAGGGGGGCGCTGCAGCAGAGAACAGCTGTAACACTGTTTAACCAGAGGGGGGCGCTGCAGCGGAGTTAGTGCTTCCTCTGAGGAACTGGAACATACACTATATTACCAAAAGTTTTGGGTCGCCTGCCTTTACATTCACATGAAGGTTAATGACGTCCCGTTCTTAATGCGTAGCGTTTAACATGGAGTCGACCCCCCTTTGGAGCTAGAACAGCTTCAGCTCTTCTGGGAAGGTTGTCCACGAGGTTTAGGACTGTGTTCATGGGCACATTTGTAAGGTCAGGCACAGATGCTGGACCAGAATTCCTGACTCACCTTGCTTTGTGTTCTGGTGTGCAGTCATGTTGGAACAGGAAAGGGCCGTCCCCAAACTGTTTCCACAAAGCTGGAAGCCTGAAATTGGCCCCTGAAAAACACAGTGAGGTCCCATTCTTTCGCAGATGGTTGTAGAAGCAGTCTGCAGCCCAGGAGCTTTACACACCTGTGGCCATGGAAGTGACTGGAACACCTGAATTCAATGATTCGGAGGGGTGTCCCAATACTTTAGTGTACATCATATATGATAACGATATTCACTGAGCTCTGAGCTGCAGCTGTGCAGATGTTGTTTACTGCACACAGCTGTGATGATGCCTTCAGGTGCTGCTGGAAATATGAAAGTAGTCATCACGGTGGACAGAAATGACTCAAACGCATGTAAAACTATGTAAACACACATGAACAGCAGATTATAAACATGTAAAATATATAAATACATGTGAAAATATTTAAACCTCTCTAACCTTCAAACATGTAAACAAAAACCTTTGATCACGTCACACACACATATACAGACACATCTACATATAACAACACCTGAACATAACAGTTCTGACAGACGTTTGGTTCAAACACACGGAGGAAGTTTGAGTTTCTAACGGTGGCAGCCACAGGAAACACTTAGCTGTGTGTGTGCAGTTTAGTCTCTGGCGTCCCGCTGACCTCACAGGGTGGAGACTTCCTGTCGGACCCGCAGAGCAGCTGCAGGGCTAAACCGAGAAACTGTGATTCTGAAAAGCTCAGATTCTACAAAGATGAGAAAAGATCAGCGAAATGATTAGAAGGTGATCAGACCGAAGAAAGACGACGAATAAAAACAGAAGACGATAAAAAGGTTTTCATGTTGTACTGAACCTGATCCATGAGCTGGTTCTGGGTCTGTGAGGCTCCAGGACCTGGTGTCACTGAATCCCTCAGGACTCATATTTAGTCCATGCTAACGGCTAACAGACTAGCACCAGCTGGGCTCACTCACTGACTGGAGGTCCTCAGCACTCCTCCGGTCATCACAAATAATTAGAATTATTTCTTTAATCATGACTTTTTGCTTTTGTTTTACTTTGAAGTCCTGCTTCAAAGCTGCATCTGCCTGTCCTGAGCAGGTGAGGGGGGCGGGGCCTGATGGTTCTACCAGCAGGTGAAGAAGAAAGAGACTTTTATACCTTCATAAATCAGAGTGACCAGCTGCTCTTCAGCCAGATGCCCCCTCCCCCCCGTTTCTGCCCCTGCTGACAGTCAGTCAGCGTATCAGCTGGAAGCTTTCTAGTCAGACCGTCCCATCAACAGCAGCTGTTAGCAGCTCTGTTAGCAGTTAGCATGGCCTGAAGGAAGCTTAAAAACATGAAGATCCTCAGGGAGTTCTGCAGAATCTGTTCTCTGTGTATTTACAACATGAGAGGTTTGATCTCAAACGGAGCCAACACCTGTTAGAAACCAGCTCAGACTGAACTTCATCAGATTAAAGGTCCTGAATCAGAGCGAAGACTCACTCAAAGCTGCACTTTCAGTGATTAAAACAGAATCAGCACCTGCAGGCCAGAGTCAATGATAAATACTCCACATTTAACGCTTCATACACTGGTGCTACTAGTGCTACTGGTGCTACTGGTGTTAGTGGTGTTACTGGTGTAAGTGGTGTTAGTGGTGTTACTGGTGTAAGTGGTGTTACTGCTGTAAGTGGTGTTAGTGGTGTTACTGCTGTAAGTGGTGTTAGTGGTGTTACTGGTGTAAGTGGTGTTACTGGTGTTACTGGTGTAAGTGGTGTTACTGGTGTAAGTGTTTTAAGTGGTGTTAGTGGTGTTACTGGTGTAAGTGGTGTAAGTGGTGTTACTGGTGTTACTGGTGTTACTGGTGTTAGTGGTGTTAGTGGTGTTACTGGTGTAAGTGGTGTTAGTGGTGTTACTGGTGTTGGTGGTGTTACTGGTGTTGGTGGTGTTACTGCTGGTGTTGGTGGTGTTACTGGTGTTGGTGGTGTTACTGGTTTTACTGGTGTTGGTGGTGTTACTGGTGTAGGTGTTGTTACTGGTGTTCCTGATGTAAGTGGTGTTGGTGGTGTTAGAGGTGTTACTGGTGTAAGTGGTGTTAGAGGTGTTACTGGTGTAAGTGGTGTTAGTGGTGTTACTGCTGTAAGTGGTGTTACTGGTGTTGGTGGTGTAAGTGGTGTTACTGCTGTTTCTGGTGTTACTGGTGTTACTGCTATTAGTGGTGTAAGAGGTGTTACTGTTGTAAGTGGTGTTAGTGGTGTTACTGCTGTAAGTTGTGTTACTGGTGTTACTGCTGTAAGTGGTGTTACTGGTGTTACTGGTGTTACTGGTGTTACTGGTGTTACTGTTGTAAGTGATGTTAGTGGTGTTACTGCTGTTACTGGTGTTACTGGTGTTACTACTGTAAGTGGTGTTAGTGGTGTTACTGCTGTTACTGGTGTTACTGGTGTTACTGCTGTAAGTGGTGTTAGTGGTGTTACTGCTGTTACTGGTGTTACTGTTGTAAGTGATGTTAGTGGTGTTACTGCTGTTACTGGTGTTACTGGTGTTACTACTGTAAGTGGTGTTAGTGGTGTTACTGCTGTTAGTGGTGTTACTGGTGTTACTGCTGTAAGTGGTGTTACTGGAGTAAGTCGTGTTTCTGGTGTTAGTGGTGTAAGTGGTGTTACTGGTGTTGGTGGTGTTAGTGATGTAAGTGGTGTTACTGCTGTTTCTGGTGTTAGTGGTGTTACTGGTGTAAGTGGTGTTAGTGGTATTACTGGTGTTAGTGGTCTTACTGGTGTAAGTGGTGTTTCTGGTGTAAGTGGCGTTAGAGGTGTTTCTGGTGTTAGTGGTGTTATTGATGTAAGTGGTGTTAGTGGTGTTTCTGGTGTTACTGGTAGTGGTGTTGGTGGTGTTAGTGGTGTAAGTGGTGTTACTGGTGTTTCTGGTGTTACTGGTGTTTCTGGTGTTAGTGGTGTTACTGGTGTAAGTGGTGTTTCTGGTGTAAGTGGTGTTAGTCGTGTTACCGGTGTTTCTGGTTTTAGTGGTGTTACTGGTGTAAGTGGTGTTTCTGGTGTTAGTGGTCTTACTGGTGTAAGTGGTGTTTCTGGTGTAAGTGGTGTTAGTCGTGTTACCGGTGTTTCTGGTTTTAGTGGTGTTTCTGGTGTTGGTGGTGTTTCTGGTGTTACTGGTAGTGGTGTTAGTGGTGTAAGTGGTGTTAGTGGTATTATTGGTGTTAGTGGTCTTACTGGTGTAAGTGGTGTTTCTGGTGTAAGTGACGTTAGAGGTGTTTCTGGTGTTAGTGGTGTTATTGATGTAAGTGGTGTTAGTGGTGTTTCTGGTGTTACTGGTAGTGGTGTTGGTGGTGTTAGTGGTGTAAGTGGTGTTACTGGTGTTACTGGTGTTTCTGGTGTTAGTGGTGTTACTGGTGTAAGTGGTGTTTCTGGTGTAAGTGGTGTTAGTCGTGTTACCGGTGTTTCTGGTTTTAGGGGTTTTACTGGTGTAAGTGGTGTTTCTGGTGTTAGTGGTCTTACTGGTGTACGTGGTGTTTCTGGTGTAAGTGGTGTTAGTGGTGTTACCGGTGTTTCTGGTTTTAGTGGTGTTTCTGGTGTTGGTGGTGTTACTGGTAGTGGTGTTAGTGGTGTAAGTGGTGTTACTGGTGTTTCTGGTGTTAGTGGTGTTACTGGTGTAAGTGTTGTTACTGGTGTTCCTGATGTAAGTGGTGTTGGTGGTGTTAGAGGTGTTACTGGTGTAAGTAGTGTTTCTGGTGTTAGTGGCGTTTCTGGCATTAGTGGTGTTACTGGTGTAAGTGGTGTTAGTCGTGTTACTGGTGTTTCTGGTTTTAGTGGCGTTACTGGTGTAAGTGGTGTTTCTGGTGTAAGTGGTGTTTCTGGTGTTAGTGGTATTATTGATGTAAGTGGCGTTAGTGGTGTTTCTGGTGTTAGTGGTATTATTGATGTAAGTGGTGTTAGTGGTGTTACTGGAGTAAGTCGTGTTTCTGGTGTTAGTGGTGTTAGTGGTGTTACTGCTGTAAGTGGTGTTACTGGTGTTGGTGGTGTTAGTGGTGTAAGTGGTGTTACTGCTGTGTCTGGTGTTACTGGTGTTACTGCTGTTAATGGTGTTACTGGTGTTACTGTTGTAAGTGGTGTTAGTGGTGTTACTGCTCTAAGTTGTGTTACCGGTGTTACTGCTGTAAGTGGTGTTACTGGTGTTACTGGTGTTACTGTTGTAAGTGGTGTTAGTGGTGTTACTGGTGTTACTACTGTAAGTGGTGTTAGTGGTGTTACTGCTGTAAGTGGTGTAAGTGGTGTTACTGGTGTTGGTGGTGTTAGTGGTGTTACTGCTGTTTCTGGTGTTAGTGGTGTTACTGGTGTAAGTGGTGTTAGTGGTATTATTGGTGTTAGTGGTCTTAATGGTGTAAGTGGTGTTACTGGTATAAGTGGCATTAGAGGTGTTTCTGGTGTTAGTGGTGTTATTGATGTAAGCGGTGTTTCTGGTGTTAGTGGTAGTGGTGTTAGTGGTGTTAGTGGTGTAAGTGGTGTTACTGGTGTTTCTGGTGTTAGTGGTGTTACTGGTGTAAGTGGTGTTTCTGGTGTTAGTGGTGTAAGTGGTGTTACTGGTGTTTCTGGTGTTAGTGGTGTTTCTGGTGTAAGTGGTGTTTCTGGTGTTAGTGGTGTTAGTCGTGTTACCGGTGTTTCTGGTTTTAGTGGTGTTAGTGGTGTAAGTGGTGTTAGTGGTGTTAGTGGTGTAAGTGGTGTTACTGGTGTTAGTGGTGTTACTGGTGTAAGTGTTGTTACTGGTGTTCCTGATGTAAGTGGTGTTAGTGGTGTTAGTGGTGTTAGAGGTGTTACTGGTGTAAGTAGTGTTTCTGGTGTTAGTGGCATTTCTGGCATTAGTGGTGTTAGTGGTGTAAGTGGTGTTACTGGTGTTTCTGGTGTAAGTGGTGTTAGTCGTGTTACTGGTGTTTCTGGTTTTAGTGGTGTTACTGGTGTAAGTGGTGTTTCTGGTGTAAGTGGTGTTACTGGTGTCAGTGACGTTAGAGGTGTTTCTGGTGTTAGTGGTGTTATTGATGTAAGTGGTGTTAGTCGTGTTACTGGTGTAAGTGGCGTTAGAGGTGTTTCTGGTGTTAGTGGTCTTACTGGTGTTAGTGGTGTTTCTGGTGTTACTGGTAGTGGTGTTACTGGTGTTGGTGGTGTTAGTGGTGTAAGTAGTGTTTCTGGTGTTAGTGGCGTTTCTGGCATTAGTGGTGTTAGTGGTCTTACTGGTGTAAGTGGTGTAAGTGTTGTTGGTGGTGTTAATGGTGTTAGTGGTGTTAGTGGTGTTTCTGGTGTTACTGGTAGTGGTGTTACTGGTGTTACTGGTGTTGGTGGTGTTTCTGGTGTTACTGGTAGTGGTGTTACTGGTGTTACTGGTGTTGGTGGTGTTAGTGGTGTAAGTGGTGTTACTGGTGTTTCTGGTGTTAGTGGTCTTACTGGTATAAGTGGTGTTTCTGGTGTAAGTTGTGTTACTGGTGTAAGTGGCATTAGAGGTGTTTCTGGTGTTAGTGGTGTTGGTGGTGTAAGTGGTGTTTCTGGTGTTAGTGGTCTTACTGGTGTAAGTGGTGTTTCTGGTGTAAGTGGTGTTACTGGTGTAAGTGGCGTTAGAGGTGTTTCTGGTGTTAGTGGTGTTATTGATGTAAGTGGTGTTAGTGGTGTTTCTGGTGTTGGTGCTGTTAGTGGTGTAAGTGGTGTTAGTGGTGTTTCTGGTGTTGGTGGTGTTAGTGGTGTAAGTGGTGTTACTGGTGTTTCTGGTGTTAGTGGTCTTACTGGTGTAAGTGGTGTTTCTGGTGTTACTGGTGTTGGTGGTGTTAGTGGTGTAAGTGGTGTTACTGGTGTAAGTGGCGTTAGAGGTGTTACTGGCGTAAGTGGTGTTACTGGTGTTAGTGGTGTTACTGGTGTAAGTGGCGTTAGAGGTGTTTCTGGTGTAAGTGGTGTTACTGGTGTTAGTGGTGTTTCTGGTGTAAGTGACGTTAGAGGTGTTTCTGGTGTTAGTGGTGTTATTGATGTAAGTGGTGTTAGTGGTGTTTCTGGTGTTACTGGTAGTGGTGTTGGTGGTGTTAGTGGCATTTCTGGCATTAGTGGTGTTAGTGGTCTTACTGGTGTAAGTGGTGTTTCTGGTGTAAGTGGTGTTACTGGTGTTAGTGGTGTAAGTGTTGTTGGTGGTGTTAATGGTGTTGGTGCTGTTACTGGTGTTTTTGGTGTTAGTGGTGTAAGTGGTGTAGGTGGTGTTGGTGGTCTTAGTTGTTTTGCTGGTGTTACTGTTGTTGCTGGTGTTACTGGTGTTACTGGTATGAAGTCTCTCTCTCTCTGTGTTGTTGGAGAAACTTTCTGCCTGAAAACTCAGAGACCAAAACAGTCAAAGCTTAAGGCCAAAAAAACAGTAGAACGTTTCCTGTTAACACAAAATCACTTCCACATGTTTCTGTTCGTCCATGTTTGGTCACACAACTCCCCCCCCCTCCCCCTCGCTCTCTCTCTCCCTCTCTCTGTCCCTCTCACTCTCCCCCCACCTCCCTCCCCCCCTCTCTCTCACCCTCCCTCTCCCCCTCCCTCTCTCCCTCCCTCTCACCCTCCCTCTCCCCCTCCCTCTCTCCCTCCCTCTCTCCCTCCCTCTCACCCTCCCTCGCTCTCTCAGCTGAACTCTGCAACTTCATCGTTGAGTCTGAGTTTGTGTTTCAGTCAGTTGAGTCGGTTTATTGTTAAAAACAGAAATAATAAAAACTTTAAACTTCTTCCACCCTGAAATCAAGTTTCATCCAAATACATCTGAACTTTGTTTTCTTGTGAACTTCCTGTCTGTGTCTCTGAGGTCACAGGTGTAACTTCCTGTCTGTTTCTCTGAGGTTACAGGTGTAACTTCCTGTCTGTGTCGCTGCAGTCACAGGTGTAACTTCCTGTCTGTGTCGCTGCAGTCACAGGTGTAACTTCCTGTCTGTGTCGCTGCAGTCACAGGTGTAACTTCCTGTCTGTGTCTCTGAGGTCACAGGTGTAACTTCCTGTCTGTGTCTCTGAGGTTACAGGTGTAACTTCCTGTCTGTGTCTCTGAGGTTACAGGTGTAACTTCCTGTCTGTGTCTCTGAGGTTACAGGTGTAACTTCCTGTCTGTGTCTCTGAGGTTACAGGTGTAACTTCCTGTCTGTGTCTCTGAGGTTACAGGTGTAACTTCCTGTCTGTGTCTCTGAGGTTACAGGTGTAACTTCCTGTCTGTGTCTCTGAGGTTACAGGTGTAACTTCCTGTCTGTGTCTCTGAGGTTACAGTCCCAGGTGTAACTTCCTGTCTGTGTCTCTGAGGTTACAGGTGTAACTTCTTGTCTGTGTCTCTGAGGTTACAGGTGTAACTTCCTGTCTGTGTCTCTGAGGTCACAGGTGTAACTTCCTGTCTGTGTCTCTGAGGTTACAGGTGTAACTTCCTGTCTGTTTCTCTGAGGTTACAGTCCCAGGTGTAACTTCCTGTCTGTGTCTCTGAGGTTACAGGTGTAACTTCCTGTCTGTGTCTCTGAGGTTACAGTCCCAGGTGTAACTTCCTGTCTGTGTCTCTGAGGTCACAGGTGTAACTTCCTGTCTGTTTCCCTGAGGTTACAGTCCCAGGTGTAACTTCCTGTCTGTGTCTCTGAGGTTACAGGTGTAACTTCCTGTCTGTGTCTCTGCAGTCACAGGTGTAACTTCCTGTCTGTGTCTCTGAGGTTACAGGTGTAACTTCCTGTCTGTGTCTCTGAGGTTACAGGTGTAACTTCCTGTCTGTGTCTCTGAGGTTACAGGTGTAACTTCTTGTCTGTGTCTCTGAGGTTACAGGTGTAACTTCCTGTCTGTGTCTCTGAGGTTACAGGTGTAACTTCTTGTCTGTGTCTCTGAGGTTACAGTCCCAGGTGTAACTTCCTGTCTGTGTCTCTGAGGTTACAGGTGTAACTTCCTGTCTGTGTCTCTGAGGTTACAGGTGTAACTTCCTGTCTGTCTCTATGGTTACAGGTGTGAGTGGGTGGAGCCTGTTGCTGTGTCTCAGCAGTTCAGAGAGAAGCTGTCTGCGGAGAATCTCCTTCTCTCACCTGCAGCGTCATCAGATGGTGAGATTCACCTTCACAACTGTTCTGGCCAATCAGAGACTGACTGAGAGTCACATGGTCACCTGTCTGTCTGTGTGCTCAGGTGAACATGTTGCCAGGGGTGATGGAGGCGTTCTCTGATGCAGGTGGAGGTCTCTGTCACTTCTACGCTCGGTCACACCTGACAGGTGAGTCGCAGGTCGCAGTTTAACACGTCACCTGACAGGTGAGCAGGAAACAGATCACATCTCGTGTAAATATAAAATAAATAAAATTTATTTTGAAGCCGACAGCTGAGGTGTCACCAACAGGCTCACGTACCTGTTTTTGTTTCACCGCCTTAGGATCTGAATTACCCATGAGGCCATACTCCTGTGGATCGACCAATCAGAAGCTGCAGGTTCCTCAGGACTCTGCGGGAGCTGACAGGTGAGCTGATCCGATTTCAGAATCCTTCTTTTCTTTACTTTTGAACACCTGAGAGCAGGTCAGTCTCAAAACGTTTGCAACGTTCCCTTTTCTGTGTTCTTCTGTCTGGTGGGCGTGTCTCAGGTGTTACCCAATCAGCTGCGACAAGTTTGTAAACACAATGGCGTCAAAAAGGCTGGACAATGCACTGTTCACAACAGGGTGTTCGAGGCCCTGATCACCTGAAGATAAGAACCTGTTCGTGTTTCACCTTCTCTCTCACAGCCATTCACCTGTCGGAGCCCCGCCTCCTGCTCTGGTTGCCATGGTGAATGTTTACATCCTGGTGACCTCAGTAAAGCCGCTGACTTCCTTCCTGCATGACATCACTGTGGTGACGACCAATCAGGAGCAGAGGGGGCGGCCCACAAAGGTAAATCACCTGTCACGCTGCTGAACGTTACACACCATCTGGGATCCAGTAAAACCAGAGAACAAAGCTGTGTTTGAGTCCAGTAATCAGTGAGGCCTCGTCTTCCACGGTGCAGCTAGGCCCCGCCCCTCTGCTGTGTGCGGGGAAGTTGGCCAATCAGAAGCAAGTGTGCCTTCAAGGAGGTGGGGCTTAAAGAGACAGGAGCTAAAACTGAGCGATCAGACCAAGCGGGAAGCTTCTGGTCTGACACGCGAAGCCAACAATATTATGTAGTGTTGTGTCCTTCAAAGAATGTTTCGTTCATTTGACCTAATCTTGTATGTGACTCAGGAGGAACGGGTTGTCTCAGTGAGTAATTCGTTCATTAGATCATTATTTTTATTATTATTGAGAACATTTCGTTTTAAGACAAAGTTATCAGCTGTTAAAATGAGTTGACATGAGTTACAGATGCACCTAGCTAAGCTAGCTAGCTAGCGCCACACACGGCCGTTGGCTCCGCTGTCTCGTCAAAATATGGTCACATCCGGTGCCGCTGGTTGCAAAAACTCAACATGGCAGCACGCTATCGGCCAAACTGGAGGCTTCAAAACGGCGGTCCACAAACCAACGGTTGACGTCACCATGACTACGCCCACTTCTCATATACAGTCTGTGGAATTGTTGGGGCCTGGTGAGTTTCACACGACCTCACAGCTGATCTATTAAACGCTTCTGGAAACATAAAGTTGTCCATGAGGGAAGGAGCCGATCAGTCTGGATGGATCAATACATAACATCTGAATATGGCTTGTTGATGTTGACCTGTTAGAGCCGCCTGTCATGGGGCTACCCCATGCCTTGGTCTTAGCATGCTAAGCTAACCTTAGCATTAACCTGAGCATTAGCATAGGACTTTTAGCATTAGCATTACCTTAGCATACGGGCTAGCATCAATGGACACATGGCTTGTCATTTCATGTCATTTAATTTCAGTTCATTTAAGTACTAGTCGAAAGAGTTGAAATCATGATTAATCATGAACACATACACAGTTCATTTCAAGGCATTTATTTTAGCTTATTGGATTTACCCAAGGTCATCCAAATGTTTGTATGTTTCATTCACCTGTTCTCATCCTCAAGCAGGGATCTGGGTCGAAATGGCAAACAGGAAGTGATGGAGTGTGGAGTAACTTATAGGGGGGCAGACCTGGAATGGTGAAAAGCGTGAAAAGTGTGAGCCAGTAGAGAGGGGTGTACTGGTGTACCTTAAGTTGCTGTTTTGAGAAGCTTTGTTCAGCATGTAACATTTAATTTCCGGTTTTATAGTTGATATATGGTGTATTGATGTAGCCAGAAATGTTTTAAACTGTTGAGGTAACATAATGGTGTTTCATTGATTTCCACTTAACTTTGGTTTGTCTTGTAGGAGGGGCTTCTGGTATAAAGGAAGGAGGCAGAGGTAGTGATGGGCAAAGCAAAACGCACAGAAGCCTTGCTTCACTGTGATCACGTGACATTGACATTTTGAACCACGCTTTGAAGCAGTGTTTCGAAACGTCTGTGCTTCGGGATCTCGACATAGCGTCGACGCGTCAGTATCGAGCATCCCATCCCTAGGCAGAGGCTCCTCTCGGGAGAACAGCTTTGGCCTGGAAGGGCACGTGTGCTAGAGCCCAGTAGTCAGGGCCTGAAATAGGGTTTCATTTGTGTTGTATCAGTTTGTAATGATAATTGGTATAGTTTATACTTAGTTTCCTGGTTGTTTGTTTTTGTTAATTTTTGATATATTTTTGCAATATTTCACTTGCACAACTACACTTTCCACGTACCTGGTGAAAAAATCAATTGAAGCACCAGGTGAAGCACTCCTGAGTCCATGTCTCCTCCTTCCACCATGGGGCTAAACATTACACCGCCCTTTATCATCAGGCAGAGAGGCTCAGACGGCAGCTGGCAGGCTTAAACAAGTTCCACAAGATATCCAGATTCTTGATTTCTTTTCCAGCTGACTCATCAGCTGTACATGGCCGCCATCTTGTGGCAGCACACGGTGACACGAGGTGTGTGTGTTACAGACCGGACTGAAGGAACATCTCGGGTTACGTATGTAACCCTTGTTCCCCAAGAAGGCAAACGAGACACTGCATCGGTGACGACACAATGGAAAGCCTCTGGGCGTGACAGGGCTGAAATCATGAATGAAACTACTCCAATCCTATTGGCGTTGCTAGAACGGTAGCGTGTGACGGCGTAACTGGAGGCGTATATAAGCACGCCGGCACACCGGACACATTAGCTCTTCGCTATGAAGCAAGGCACTCCAGGCGGGGTGAGGTGTGGCGGACCGACGCAGTGTCTTGTTCCCCTTCTCGGGGAACAAGGGTTACATACGTAACCCGAGACGTTCACTTTCGAGGGAACTCGAACTGCGTCGGTGACGACACTATGGGAACGAGAATACCCACTATGCCACGCCAAAGCCACTGCCTGCCCCCAGCGTGCAGAACCTGATGGCTCGACTAAGAGGAGAGCGCACGGGTACCGGGTGCAGAAGGAAGGTCCAGAAGGAAGGTCCAGACTGTAAAACCGGATGAAAGTGTGAGCCAACCTGGATGGAACCTTAGGGACATAGCCCGGACAGGGGTGCAGGATGGCTCTGACCCTCCCCGGGGCAAACTCCAGGCATTGAAGAGAAACCGAAGGTGCCTGGAGATCCCCCACCCTCCTCAGAGAGGTGATAGCGAGGAGAAAGGCCATCTTAAGAGTTAGGTGCTTGGCCTCAGCCAACTCCAGGGGTTTGAAGGGGGCCTCAGCCAGCGCTTCGAGAACCACTGCCAGGTCCCAAGTGGGAACCCGGGAACGAGTCACGGGTCTCATTCTCCGGGCTCCACGGAGGAAGCGCACGACCAGTGGAAGGGGGCGTGGAACGCTGCCATGGCAGCCACATACACCTTGAGTGTGGGGGAAAGACCAGCAGAGAAACGGTCCTGGAGGAACTCCAGTACCATAGTCACCGGGCAGGTAACTGGGTCCACCGCCCGTTCTGTACACCAGGTGGCAAACACATTCCACTTCAGGCCGTACGCCCTTCTCGTGGACGGGGCTCTGGAGCTGAGCAGCGTCTCGACTGTTAGGCCCGCCTCAAGGAACTGGGCCCTCCTCAGAGGGACCTGCCATGGCGGGCCCTTGTGGAGCGATATTATGTCCGAGAACCACACTCGGGCCGGCCAAAACAGGGCTACTAGCAGTAGGCTGACACCATCCTGACTGACCCGCTGTGAGAGGGACGGATGGAGACGTGGAACTATGCTTCTCGCAGATCTAACGTGACAAACAAATCCTCTGATTGAATGTGGCTGACGATGCCGAGGATGGTGAGCATCTTGAACCTGAATCTCCTCAGAGATTGGTTCAGGGACCGCAGATCTAAAATCGGACGCAATCCTCCGTCCTTTTTGGGAACTATGAAGTACCGGCTGTAGAACCCGGACTCCCTGACTGGCGGGGAAATGAGTTCTATGGCCCCTTTCTCCAGCAGAGAGCGAACTTCTTGTCCCAACACCTGGCTCTGCTCCGAGTGCACCGCAGTCCAGACCACCCCGTTGAATCTGGGGGGGTGGACCCGGAACTGCAGCCTGTAGCCATCCACTACGGTGCGCAGGACCCACGGGGAAATGTTCACAAGGCTCCGCCATGCTCCTGCGAATTCCGGGGCTGGTGGCCAGTGTTATGCATAGGTCCCCGGCAGCACCCTGAAGAGCAGGTCCGCCAGGGAAAAACCGCCGATAATCCGCGGTGTGTGAGCCAGAGCGCCTCCTGACTGTGGCCCCTCGGGGCAGGCAGAATGGCGTTGACTGAAAAATCGTCCTCAGATACGTTGTCTTGGGGGGCTGTGGGCGAGAGCGCCGCATCGTGTCCCAGGTGCGCTGAGGGGGACCCCAAGAAGCGACACTCTGCCTCTGGCTCTGGCGGTAGGAGCTGGACGACGGCTGGGACCGTCTCTCTGCAGCCGTCGCCATCCTGGACCCAGACCGGCGCGGGAGATACTGCTGGAACGCCTCCCTTTGCGTCCTGGCATGCTGAAACCTGCTGACGACAGCGTCCACCGCCTCGCCAAACAGGCCAGAGGTTGCGACCGGTGCATCGAGCAGGAAGGTTTTCTCCCTCTCCTGGATGCCCGACAGATTGAGCCACAGGTGCCACTTCGTGGCCACCAGTGCCGACATGGAGCGGCCAATGGCACGGGCCGTCTCCTTTGTGACTCGACGAGGACGAGTGACAAATCCTTAGCTCCGCGCCATGTCCTTCTGCAGGTCAGCCTGGTATGCCTGTAAAACCGCCATCGTGTGCAGCAGGAAGCGCAGGAAGCGCTCATCCAGCTTACTTGCAGCCTGTGTGTCTGGCCAATCGAGCTGGAGCTTGCCCACTGCCCGTGTCACCACCTCCAAGAGCTCGTCATAGCTGGTTGATGACTGATGACATTGATCCGGCTCCCGGAAGTCTTCTCCATAATGCTGAGCACATCCAGCTCCTCAGAACCGAACAGCCGCAGCCTCTCCGGGCTCACACCTCAAGCGGGAGAAGCCAAAAAGCGGGCTCCCGAACAGGGAAGAGGGGAGTCGGAGCCAGCAGACGAGGAACGGGAAAAAGCCTCTGCAGTCCCGATGCCCTCGGAGATGTCGCGCCGGGAGCCCCATGACTGAAGCCGCCGTGGAAAAGAGAGCCGCACGGGACCTCAGCACCCTCAGGGGCAGGGCCTCGCAATGGCCGCAAGCAGCCCCGTCAAGAGCTGCCTGGACATGCGGCATCCCCAGACAGGAAGCACACTGCCTGAACTGCTGACCAGCCATCTCCTCTGCTTCTCCTTCCAGGTATCTAGATCCTCTCGTGGTTGCTTTCTTCTGAGTAGTCTTGAACATGCCAGAGTGCTGAATATAAAAAAGCTGATGTGTCCGGTGTGCCGGCGTGCTTATATACGCCTCCAGTTACGCCGTCACACGCTACCGTTCTAGCAACGCCAATAGGATTGGAGTAGTTTCATTCATGATTTCAGCCCTGCCACGCCCAGAGGCGTTCCCATAGTGTCGTCACCGACGCAGTTCGAGTTCCCTCGAAGGGGAACTGAGACTTTGAAAGATCCTGACAAATGTTTTGTCCAATGAAACTCGGCAGGACCTTAAAGAAATGAGCCTTTCCTCCAAAAGCAGAAGAGCTTCACTTCAAAATGTTTAATATTTAATTTATCCTCAGAGACGAAGGTTCAACTCAGCTGATTTTCTGTGATGAAGAACATTTATTTTTCTTTCTGGTGACGTAACAGAGGAGAAGAAAAGTGAATTTATTTTAGGAAAATGCTTTTTAACGCAGAATCATCTCAGTGTTACAGATCGCTGCAGAAAACTGCAAGAAAAGCTGAGAGATGTTTCTGTTTTTCATTAAGGTTTGATATTATTTACATATTTAACTGCCAGAAATCTGATGTTGAAAAAAAACTAAAGAAGGTTTCTGTCGTCTTCTTCTCTGGTCCTCCTACACTTGTTTCCTGCGCTGACGGCGCCCTCTGCTGCTTTAACCCTTCGTCTCCTCTCAGCTCAGACGCTTCCTGCTGCAACAGCTGGGACCGGTGGCGTCCCATGAGGCTTTGGGGCGGGTGAAGAAGGTGATAGGGGAAGTGTTGCAGGCTGCAGTGTTGACCAATGAGAAGCAACAATCTGTCCACAGGTAAAGTAAAGAACACTTGGCTGTCCAATCACAGGACGGGACGCAGCTTCCTGTGTGAAGCTGCTCTGCAGGTGGAGGTCAGATTGCTCCTCATTAGTGATCGACCAATGATTGATGTGCGTTTCAGGTGCGTGCTGTGTTACCAGCTGCTGACCTTCACTCTGCTCTTCAGCGGCTCCATCACACCGGTGGTCGTCCAGGTAAGAGGCCGCCCTTTCCAGATGTCAGTGAAGCAGCCAATCAAAAACCTGATTATGTCCGTTAATACACAATAAAAGTTTGATCATTTATGAAGCGGTTTAATATCAAAATAAAATTGAATGTGAGAGGAACAGATGATGATGGCTCTCACAGATTTGATTTCACTTCATATCACACGTTATCACTTTATCAGTTAAACATTCAAACCAGCATTGGTATTTGTGCTCGCACTACTGAGCCATAACTGTTCCATACTGCACCTCTCAACTGTGAAAGAAATCTTAAATCAACGTCCGCTAAATATTTCATCAGCCCCTTGGAGCGCAGAGCAGGAAGTCTGGCCACTCATGGTCAGCTGTGGACCTGCAGCCTGAAGCAGGATGCTGTCAGATGCACATAGAGCGACAGATCTGCGTTTGCACATCTTCACCACCTGCACAAATGGACTGTGTAAATTAAAAATGTCTGGAAATAAAGCAGGACAGCTGTCACACAATCGCATCCTCATCATGATGCAGCCAAACCTGAAAATGTGATCTCCCAGGGTGACGAGACCACAATCCATCACTCTGGCGGGGAGTGAAGCCTCACTCTGTGTGACTGCTGTAAACATGTACAAACTGTGAGACACAAACTGTGCGTAATGCTGCATTTGACAGACCAACCTTCCTCACTTCCTCCTTTACTTCCTATTTTACTTCCTCTTTCTCTTCATCACTTCCTCCTTTTTTTCATCACTTCCTATTTTCCTTCCTTGCTTCCTCTTTACTTCCTAACTTCCTCCTTTCTCTTCCTCTCTTCCTATTGTCCATCCTCCTCCTTCCTCACCTCCACTTTCTCTTCCTCACCTCCTATTTTCCTTTCTCACTTCCTCCTTTTCTTCCTTCGTTCCTCTTTTCCTTCCTCACTTCATCCTTTCCTTCCTCACCTCCTCCTTTCCTTCCCCACCTCTTCCCTTCCTTCCTCACCTCTTCCCTTCCTTCCTCACCTCCCCCTTTCCTTCCTCACCTCTTCCCTTCCTTCCCCACCTCCTCCTTTCCTTCCCCACCTCTTTCCTTCCTTCCTCACCTCCACCTTTCCTTCCCTTCCCCACCTCCTCTTTCCTTCCTCCCCTCCTCCTTTCCGTTTTTACAAACTGTCCTCCTCCTTTCCTTCCTCACCTCCTCCTCTTTCCTTCCCCACCTCTTTCCTTCCCTCCTCACCTCTTCCCTTCCTTCCTCACCTCCCCCTTTCCTTCCTCACCTCCCCCTTTCCTTCCCCACCTCCTACTTTCCTTCCTCACCTCCTCCTCTTTCCTTCCTCACCTCTTCCTCTTCCTCTTCCTCTTTCCTTCCTCACCTCCTCCTCTTTCCTCCCTCACCTCCTCCTCTTTCCTTCCTCACCTCCTCCTCTTTCCTTCCTCACCTCTTCCATTCCTTCCCCACCTCCTCTTTCCTTCCTCCCCTCCTCCTTTCCGTTTTTACCAACTGTCCTCAGATCTGTTTCAGGTGAGCTGACAGTAAATGTCCACCAGAGGGAAGCGTGTCCTCAGCAGCTCAGTCATTGGTCATCCTCACCTCCTCCTTTCCTTCCTCACCTCCTCCTTTCCTTCCCCACCTCCTCCTTTTTCTATCCTCACCTCCTCCTTCCCTCCCTCCCCTCTACCTTTCCTTTTTTACAAACTATTCTCAGATCAGTTTCAGATGACGGTAAACGTCCACCAGAGGGCATGTTGTCCTCAGCAGCTCTGTGATTGGTCCGTTTTTGTTGTCTTCAGGTGGACGTTGACCTGACGTTTTCCTCTCTGAGCGACGACACGTTTGATGGACAGATCACCAGAGACCTGATGCTGAAGGACACACTCCACTTCCTGCTGCCGACAGACACACACCTGTCCTCAGAGACACACCTGTCCTCGGAGAAACTCACACAGACATTGGGGGGACAGGTGAGTTTACAGGGAACATGAATAACGTTCAGTTTTATTAATGTGAATGCCTTTTAAGGTCAGTGTCAGTGATCGATCAGTAACTCTGTCTGCAGGACGGTGGCTGCAGAGGGACAAACACTGTATGTGTGTCAGAAGACGAGTTTTTTCTTCTGCTGCAGTTTCAGCGGCAGATGAAGACGCCTTCAGCGTTTCAGTTGGTAACAAAGTACACACTGTGACCTCATTATATACACAGTATACATACCATGAAGTACACCCTGTGACCTCATTATATACAAAAAGTACAAATACCATGAAGTACACACTGTGACGTCATTATAAAGTACACACTGTGGCCTTATAATAAAGTACAACCTGTGACCCCATTATAAAGTACACCCTGTGACCTCATTATAAAGTACACACTGTGGCCTTATAATAAAGTACACCCTGTGACCTCATTATAAAGTACACCCTGTGACCTCATTATAAAGTACACCCTGTGACCTCATTATAAAGTACACACTGTGACCTTATAATGAACTACACACTGTTCCCTCATCATGAAGTACACCCTGTGACCTCATTATGAAGTACACCCTGTGACCTCATTATGAAGTACACCCTGTGACCTCATTATGAAGTACACCCTGTGACCTCATTATGAAGTACACACTGTGACCTCACACTGTGACCTTAAAATGAACTACACACTGTGACCCCATTATAAAGTACACACTGTTCCCTCATTATGAAGTACACCCTGTGACCTCATTATGAAGTACACCCTGTGACCTCATTATGAAGTACACACTGTGACCTCATTTTAAAGTACACACTGTGACCTCACACTGTGACCTTATAATGAACTACACCCTGTGACCTCATTATAAAGTACACACTGTGACCTCATTATAAAGTGCACACTTTGACCTTATAATGAAGTACACACTGTGCCCTCATTATAAAGTACACCCTGTCACCTCATTATAAAGTACACACTGTGACCTTATGATGAACTACACCCTGTGACCCCATTATAAAGTACACATTGTGACCTCATTATAAAGTACACCCTGTGACCTCATTATAAAGTACACACTGTGACCTCATTATAAAGTGCACACTTTGACCTTATAATGAAGTACACACTGTGCCCTCATTATAAAGTACACCCTGTCACCTCATTATAAAGTACACACTGTGACCTTATGATGAACTACACCCAGTGACCCCATTATAAAGTACACATTGTGACCTCATTATAAACAGTACACCCTGTGACCTCATAAGTACACCCTGTGACCTCATTATAAAGTACACACTTTGACCTTATAATGAAGTACACCCTGTGACCTCATAAGTACACCCTGTGACCTCATTATAAAGTGCACACTTTGACCTTATAATGAAGTACACCCTGTGACCTCATAAGTACACCCTGTGACCTCATTATAAAGTACACACTATGACCTCATTATAAAGTACACACTGTGACCTCATTATAAAGTACACCCTGTGACCTCATAAGTACACACTGTGCCCTCATTATAAAGTACACACTATGACCTCAGTATAAAGTACACCCTGTGACCTCATAAGTACACACTGTGACCTCATTATAAAGTACACACTGTGACCTCATTATAAAGTACACCCTGTGACCTCATAAGTACACACTGTGCCCTCATTATAAAGTACACACTATGACCTCAGTATAAAGTACACCCTGACACCTCATTTTAAAGTACACCCTGTGACCTCATAAGTACACACTGTGCCCTCATTATAAAGTACACACTATGACCTCAGTATAAAGTACACCCTGACACCTCATTTTAAAGTACACACTGTGACCTTATAATGAAGTACACACTGTGACCTCACACTGTGACCTCATTATAAAGTACACCCTGTGACCTCATTATGAAGTACACCCTGTGACCTCATTATGAAGTACACACTGTGACCTCATTTTAAAGTACACACTGTGACCTCACACTGTGACCTTATAATGAAGTACACACTGTGACCTCACACTGTGACCTCATTATGAAGTACACACTGTGACCTCACACTGTGACCTCATTATAAAGTACACACTGTGACCTCATTATAAAGTGCACACTGACCTTATAATGAAGTACACACTGTGCCCTCATTATAAAGTACACCCTGTCACCTCATTATAAAGTACACACTGTGACCTTATGATGAACTACACCCTGTGACCTCATTATAAAGTACACCCTGTGACCTCATTATAAAGTACACACTGTGACC
>NW_024044681.1:4407048-4452432 GCF_014851395.1 Micropterus salmoides
AATATAGAAGAAACAAATGTGCGTTGATGTGCAGCTGATCACTGCCTTTATTCTGTTTGACTTTTCTATTCAAGAACTTTTGTTTCCTTTTCCATAAATTAAGACATTGGAGCAGAAAATGTCTCCAGAATGCAGGAAATCAAGTTTTTAAGTCTGTTTGTCTTTTATTTAAGAAAGAAGAAACAAACGAGACCAAAGAGGAAGTTCACAGTAACCACAGAGTAACAGATAACATATCTGAGCTGTGTGACATTTATTCATGTTACATGTGGATCACGTGTTGTTTCCACAACTCACACATGTTGGTCTGTGCAAAGTCTTTTCTCTCTCCACAGAAACTTCCTCCCAGTATCCAGATCCGGCTGAACCGTCTCCAAAAAAACCCGTCCTCCCCGTCCCCGTCATCACAGAAGAACAACATTAAAAACAGCCGCGGTGTTTGTTTGTGAGTCCGATAATACTCAGGTGTTTGTTCACCTCCACTAAGACCTGAACCGCTCCAGACCTGCTGAGCTGAACTTCCTTCAGAGATCCAGGAGACGAGCTGAGCGGGAGTCCGGCTGGAGGCCGCAGCTTCTCCTCCTGTAGCATTTATGATGAAGCGTCGTCCTGTTAGTCCTGCCGCTCAGCACTTTGTCTGGGAGTGCAGTGAATGGCAGGAAATCCTGGACTGCTCTCTTTTCGTTTCCCTCAAACCTTCTGCTCCGTCATCGCAATCTGCTGATAACGCACACATCATAAGCACGTGCTTTACTGGTTGCATCTGAAGACGTTTTCCATCCAATCAAAGTTTGGATGTTAAGAAATAAATCGGGCTCGAGTACTACAACGCTACTTGTTATAGAGTACTTTTACAGTGAGGTATTAGTACTTTTAGTAGTACAGTAAGTGAATACTCTGTCCTCCACAGGCTTGGGGAAGACATCCTGTTCATGAGATGTCCCACAGAGACGGAGGAACACTACAGCTCAGAGTTCAGGAGGAGAAACAGAAGGTAAGGGGGTCCAGGTGGACTCCTGCTTCTTAGTGAGGAACCAGATCCATGACCGCTTCCCTGAACAACAATCAGCTTCTAAAGAAACAGCCTTCTGCAAGACCACACCCTCGCCCAGGTGAGGCCCCGGTCCACACCTGCTCCCCCCGACACACACCTGGTCCACACCTGCCCCCTCCTGACACATGTGGTCCACCGTGATCTGCACAGCGTTTGGGAGTGATGTGTTTGATTAAAGCTGCTTGATTGTTGCATTAAAAACGCGTTCTCACCACATGAAGCTCTGAAGGCAGAGAGATGTTTAAAACTCTGCGTTTCTTTTAGTTTGAACTTTTCTTTTTCTAAAAGACGTTGGCAGAAAGTGAGCTCAAAGACATTCAGATTTACAAACCTGACGTCCGTCTGAAAGTTCCTGAGTGTCAAAAAACGTCTGAGTCAGCAGGAAAAGTTCAGGAAACACAAGGGGGGGGGGGGGGGGGTCGACTGGGAGGCTGAAAAGCAGGACAGACACAGACTGACCACAGATCAGCTGAGAGGCTCAGGGAGGACAGACATCATGGAGTCCTGTCGGAGTTTGAAGCTGCTGTTTGTGTCTCTGATGATGATGATGGTGATGAAGACGAGCTCAGCTGCTTCCCCACAGGTAGAATCTCTCGTTATTGTTTATCTGAGGACAGATATGAATGTGTGTGCTTCTGAATAACTGCAGCCATGAACTTATGAAGTATTCAGATCTAATACCACGCTGTAAAAATACTCTGTTACAAGTAAAAGTAAATGTTACTGCAGTAAAAGCATGTGAGTATAATCAGGAAAATGTACTTAAAGTATTCAAAGTGAAAGTACACACTGTCCTGTTAGATTCTTCTTCCTCCTCCTCGTTAACGGAAAGCTCTGATTGTTGAGGCTCATTTGAACTATTTAGTATCAGACTGCAGCTAATGATTCTTTTCATTCTGGATGAATCTGCTGATTATTTTCTCCATGAATCGGCTGTAAACACTGTGAAAAAACACGTCACAGAGTTCCTTCTCTCTGACCAGCAGCACGAAATCAGTTAAAGTAATTCAAAGAAAAGCAGCAAATCTTCACATAAAGATCCTGGCGGCTCAACTTTGTAAACTGATGCAGTTTTCAGATTTTTCTGACTTTAACTGAAGTTGTCGGATAAACGTAGAGAAGTAAAAATATCTGAGAGGGAGGAGAAGGAGAAAATACTCAAGTAAAGTACAAGTACTTCAAACCGCTGAACTGAGTTAAATTAGATGGTTGACATTTGGTGGGAACTGTTGGGCTTCTGTAAATATCATCACAGAGTACGGTCTAGACCTGCTCTTTTATGAAAAGCGCTGTGAGATAACTGTTGTTGTGATTTGGTGCTATATAAATAAATTGAATTGAATTGAACATTATTTTATATTTAGATTGTACTTTTCAAAGCGCTGCAGCTACATCTGGAAACCAGAGAGCAGAACTCTTTAAACTTGTTATGTTAAGAGACCCTTAAATCCTTAAAGCCTCTCCTTGGTGTCCAAGGCAGGTCCTTGGATCCTTGGATTGAGCTGTTCTGTCTGTGAATGTGTCTGCGCAGACGATGTTTCTTCATTAATCAGGACTTCGGATTTTTATAACCTTTAAACTAAAGTTTGGAAGCTGTATTAGTATCCCAGGTCTTTTCCAGGTCTTTTCCAGGACCTGTGTGAGTGTTTCTGTGTGTTTCCTGGGTGGATCAGATGGAGCTGATAACCACAGCAGCTAGCAGTGCTATCACAGCCACTTCCTGTTTACGCTGCGTCACGCCTAGCGCTCTGATGTTTGAACAGCTCACGTGACGGCTTTCAGAAACACACATCAGGTTTCTACACAGTGATTCATTACATGAAGTCTTCCCCTGGAAAATCAGGGTCAGTGAAACGCAGGCGCATCTCAGTCTGAAGATCACAGAAAGATTCTGGATTCATCCCACACAGAGTGAAATAATTCAGACCTTTGCTTTGTTTTGATCTCCAGCATCTTAAAAGCTAGTAGACGTTTAAAATGAAGGATTTATAAAACAGAACGGCCGACCTGAGCAGAGCTCTGATCAGCTGTCACAGCTGCGCTGAACCTCTCAGGCTGCTTCTGCTGCTTTTCCAGATGATGCACCAGGACATCAGAATCAGACAGAACAAAGACGCTTTCTGGACGATTTCTGTTTCCTGCTGTAGTTTTTAGCTGCGGTCAGCAGTCGGTGTGCAGGTGTTGCTTTGGAACCAGGATTTAGGAAGTGAGCCCAGAGGCTCGTAGAGGAAACTCTTGGAGCTGATCAGAAACACGTCGACATCGACTCTGAAAGTGCCTGAGCAGCAGTGAAGGTTGTTTTCCCATCACTGATTGGACGACACGTCCAGGGCTCGACATGGCTGGTGGTTTTCCAAAGTTACTCGCCACATTTTTGTTGATGGGAAATTACGTTTTATACGATTAAAGTTGACCAGTGAGCAAACACTTTGTGCAGGTAGTACTCATGGGAGTTTGTTTGTTATTTCAGATGCCTTTTGACAAGAGTACAGTTTTTGCTCTGTCTCTACATCACAGGAACAACTTTCTGTCCACTGACTGCCTGGAGGGTAGCTAGTGTTTGGAAGGGAGAGGAGAGCTGTGTGCTGCAGCTCGCTGTTTCTGAGGGCGTGTCCGAGTCGCCGCTTGGCGAGCGTTATATGAGGCGCGTTTAGCGGCTGGACTACAAATGAGCTGTTTTCAGTTCAGAGCAGAGTTTTCTGTGGGAGATGGGAACTCACTTTGGGCTTTTTCACTTTGCAAACCTGTTACAGCACAAAAAAGATGTAAACTCAATAAAGGAGACGGGGAAAAGCAGAATAGCGCCTCTTTAAAGCTAAACGTGATGTGGTGATGCTGAACCAGGTGCTGTGTTTGATTCCCAGAACTTCTGCTCCAACTCGACGGTGCTGAGGACTCGGACAGCGTGTCACTCCTGCAGCATCACCCTGGTGATATCCTGCCCATCAGGATTCAAACAGACCCCCAGATCCACATCCCAGGACTGCAAGTGAGGAACCCGACTCTGTTACGCACACAGTAACGACACAAACAGGAGCCCTCACACGGCGGCAAACATCACACACATCAGATCGTTCACAGTTTTCAGTCCTGAAGATCATTTCTTTGTTTGCTCAGGACCATGATCACATGCTCGAGACGTAACAGATAGTTCAGTAACCCGCCAGGCCGGAGTCCCAGCACCGACATGTCTTTAAACATCAGCACCAGCGTGTCCAGAAACCGGTTTTCTCTGTGCAGGTACTACATCAAGACCGCCAGTCTGAAGCTGTCCATCAACGGCTGCTCCTTCGAGTGCTACAGAGAGCAGGAGGTGAAGAGCTGCTGTCCAGGTTTCTGGGGTCCAGACTGCATCGGTGAGTACACAACAAACCTAAAGGGCTCGTCCTCTGACCACAGCATAGATTGACCCTGATACGTTAAGGTTTTGACCTGTTGGTGGCGCTAGAGGGAAGGTCTCTGGGTCACCGACACCTGATGGTTCATGGAGAGCAGGACGTGTGTGACAGGTCAGTCAGAATGACAAAGACCAGGAGAATCAGTATTTTCCAGTGAGGTATTAGTACTTTTACTGAAGTAGACTTCATCCACAGCTGCTGACTAACGTTTAAAGGCTGTTTGTCTTTGATGAGGAGTTGCTGAGTGTGGAGGATTCCTCAAGGTGACTCCCGTCGCATGTTCAGTCCCGCAGGATGCAGATCATCCTGCAGGAACCAGGACTTCCTTCCTCTGTACTGATCCTCGGTCAGCGGGACAGAAATGTGCTGACGGTCACACATGGAGGTGGATTGACTGGAAGCCTCATGTTTAACCCTGAAACACACAAACATACCGATTCAGACCGTCCACTGTGTCTCTTCAGTCCGCCAGACTCTGAGTTCTCTGCTGGACTCTTGTGGTCCTGAAGATAAATGTTGTGACAGTCAGTCAGATTTGTTGTCTGAGAGGACTGCAGTGGCGAGGAGGAAACAGAGCTGGATGGTGAAGGGATGACATGGACAGATAAGAAAGGGAAGAGGGGCAGGAAGGAGCTCTGCAGACTGTTTCCTGTTGTGTTCTCAGCGAGGTGTGAATGTGCTATTTGTGTTTCAGAGTGTCCCGATCGGGCCGACAGACCCTGCAGCAACAGAGGACTCTGTTCTGATGGGCTGGGAGGAAACGGAACCTGCAGCTGCCAGGTAACCAGACGCACACCTGCGTACAACAACACACTGAGAGGACTCAGCCAGAGGAGGTGTGACCGCAGGTCTCACTAAGCTGGTTCTAGTTTTTCTTTGGTGAAACCTTTTATTAGGTCCTTTCACAGATTCTACTAAGATTTCTACAAATTAAAGAGTTTCTCTAAAACCTTTATGTGTTTGTAGTAATTATTTAAGAGGTTCAGGTTCTAGTGGTTACTGAGATGGTTCTAGAGGTATGGATGTGCTTCTGCTCTTCCTTTGGGAGGTTCTAGGTTTTAAGGTAACATTAGATGGTTCTAGTCATCCTTTTAGAGGTTCTGTTGGACACTGGTGAGGTTAAAGGGATTTGTAGATGGTGGTCCTTTCTGGAGCTTCTAGCGTTCATTGATATCATTAAGCAGGTTCTAGTTTTCCTTTAGGAGATTAAGGGGTCCTTTAGATGGTTCCACCGACAAGTATACCTGAAGCCGTTCTGGTGGCCTATGGTGGAACAACTCATTACTAACACGCATGTTGTTGTCCTTTTTGTGATTCCAGAAGTTCTTTTGGAGGTTCTAGTGGTCATTAACTTGGCTTTAAGGGTATGTTAGGTGGTTCAAGTGGTACATTAGCTGATTCTAATGGTCACTGAGGAGAGTTTAAGGTTACATTAGACGGTTTTAGTCATCCCCTTGGAGGTTCTGGTGGTCATTGATTATCATTAAGGAGGTTCCAGGTTTCCTTTAGGAGATTTAGGGGGAGTCTCTTAGATAGTTTCACAGACAGTGGTGGTTCTGGCAAAACATTCTTGAATCTAGTCATCTTTTAGGAGGTTCCTGGGGTACGATAGGTGGTTCTTGACGTGCTTTGGGATGTTGTGCTTGTCAGTGAGGAGGTTCTTGGGAACGTCTATGTGGTTCTAGTAATCGTAAGAGGTTCTTCTGCCACTGAGCAGGTTCTAGGGATCCGTTCAGTGGATCCTTTAAAAGGAAGTATTTGTGACTGCAGATGAATTTATAAAGATTTTATCTTCGTGTGTATGTGTGTGTGATGGATTCAGGTGGGCTTTGCAGGAACAGCGTGTGAGGACTGTGCACCTGGTCGATATGGTCCCACCTGTAGTTCAGGTAAGTGTTCAGGTGACATCAGTCATCACAGTTTCCTCAGAATCGTTCACTTTTTATTCCTCATACATGTCTTCTTCTGTGTTTTCGGGTTCTGCAGAGTGCTCATGTGTCCACGGTCTGTGTGACTCTGGTTTGAAAGGTTCTGGTACCTGCACCTGTTTCTCTGGATACAAAGGTCCAAACTGTGATCAAGGTCAGTCAGTTATTCTGTTTCTGGTATCTGGACCCAGTCAACCCGTTCTCCCTCCCCGACTCGTCACATATGGACGCATGGTCAAGACCCATCGGCATCAGTTTGTAACGCACTGGGGATCCCTATAGCGTTGTAGTTCAGCGCAGTGGGGGAAGCCCTGTGGCGTCAGTTTATGACGGTAAAAGTAGATGTATGATATTTAACAGAAAAGACTGAGGTGGTTGGGGTGGATGGAGGGCCAGAACCCGGGCTTTGAGACTATATTAAATAGTTGTGTTTGTTACGTGAGTTACGTAGATAGAGTAAGGTATGCAAATGACCTAAGTTAACTAATGTGTTAACTGACATGCCAACTTTACTACTTTAATAACATGGTGTTTCAAAATGTTGATGTTTTATAACTCTTGGGTTTTATTTTGAATGTCTAACCGGACGTTGCATATTTGTTGTAAGCGTAACTTGACCGCGGAGCCTTAAACGTCTTAAATGAGGCTAAAGGGGTACCCATGGCGTTAGAAAGCAACGCCAAAGGGCCTTGACCAAGAGTCCATATGTGACGAGTCGGGAGTGAGAATGTGTTGACCCAGTACCTGGCACCTTGTACCTGTTTCTGTTTGAAGTTACCTCTATCTTCTACCTGTCACCTTTTACCTGTGCTGGCACTGTTGTGTTTTTCAGAGCTATTGTGTGCGACTCTCAGCTGCCTGTCACCTGGACTGTTACTGTTACTGTGCTGAAACTGTCCTGTGTTTCAGAGTTACCTGAGTGTGCCGCCCTCAGCTGTCAGCAGAACTCTCGGTGTATGGAGGAAGCTCTGACCGGACAGCTGGTGTGTCAGTGTCTGCCTGGTTACCAGAAATCAGGAGCTCAGTGTTTATGTGAGTTTGTGTTTTACCACCTGCTCAACCTACACATTAAAGGGATAGTACGCGATTGTATTCCATCACAATGTTAATTAAATTCAGCGAGAGTTTCCTCACAAGTTGTTTGGCTGTCTGGTTTTCCTACCCTGGCTCTGTAAACAGAAAACAAAGAAAGTGGTGTGGGCCTTCCCCACAACACTGTTCCAGCCAATCAGCAACAGTCAGTGCCCGTGCCCAGGATGTGATGGGGGCAGTGGGCTGGAGAGAGTTCTATACACCAGCACAGACCAACACTCCTTCTGCCGAACCACTTCCTGTCCCTTAAAATTCTGGATTGGGATCAAGACCAGAAACAAGAACAAGATTTTGATCATTCAGGAATATGAAAAGGAACAGAATTAGGATCAGGATCAAGATAAGGTGAAGGAATAGAATCTGGAGCTGAAAGAGAACCAGGAACATGAACAGTATCTGAAAAGGATTAAGTCTAGGAAGCATCGTCTGCGCTCACAGTCAAGTCCTGTGGGTTTAGACTTGAAACTTCATTGTGTTTTTTCTTTTCTGTTCCGCCTCCTCAGCCATAAACCCATGTCTCCAGCGGGTCTGTCATGTCCACGCCTCCTGTGTCCACACCGGTCCAAACCAGCACTTCTGTGCCTGTAACGAGGGTTACAGTGGGGACGGACGAGTCTGCATGGCCATCGATCCCTGTCAGACCAAACAGGGAGGCTGCTCAGCCGATTCTGCACGCTGTGTCTACGACGGACCGGGAAAGGTTAGGAAATACTGAGGATCAGGTTCAGGAAGAGGGTCAGGATCGGGAACAGAATGAGGTTCAGGAACAGGTCAGGATCAGGAACAGAATGAGGTTCAGGAACAGAATGAGGTTCGGGAACAAGGTCAGGATCAGGAACAGAATGAGGTTCGGGAACAAGGTCAGGATCAGGAACAGAATGAGGTTCGGGAACAAGGTCAGGATCAGGAACAGAATGAGGTTCGGGAACAAGGTCAGGATCAGGAACAGAATGAGGTTCGGGAACAAGGTCAGGAACAGGTCAGGATCAGGAACAGAATGAAGTTCGGGAACAAGGTCAGGATCAGGAACAGAATGAGGTTCAGGAACAAGGTCAGGAACAGGTCAGGATCAGGAACAGAATGAGGTTCGGGAACAAGGTCAGGATCAGGAACAGGTCAGGATCAGGAAAACATCAGAATCAGAAACAGAATGTGGTTAAGGAACAAGGTCAGGATCAGGAACAGAATGAGGTTCAGGAACAAGGTCAGGATCAGGAACAGAATCGGGTTCAGGAACAAGAACAGGAAGATATTCAGAATCAGGATTAGAAACACGTTATAGAACAAAGAATCGGCATTAATTCGATAACTGTTTTTATTTTATTGGCAGACTCATTTGTACTGTGGCTGTAATGATCTGCAGCCTGTAGGGGGCAGCAGAGGAATCTAATTCTGTGTCCTGGCTGTGTTTTGTTTAGTCTCACTGCGAGTGTCTTCCTGGTTTTGACAACCTGTCGAACGGTGGCTGCAGCCTGAAGGACTCCTGTAGACCTGATTCCTGTCACAAGAACGCCAACTGTGCCACGGTGGGCCCAGGAAGAGTCGAGTCAGTCACTTTATCTTCTTTATTTTCACTACTTCTTCTACTGCTTGTTTTCAACATGGATCACAGTATTGACGTGGGTTCGTCTCCTGTCCTCCCAGGTGCACCTGTCTTCAGGGTTACATTGGCAACGGTAAATTATGTTATGGGAACATCATCCAGCGTCTGAACAGTCTGAACACAGAACCTGGAGGACAGTGGGTCGGTCAGCTGAGCAACGCCATCACGCTGTTCGGTACGACGACGATTTAGTCACTGAAATTCAAACATTTCATTCATTTGTCATGAATTTATCAATAATTTATGTTGGAAATAAAGACAAAAAGAGGATCCCTCCAAAGAAGTGGAACCATTTGTTCACCCTTACCTGAACCATAGTTTACTTTCCCTGTCCGTAACCATAATGAAGTTTCCAGGAGCAGATACTACAGTAACTGAGAATGTTCAAACATTCGAAGTATTTCTGATGTGTCTCACATGAACAGATATAACATTCAGTCTGTGTGTTTTCAGGTTCTTTTTCATGGCCTCTGCAGAATTTGGGTCCTTTCACTGTTTTTGTCCCGATCAATAAAGGCTTCAAAGGAACTCCAGTAAGAATCACATCAAATAAACACATATGGAGGCACCAAGAGGCCATACGTTCATATAATTTGGAACTTTTTCTTCCTTCCTGTTGTCTCTGACAGTATTTCACTTTGAAGGTTCATTTCAGAGACAAACATTTCTACAATGAAAATAAAATCAGGATAAAATGAAACCAAGCTCTGGTTTAAATAAGCTGATTAAAGAATGTAATGTTTTCGTCTGTGTGCTGACCAGGTGAGGACTCTGACAGCTGACTTGTCCAAAGCCAAATACCTGTGTAAGATGCACCTGGTTGCCGGGGTGATGCCCTTTGACACTCTGAAGAAAACCGACGTTTTTTACACTCTGACCGGAAAACCAGCTGAGACGGACATATCAGAGGGGGTGAGTTGGTTCTGAATATGAAACATTAAAGCATCACAAGAGGAACTTTCTGAAAGCAACAAAGCCATCGGGCACCGCCACATTACACAGCGAGTGTCAGTAAAAACAATGAGAATCAGATGTGATGGTTTTTGTAGGGTCAGGGTTTTAAATAAGGCTCCGAGATCCTTCAACAAGTATTAGTATGGAGTCCAGACATTTATTATGACCCGGACTCAAGGGAAGCAACAGAAGAGTCAAACAACAAGCTTACTGCAAATACAGTGAACAAAAAGGCAACAGGTACTGAGGGGGTGCGGGTGGAGCTGGTATTGAGGGGGGTGTGAAAAATCAGTGGTGCATGGAGGGAGGTGTTCCAGGTTACCTGCGGGACACAGAACAGATGTAGAGTCTGAGTCCAGGTTCAGTGTCTGATGTCAGTCAAAGCCTCCAGAAACCTGCAGTCCAGAGAAGCTTCTCTCCAAACACCAGCTGCTTTTCTTTCTGTTCTCCTGCAGGACTCTCAGACTAAAATCCGGATCCATGGCAGCAGGAAAAAAGGTGTGATCATCCAGTCGGACGTGGTCGCATCCAACGGGATGATTCACATCATCAATAAGCTGATGGACAGCGTCCCCCCCACAGTGGAGAGCGACACACAGGTGAAAACCCAGAGAGGACTTCATGTCAAAGAACTAACTCACTCGTTTGTCTCTTTACGTGAACGTCTGCATGTTTCCTGCAGGAGAACCTGATGAAGATCATTTCTGACTACGGCAAATTCGACAAGTTCAAGTCTTTATTGGAGGTACGAGGACCACCATCATCTACTCTGAGTAGATCTACTGAACTGCAACATGCATCTACAGTAAGGGTTTCTATGTCTCACATTTACTGATGGACCACTTTCTCTGCAGAAAACTAACTTGGCGTCACTCCTGGACCTTCCTGGTCCCATCACCGTCTTTGCTCCCAGCAGTTCAGCCTTTGATGCGATGACTGAAGGTCACCTGCAGTTCCTCAGCAGTGCTGAAGTAAGAACCACTCAACACCCACAGAACCAGGTCTGAACAACTAAACGATCCACAAACATTATCATTGTTCTCCACCTTCAGGGTCACAGCAAACTGGTGGAGCTGCTCAGGAACCACATCATCCCGTCCACCGCGGTCAGTACGGCCGATCTCTGAGCTTTTATTCTGAAGGTACCTTTTGTGATGGTTCATGTGATGATGACTGTTTTTCCCGCTTTGAAGCTGGAGGTCTATAACGCCGTGTCCAGACCCAGGATTGTGACAATGGCCAATCAGGTTCTGACGATAAACGTGACAGAAAACGTAAGTGTGGACCTTAAAGATCTCTCTCCGTGTTGAGCTCACTGAGACCTCAAAGTCCTTCCATCAACCATTTTAAGATCCCAACATCCCTGCAGCAACCGCTGCTCCTCTTGTAAGAGGACGGCTGTCACATGACAAAATAATAAGAGAAAAGGCGGGAATGTTTTTGTTTGTGAATTTAGTTCAGTATCATTTAGACTCATTCTGACTTTCTCATAATTTAATTCAATTCAATTCAATTTTTAACTCACAGCGCTTTTCATACTCTATGATGATATTTACAGAAGCCCAACAGTTCCCACCAAGAGCAAGCACTAGGAGACAGAGGCAAGGAAAAACTTCCTTTAAGAGGCAGAAACCTCGAGCAGAACCATGACTCAGGGTGGGCGGCAGAGAGAGAGAGAGGGAGAGAGAGAGAGAGGGAGGAGAGAGAGAGGGAGGGAGGGAAGAGAGAGAGAGAGAGAGAGAGAGAGAGAGAGAGGGAGAGGGAGAGGGAGAGGGAGGGGAGAGGGAGAGAGGGAAGGAGAGAGAGAGAGAGAGGGAGGCAGCCTACACAATATCCACACAGAGGTACAGACAGTAAAGGTGATGTTGCTATAGACTAAATGAAAAATGGTACAGATATTTACAGTAGTGTTAATGATAACAATCGTAATGTTAATGATTATAATAACAATAATAACAACAGGACTAGCAACAATAGTCGTTGCAGCAGAGGGTGTCGAGCAGGAACACGGGGGCAGCAGGTGACCCGCAACCACAGATCCAGACTCCACAGCTCCAGAGCCAGAAACACCTGCAGGAAGTGACAGGAGGAGAGAGGAGAGACGAGAAAGCACAAGACTACCAGAAAGGGGAGAAGTTGTGTTAGTAACATGCAATAATGGGATGAGCGCAGTGCTCTGGTGGGGTAGTAAGGTACTATGAGCTCTTTAAGATAAGATGGTGCCTGACCATTAAGAGCTTTGTAGGTAAGAAGAATGATTTTAAATTCTATTCTGGATTTTACTGGAAGCCAATGCAAAGAAGCTAAGACAGGAGAAATGTGATCTCTTTTCCTGGTTCCTGTCAGAACACGTGCTGCAGCATTCTGGATCAGCTGAAGAGTCTTAATGGACTTTTTCGAGCAGCCTGATAATAAGGAATTGCAGTAATCCAGCCTAGAAGTAACAAATGCATGGACTAGTTTTTCTGCATCATTTTTAGACAGGATGTTCCTGATTTTTGCAATATTACGTAGGTGAAAAAAGGCGGTCCTTGAAATTTGCTTAATGTGAGACTTAAACGACTTGTCCTGATCTCCAAGATTCCTCACAGTGGTGCTGGAGGCCACGGCGATGCCATCAAGGGAAACTATATCTTTAGAGTTTCATCTGGTTTGATCGATAGATATCATCTGCATAACAATGAAAGCTTATGGAATATTTCCTGATAATATTGCCTAAAGGAAGCATATATAAAGTGAAGAGGATTGGTCCGAGGACAGATCCTTGTGGAACTTTGGCATGCATGGAGGACTCATCGTCTGATGCAATAAGGAGGTCATTAGTAATTTTCACCAGTGCTGTCTCTGTGCTATGATGAGCTCTAAATCCTGACTGAAAATCCTCAAATAAACTATTGCTCTGTAGAAAGTCACACAGCTGTTTAGCAACTGCTTTCTCCAGAACCTTAGAGAGAAATGGAAGGTTAGATATAGGTCTATAGTTGGCTAAAACATCCGGATCAAGTTTGGGCTTTTTCAGAAGAGGTTTAATTACAGCTACTTTAAAGTACTGTGGCACATAGCCTGTTGATAGAGATAGATTGATCATATCTAGTATAGAGTGCTGACTAAGGGTAAACATCTTTAAGCAGCCTAGTCGGGATGGGGTCTAAGAGGCAGGTTGATGGTTTAGATGAAGAAATTATTGAAGTTAGTTGGTAAAGTTTGAGGGAAGCAAAACAGTCTAAACATGTATCTGGTTCTACAGCTGTTTCTAAGGTTCCTGAGTTAAGAGATAAGTCGGTGCCAGTTGAGGGCAGGTCTTGGTGAATTTTGTTCTAATAGCTAGAATTTTATCATTAAAGAAGCTCATGAAATCGTAACTACTGAGAGCTATGGGAATACTTGGCTCAATAGAGCTGTGACTCTCTGTCAGCCTGGCTACAGTGCTGAAAAGAAACCTGGGGTTGTTCCTATTTTCCTCTATTAATGACGAGTAGTACGCTGCTCTGGCATTACGGAGGGCCTTCCTATAAGTTTTAAGACTATCTTGCCAAATTAAACGAGAATTTTCCAGTTTGGTGGAACGCCAATTCCTCTCAAGTTTCCGTGATATTTGCTTTAATTTGCGAGTTTCAGTATTATACCATGGAGCTAAACGTCTTTGTTTTAGTATTTTCTTTTTTAGAGGGGTACAGAGTCGAGTGTCATTCGCAGCGAGCCTGCAGCACTATCAACAAGATGATCGATTTGGGAGGGACTGAAATTAGCATAGGAGTCCTCCGTTACTTTGTGACTAGATAATGAATTTAGAGCTGATGGAATCGCATCCTTAAATTTAGCTACAGCACTATCAGACAGACATCATCTATCAGACAAAACATTTTGCCCAATGGCGAGTAGTTCAGCAATACAAACTCAAAAGTTATCAAACAGTGAAGAACACACAACAACAACAACAGATAAAGAGGGATTCTGTGGGAACACTATTAAATGTTCAATTTCAATACCATACACCAAAACAAGGTCAAGGGTGTGGTTAAAACAGTGAGTCGGTTCATGAACACTCTGAGAGAAGCCATGGAATCTAACAAGAGATAAACGCAGTACTGAAGCTGTCATTCTCAACGTCCACATGAATATTAAAATCCCTACAATAATAACTTTGTCCGTTTTAAGGACTAAAGTTGACAAAAACTCTGCAAATTAGATAAGAATTCAGAGTACGGAACAGGTGCTCGGTACACTATAACAAAAAGAATTGGTTGCAGTGATTTCCAACTTGGGTGCGAAAGACTAAGAACAAGACTTTCAAATGAGTTATAGTTTGTTTAGGTTTAGAGCTGATTAGTAGGCTAGAGTTGAAGATAGCTGCAACTCCACCTCCTCGGCCTGTGCCTCGAGGAATGTGAGTATTAATATGACTGGGAGGGGTGGATTCATTTAGGCTAACATATTCTCCATCACCCAGCCAGGTTTCAGTAAGACCAAATAAATCAATATCATAATCTGATATTAGTTCATTTACTAGTACACCTTTAGAAGAGAGAGATCTGATGTTTAAGAGTCCACATTTAACTCTCCTATTCGTTTGCACTATTGCTCTTGTGGTTTTAATTTTTATGAGGTTTTTATGCACAGCTCCTCTTCTGTTTACCTTTTTAAATAATTTCGATGGTCGGGGGGCAGACACCGTCACTATAGGATTTTCACTAAGTAACTCCTGAAATGGAGGAGCAGAGAAGTGTGTTAGACTGCGACTCTTCCTCCTGCTCTTTTACTACAAAGAGTTTCCTTTCAGACGAGACCAGGACCGTGACTGAAGTCTAAAGGCTTCAAGAACAGGAAGTGTTTCATTTGCAGGCTTGTGCACAAACAACTTTCTTCCTGCAGTTGATTCACTCTGTGGTCATGCAGTTGTATTAATACAGAATGAACAGTTACATCTCAGACTCCGATCACATCACATCGCGAAAGAAAAGAAATGACTATTAAAAAGGTTTTAATCTAGTTGATGATAATAGACTGATACTCTGCTGATCTGTGAGACGCGTGTTTCTTCTTCAGGGTCAGATCTTGGTCAACGGGGCGGCCGTGTTGGAGGCGGCAGTGGAAGCTAACAACGGACGTCTGTATCTATTAGATGGAGTTCTGACTCCGCCCTCCATCAAACCGGTGCTGCCCCACAGGTGTGACATCACCGAGACCAAAATCATCCAGGTGAGCTTCAGCAGCAGACATGTTGCTTCTTCCAGAGTTTGTTCTGGCTCCTGACTTTGACTTCATTAACTCTGTTGAACAGATTACATTCATTTACATTTATTCATTTAGCCGACGCTTTTATCCAAAGCGACTTACAACTGATGTCAGAGGTCGCACACCTCTGGAGCAACCAGGGGTTAAGTGTCCTGCTCAGGGACATACTGGTGGACGTGTCACACTGGGAATTGAACCCAAGTCTCTCACACCAAAGGCATGTGTCTTATCCACTGTTCCACTGCTGCTTCTTATCAATGAATCAAGTCAAACATTTTATTATTATTCTGACCAATCATGAGCTGCAGTGTGGTGGAATAAAATTTTGCATTAAAGCAGTAATTAGTTGGCCTGGTCCGGGCCATGGTTATCTCTCTGCCCTCCTAGCAGGTCTTCCAGCTCGTGCAGTGAAACCCCTACAAATCAGAACGTAGCGTCTGGTTTTTGATCAGCCCAAAAGGACTCATGTCCCTCCATTACTCAGTGACCTCTACTGGCTCCCCGGGGCCTCCACAATCAAATCCAAGTCCCTAATGCTGAATACAGAGTGATTCCTGGGTCCGCACCATCTACCTAACCTCCATAATACAAGCTTACGTTGCTTCTGGGCTCCTCCAGCGAACGCCGCCTGCTCTGCCATCCCCTCACACAAAGCGACCCCAGTCCCTGTTCTCATCTGTGACACCACGACGGTGGAACGAGCTGCCGCACGCCATCAGAGCAGGGGCGTCCCTCTCTGACTTCAAGAAGCTCCTCCTTACAGTTCTCTTGCGTTGATGGCACTTTTGTTAACTCTTAATTCTTCCCGTAGGTGCTAACAGCTCTTACTAGCATGGATTGTCAGTAAAAGCTAAAGAGATAAGATAAAAGCTTCTGCCAAATGAGTAAATGTAAATGTGGTGTGTTTTTCAGGGTGAATGTGTCAGCTGCTCGAAGGTCAAACTGTCTCAGTGCACGTCTGGAGTTCATACAGTAAGACGTCCCACTCTGTTTATTATCCCTCTCTTTGATATTATATCGTTATTTATTTCAGTCTGAATCCAGAAACATGATCCATCTCTTTATTGATCAGGGCTTGTCCATCTTCGGCTGTCATTACACTCTGTCCATCGGCCCATCAGCGGTTAGAATCCCGGCAACCGGCTGCAGACCTCGCTGCAACGCAACGGTCACGGTAATCAATCACATGGATCTAGTCCTGCAGCAGATACACGTTCACTAAACTTAGAATAACGGAGCCTGTGAATATGTACATCATATTTCTTCATATGAAGGAGGTGTTAACTCGCCGATGTGCTTCTGTGTTCAGACTCCGGCATGTTGTAAAGGTTTCTACGGTCCGGACTGCAGTCCCTGTCCAGGTGGATACCAGACTCCGTGCTCCGGACACGGTCAGGTAGATTCAGTATCAACACACTGAAACACGCTCTTATCAAGTCCTCAACACTTCCTGAGTACACCAGGCGTGAAACGTCTGCGGTGGTTACAGGGGCTACAGGTCACAGACCGGAGATCCGCCACAAACTGAACTCACTGTCTCTGAAACCCAGTAGGCAGGTTAGAGATCCAGGTGTCACCTTAGATCCAGAACTCCACTTCACAAGCCACAGTCCAAGTAAAACCAGGACTGCGTCTTCCTACCCAAAGATATAGAGTTAAATCCATCCGGTTCAGTCCTCCCGCTCCTGCAGGCGACTGTAACGCCCCTGTGTGTTTCCTGTTTGCAGTGTTTGGAGGGCCTCGGAGGAAACGGATCCTGTGTCTGTGATTCCAACTTCAGCGGCTCTCGCTGTCAGTACTGCTCCTCCTCCAACAAATATGGACCAAACTGTGACAGAAGTAAGTCTGAGTCGTCCGCTCCTGTGACATCATTCAGGTCTGTGTGATGTCAGGATGATGAGAGCTCACCTGTCTGTCCTCAGCCTGTCCCTGTATCCACGGTCAGTGTGACAACCGCCCCGACTCAGACGGTCGATGTAAGCTGGACTCCTGTCTGACGGGTTTCACCGGTCGGTTCTGCGATCGCAGGACGACGGCCTGCGGCGTTCAGGTTCAGTTCTGTCACGCTCATTCAGACTGCGTCTTCAGCCAGGGAACCACCAGGTGAGTTCACCTGCATCCATCACACTCAGGTTTAACACTGAGTCTCGTTTCTTCACTTCAACCCCAAAGATCCAACTTCTGATGGAAAGTTTACGGGAAACTTAACCCTCGCTGGTACCAGCTCGACTCGCCTCTACTCGACATGCGTTTGTTTCCTTAAATCTGTTTTCCATTGCAGATATAGTACCACCTCAAAGTAGCAGGTCATCGTAGCGATGCCGCACACACACACCCCGCCTCTCGACCGTTCCAACCCGTTCTCACTCCCAAGTCGTCACATATGGACGCATGGTCAAGAGCCATCGTTGTCAGTGTGTGACGCACTGGTGATCCCTTTACCGTCATAGGTCAGCTCAGTGGGGGAAGCCCTGTAGATTTACCGTTTTTGACGGTAAAGGCAGGTTTAAGATATTTAACAGAAAAGACTGAGTAAGGAGGTGGATGGAGGGCCAGAACCCGGACTTTGAACCAGGAGACCGGAGTTCGTGTCACGTGTGAAGCAAAAAGTCGACATTAAATATTTTTATTTAGGTAAATTGACGTAAGTGACGTTAGTTAACTTACGTGTAAACTGACGTACGTAGTTATTTTAACCCAAACCATGATCTTTTCCTAACCTTAACCAAGTAGTTTTGTTGCCTAAACCTAACCAAACTGCAACGTTTCACGACTTTAATAACACGCCGTTTCAAAATTGTGATGTTTCAAAACACTAGGGTTTTATTTTGAAAGTCTAACTGGACGTTGCATATTTATTGTTGCTAACTTTACCAGAAGTTGTATATTTGTTGTTGCTAAACATTGCTAACTTGACTGCGGAGCCCTAAACGTCAATAAATGATGGTAAAGGGGTACCCAGGGCGTTGAAAGGCAACGTCAAAGGGCCTTGACCAAGCGTCCATATGTGACGAGTCGGGAGTGAGAACGTGTTGATCATTCAGCACAAAGTTAGTGGCATCTAAAGATTTATGCACCCTCAGTTGCACGGGTTGGCTAATCTGGTTCCATCTGTTAACTTTTCAAATAACAATCAGGGTCCAGGCCGTGAGTGACCGTACATATTCAGATAAAATCTGATTTTCTCCTGTCATTGTTAAAAAACACGCTAACAAAACTAGCTAGCGTTAGTGAAGTGGGTGGAATCATTCTGCTTCCTCCTAAGCCCCGCCCACAAAAACACATCACAATATTAACTAACAGGACGATGGAGGAAGGATACGTTAATAAAGTCCAGAGAGTATTGTGACAGCTACTGTCTCACAGTCTCTGGCTAAACTACTATAAAATGTTTTAGGACATTGTTTAGGACCGCGTGTGGTGCTCGCAATGATAATGCTACGAATAGTGACGATTCTCCCTGACCAATCAGCAGCTTACACTGTTTCCGTATCACCTTGTGGCATCGCCTCAGATCGCTTGGAAACTCTACGGCGGGGATGCCAGAAAAAGTACCAGGTACCAGATTTGGTAAATTGAGCAGGAACCATCCGGAGCAACAATGTTGTTGCGTTTGACCTTCATTTCCTCCCCTGTAGTTTTGTTCTTCTTGGATCTTGGATCTTCTTTGTTTTCACAAAGGTTCATTTAGGGTCTCCACAGGCTGTAAGTGCCCCCTTCAGGTGCTTCTGTTCCTTCTCTCTGGCTTGGGCGCTTGTTGGTATGTTTTCCGCTCTGTGGTGCAGTGTTCTCATGACCCCTAGCTTGTGCTCCAGTGGGTGGTGGGAATCGAACAGTAGGTATTGGTCTGTGTGTGTGGGTTTTCTGTAAACACCAATCTGCAGGCTCCTGTCCTCTTCAATGTGTACAGCGCAGTCCAGGAAGGCCAAACTGTTGTTGTGAACATCTTCTCGTGTGAACTTGATGTTACTGTCCACAGAGCTGATGTGTTCTGTGAAGGCTTTTAATTTTGACCCAGGTGTCGTCCACATATCTGTACCAGTGGCTCGGTGCTGTTCCTCTGAAGGAGGAGGATTCATCACTTCCCAGGAAACTCAACAAACTATTGGCCTCAGGTGAAGATACCAACGATGGTCGTTCAGTTTTGGCCACAGGTAGTCTTAACGACTGTAACGACTGTCGTCACAGCAACCAGGAACACTAACGAACCAGCGGTATCGATGACCCGGGCCAACGACCCCACTGAGGTTAAATAGCTGAGTTTCCCTGCCAGTCAGTCAGAACTGAAGAAGTCCTTTGGATGAGGGACGGAACGTCTTCCAGTATCTTCAACCAAGTCCAGTTGCCCTTGATTTTAACCCTCGTTGGATATCTGGTTTAAGTAGAACTCATTTGCTTTTGTTAACGGAGCCGTCAGTGTTTTTGGTGTGGCAGAGGTCCACCTGTCACCTCATGATACCAGACTTTTTTTATTATTCGTTGTGTCTGCTGTGTGTGTTTTCAGGTGTGTATGTAAACCTGGTTACCAGGGTGACGGTATCACCTGTGTGGAGTCAGACCCCTGCGCGCCACCTCTCCGGGGCGGCTGCAGCCTGAACGTACGTATTTATTAAACTCTGAAATAATTACTGCAGCTTTAGGACAAGATATAAATCAGAGTATAAATGTATGTTTTTAATAAACCTTGATGTCCAGTCCGTCTGCGGTCTTTGTGTGGGACTTTGAGCTGTGCTGCTCCCCCTGCAGGCTAAATGTATAAAGACAGGACCAGGTAATCACTCCTGTCAGTGTCTGGCCGGGTGGAGGGAGGACGGAGACGAGTGTCAGCCAATCAACAACTGCAATGATCCTGACCGAGGAGGCTGCCACCCCAACGCCACCTGCATCTACGTGGGACCTGGACAGGTGATTTCTCCTGACCTGTTCAGTGTCTTTATTCACATGATGATGAGACAAACTGAAAACAAGAAAATCTAATAATTTTTTGTCTTTCTATTTGGAATAAATGTTATGGACACTACATTTCCCACAATGCTTTGGTGGATGCAATCAGGAAGTATAATGTTCTTATGGAGCTGCAGACTCTCACAGTGGAAACAGACGAGCATCAATTGATTACTGTTGAACACCTGAACATGATGATTAGGAGAAACAGTGTAAAGTCATTAGGAGTTGGACTTCTGGACGTATGTCCACGCAGACACCAACCATGGATCTGTTGATAGGAGAAGACGTGTCAAACCAAAGATGGCACAGAGTCTCTGGAGCCTTTAAGCCTTTGTAGCTTGCTGTCTGCAGGCGTCACCATGTACATTAAAATAATAAAGCAGAGGCAGGAGCAGAGTTCAGTAACTTCGTCCTTCAACAGAAACAAACTCCTTCTTGTGTTGTTTGTTAAACCTGCAGAGCGACTGTACGTGTAAAGCCGGCTACAAAGGCAACGGGCGAGACTGTGAAGCTGTCAATCAGTGTGTGACAGGGAACGAAGGCTGTCACTACATGGTGAGCAACACTGATATTCCTCTATCAAACTGTCGAGTCTGTTTTCTGATGAAGTCCAAGAACAAATCCACGTCTGTCTGCAGGCCAGCTGCCGCCTGCTGTCCTCTCAGTGGACGTGTGTTTGTGATGACGGATATGTCGGAAACGGACAGATATGTTACGGCACCGTCGGACAGGTGAGAGTCCTGAAATGTCCAACAGTGTTTCTGTATGTCCATGACCAGACCTGAGTTTGTCTTCCTGATGCTTCCAGGAGCTGATGGCTCTTCCAGACTCCTCCGAGTTCTTCACCTGGACATCTGTGAGTACCTGAAAACATGACCCAGAGTCCAGACCAGCAACTGCAACCAAATCAGTTCATCAGTCAGTTATCAACTAGATAATGAAACAGTGAAGGGGAGTGAACAGGGTGAGGCATGTGGACATCACATAGATCACACATTTACATACGTGTTTCTCCTTTCTGGCTTTGGAAGAAAGCTTCTGCCAAATGAGTAAATGTAAAGTCAACTGCAACTCGCTGGAAACACGCTAAATTGGCACGGATCATGTATTTATACAGTATATGCATGTATGTGTTTATGAAACCCCAAGTATTTCTGCAGCATGGAACCACAACTGAACAGCAACTAAACCAGAGCATTTTCATACAGCACAATAACACACATGTACTGACAGCATCTCAGAAACTGCAGCTCAACAACAGCGTCTCTCTCATAGTAACAGAAACTGCAAACTATTTTAATTCAGTTTGCACCAAACTCTCACTCAGCAGAGACTGGAACTACGCTGCTAATAAAGTATTTATTTCATCCAGTATGAATATTACTTGTTCACTTTCTTCGATTGAATAGTGGAGACTCTAACTGATCTAACGATGTGTAACACGTCCATACTTACAAAGTTTAAACATTTTGCGAGAAGCAGCTCAGAACTGACCCATGCATGTAGTGGTTACCAAAAGTTTAGACAATAAAACCAAATCACAAATTTCTGTGCAGATATAATCGCTGCTCAGAAGTATTTACATGGACACGTAGAACTTAAATTAGCACACTGACATTAGTGAAGACGTGTTTGTGTATTGGGATTTAAACCGGCCTGAACAAACCTTCCTTCTCAGCGTTTTCCTGCTTGCTGCCTCAGAGACGATGTCTTTCTTTGCTTCCCAGAAGTCCGGTCTGTCTTTGTCTCTGCCGGATCAGAACTTCACCCTCATGGTTCCGTCCTCAGCTGCCGTCGCCAAAATGTCTTCAGAGGACAAAACCTTCTGGACCATGAATGGAAACCTGCCGAGTCTCGTCAGGTTACAGCTGGAAACTCTTTTATTTTAGAAGTCAGATGTTTTTATTTGAGGACTGGAAATGTTATTCTCAATGTCCTCTGTCACAGAAATCACATGATCCCGGGTACCTTTCCTTTATCCAGCCTGAGCGGCGTTTCCTCTCTCACGTCCCTACTCAAGACAACACTTCCCGTTTCAACGACCAATGAGGTGAGTCCACACAGGTGACGGTTTACTCTCATTTCTGCACCCAAAGCCAGGTTTAGGGCATATTTAGGTAAAATACCCACATTTTGACTTAAACATCTTCTAACCTGCGCTGATTGAGACGGTTTTATTTATTGAGGACTACAAATCCCATTCTATAAGACGCCTTGTAGAAGGAATCTGTCTGAAACGTTCAATTTAAAGGGGCTTTGTCGGCGGGAAACTAGGAAGCAGGTGTGAAATAAAAAAAGAAAGAAACTTTCCTTCGACAGTGAGCGGTTTGATTCAGCACGTTTGTTCCATCAGGTCACGTCTGTTGGAGGAGCGACCATCACCACACCGAACATAGCCGCGACCAACGGACTGATCCACGTCATTGATAAGGTACCGAGCTAATGATGCTAACAATGCTAACGATGCTAACGATGCTAACGATGCTCTGATACCACAGACGAAGACGCTTTTCTTTGTGTCTCCAGGTTCTGGTTCCTGACAGGAAGCGGAGTGAAGGTCTGCTGGCGACGCTCTCCCTGAGGCCGGACTTCTCTCTGTTCACGTCGTATCTGATCGTACGAGCTCGCCGCCACGTTTCTTCTCAGCTTTCACTCTGGATCCAGATGTGTGCCGCCTGTTCACAGTCTGTCTTTTGTTCAGGATTACAACCTAACAGAGGAGATCGAACAGGCAGACGAGTTCACCGTCTTCGCTCCAACAAACGCCGCCGTCAACGATTACCTCCAGAAAATGGCTGCAACTGCCCTGGTAGAGAGGAGATCCTTTTGTTTATCAGCCATTTCATACTGCAGCTGTTCTCCTCTCAGCCTATCAAACGTGTATTTCAGAAGAAGCATTTTTTTAAATGTGCTTTTATTTTGTTGCCGTAAACAGGATGTGAATACGACCCGTTACCATGTGGTGGCATCGGAGCGTCTGCTGAAGACCGACCTTCAGCCTGGAGGATACAAAGAGACGCTGCTGGGTTTCTCCTTCCAGCTCAGCTTCGTCCCCCGAGACGGGAAGGTCTGGATCAGACATGTGGATCATCAGTGATCAGTATCATCACGGGACGCATGGAAATAACTCTGTCTGTTTCTCATGCAGCTGTTTGTGAACGATGCTCAGATAAACTCCTCCAACATCCTGAGCGGTAACGGAGTGATCCACGGTCTGACCGCCGTTCTGCAGATCAACAGGAATCGCTGCGACGAGGCCAAATACCGGAGAGTCCTGGTAAACTCACCTGAGACCTGCACCTGCCCACAGACTCACCAGCTGCTCGCTGATCACCCTCTCCTCTTCCTCCACAGGGAAGCTGTCTGGACTGTTTGTTCCCTCAAAGCAAAATCTGCCCCAACTCCACCGTCCTAGACGTAAGAACCTTCAGATCAGCTGAGAATCACTCAGAGCATTGCGGTTCTGCACAGAAGGCTTCAGACCTAACAACTGAAAGGCTGGATTCTATAAATACCAGCTGCTGTCAGAAAAGCAAAAAGACAGATTGTTTTGGTTTATTTGGGAATTTGGATGTTGTGCTAGTGAAAAAATTCAAATGGTTTTTCATAGAAGCATCTCAAGAAACAGGAAATAACAAAAACTAAAACAAAACTTTCAGTTTCACATGTGCGGATCCCGGCTCACAGAGTACTGCGCTGAACTGCAGCTCAGTGTCAACATTTGTTTCTCATGTGATAGTAATCTTCCTGTTCTCTGCAGAAATCGACGAAGAGGAGGAAATGTATGCTCAGTCGGAAGTTTGAAGGAGAGCGCCTGCTGACCATCGGCTGCAAAGCCACCTGCCTCCAGAAGAACATCGTGCGTCTCTCCTGCTGTCAGAAACTAAAGTAAAACACGAGACAAAGACGACAATAACTAGCTAACTCTTCTGTTTCCAGGTGCGGAGGTGTTGTGGAGGGTTTTTCGGGGAGCACTGTGAGCCGTGTCCCGGGCCGAAGGGTCAGCCCTGCTTCGGGAACGGACTCTGCGTGGACGGGACCAACGGGACCGGACTCTGTCAGTGTAACAAAGGCTTCAATGGGACGGCCTGTGAGACCTGCCAGAGCGGGAAATATGGAGTCCACTGTGATCAGGGTAGGTCCACCTGAAACACCCGACACAGTAAACATTACCTCAAATACAAATCCGTCTGTTCCTTCCTCCCTCACGCTGATTTATTTTTAGAGTGCAGCTGTAAAAACGGTCGCTGTGATGAAGGGCTGAAAGGCGACGGGACGTGCGAGTGTGACGTTGGCTGGAGAGGAGTCCTCTGTGACGAAAGTATGCTCATAAGTTCACACTGATTCAGACCGCATCAGTATCCGGTCCAAAAAATCCTAATGATACGAGAGAAAGGGTTTGTGTCTGTTGCAGAGATCGAGTCCAAAGCTGACGAGATGTGTGGTTCGGTGAAATGTCACACCAGTGCAAAGTAAGTCACCACAAACTGTCGGGGTGCTGCATCGCCCCCTTCAGGAGGTTTTACTTCCTGTTCTCTGCTTCCTCTCTGACAGCTGCGTGACCAGACCGTCCGGCCCTCAGTGTCTCTGTGCTGCTGGATTTGAAGGAAACGGGACCTACTGTCAAGGTAACAACAATCAGTTGATGGTAGTGATGGTGATGGTGGTGGAGGTGGTGGTGGTGGTGGTGATGATGGTGGTGATGGTAATGATGGTGATGGTGATGATGATGGTGGTGATGATGGTGATGATGGTGGTGATGGTAATGATGGTGATGGTGATGATGATGGTGGTGATGATGGTGGTAATGATGGTGGTGATGATGATGATGGTGGTGGTGATGATGGTGATGATGATGATGGTGGTGATGATGGTGATGGTGGTGGTGATGATGGTGGTGATGGTAATGATGGTGATGGTGATGATGATGGTGGTGATGATGGTGGTAATGATGGTGGTGATGATGATGATGGTGGTGGTGATGATGGTGATGATGATGATGGTGGTGATGATGGTGATGGTGGTGGTGATGATGATGGTGATGGTGATGATGATGGTGGTGATGGTGGTGGGGTTGATGATGTGATGATGGTGGTAATGATGGTGGTGATGGTAATGATGGTGGTGATGATGATGATGGTGGTGGTGATGGTAATGAAGGTGGTGATGGTAATGATGGTGATGGTGATGATCATGGTGGTGATGGTGGTGGGGTTGATGATGTGATGATGATGATGGTGGTGATGATGGTGATGATGGTGGTAATGATGGTGGTGATGGTAATGATGGTGGTGATGATGATGGTGGTGATGATGGTGATGATGGTGGTAATGATGGTGGTGATGGTAATGATGGTGGTGATGATGATGATGGTGGTGGTGATGATGGTGATGATGATGATGATGGTGGTGATGATGGTGATGGTGGTGGTGATGATGGTGATGATGGTGGTAATGATGGTGGTGATGGTAATGATGGTGGGGTTGATGATGTGATGATGATGATGGTGGTGATGATGGTGATGATGGTGGTGGTGGTGGTGGAGGTGATGATGGTAGTGATGGTGGTGATGATGGTGGTGATGATGATGGTAGTGATGGTGATGATGGTGGTGGTGATGATGGTAGTGATGGTGATGATGGTGGTGGTGATGATGGTGGTGATGGTAATGATGGTGGTGATGATGATGGTAGTGATGGTGATGATGGTGGTGATGATGATGGTAGTGATGGTGATGATGATGGTGTTGGTGATGATGATGGTGGTGGTGATGATGGTGGTAATGGTAATGATGGTGGTGATGGTAATGATGATGGTAGTGATGGTGGTGGTGATGATGATGGTGGTGATGGTGGTGGGGTTGATGATGTGATGATGATGATGGTGGTGATGATGGTGATGATGGTGGTGGTGATGATGGTGATGATGATAGTGGTGGTGGTGGTGATGATGGTGATGGTTGTGATGGTGGTGGTGATGATGATGATGGTGGTGGTGATGATGATGGTGGTGGTGATGATTGTGGTGGTGATTGTGATGGTGGTGATGATGGTGGTGATGATGATGGTGATGATGGTGATGGTGGAGCTGATGATGTGGTGGTGATGATGGTGGTGGTGGTGGTGATGATGGTGGAGGTGGTGGTGGTGGAGGTGGTGATGGTAGTGATGGTGGTGGTGATGGTGATGATGATAGTGGTGATGATGGTGGTGGTGATGGTTGTGATGATGATGGTGGTGGTGATGATGGTGCTGGTGATGATGATGATGGTGGTGATTGTGGTGGTGATGATTGTGGTGGTGGTGGTGGAGGTGATGGTGGTGGTGATGATGATGGTAGTGGTGCTGGTGATGGTGTTGATGGTGGTGGTGATGATGGTGGTGGTGATGATGATAATGGTGGTGTGATGGTGGTGGTGATTGTGATGGTGATGATGATGGTGGTGGTGATGGTTGTGATGGTGATGATGATGGTGGTGGTGATGGTTGTGATGATGATGGTGGTGGTGATGATGGTGGTGGTGATGGTTGTGATGGTGATGATGATGGTGGTGGTGATGATGGTGGTGGTGCTGGTGATGATGATGATGGTGGTGATGATGATGGTGGTGATGGTGGTGGTGGTGGTGCTGGTGATGGTGATGATTGTGGTGGTGATGATGATGGTGGTGGTGATGATGGTGATGATGGTGGTGATGATGATGATGGTGGTGATGGTGGTGCTGGTGATGGTGGTGGTGGAGGTGATGGTGGTGGTGATGATGGTGGTGGTGATGGTGTTGATGGTGGTGGTGATGATGATGGTGGTGTGATGGTGGTGGTGATTGTGATGGTGGTGATGGTGATGGAGGTGGTGGAGGTGATGATGGTGGTGATGATGTTAGTGATGGTGGTGCTGGTGGTGGTGATGGTGGTGATGATTGTGGTGGTGATGATTGTGGTGGTGGTGCTGGTGATGGTGGTGGTGGAGGTGATGGTGGTGGTGATGATGGTGGTGGTGATGGTGTTGATGGTGGTGGTGATGATGATAATGGTGGTGGTGATGATGGTAATGATGGTGATGGTGGTGGTGGAGGTGATGATGGTGTTGATGGTGGTGGTGATGATGGTGGTGGTGATGATGATAATGGTGGTGTGATGGTGGTGGTGATTGTGATGGTGATGATGATGGTGGTGGTGATGGTTGTGATGGTGATGATGATGGTGGTGGTGATGGTTGTGATGATGATGGTGGTGGTGATGATGGTGGTGGTGATGGTTGTGATGGTGATGATGATGGTGGTGGTGATGATGGTGGTGGTGCTGGTGATGATGATGATGGTGGTGATGATGATGGTGGTGATGGTGGTGGTGGTGGTGCTGGTGATGGTGATGATTGTGGTGGCGATGATGATGGTGGTGGTGATGATGGTGATGATGGTGGTGATGATGATGGTGGTGATGGTGGTGCTGGTGATGGTGGTGGTGGAGGTGATGGTGGTGGTGATGATGGTGGTGGTGATGGTGTTGATGGTGGTGGTGATGATGATAATGGTGGTGTGATGGTGGTGGTGATTGTGATGGTGGTGATGGTGATGGAGGTGGTGGAGGTGATGATGGTGGTGATGATGTTAGTGATGGTGGTGCTGGTGGTGGTGATGGTGGTGATGATTGTGGTGGTGATGATTGTGGTGGTGGTGCTGGTGATGGTGGTGGTGGAGGTGATGGTGGTGGTGATGATGGTGGTGGTGATGGTGTTGATGGTGGTGGTGATGATGATAATGGTGGTGGTGATGATGGTAATGATGGTGATGGTGGTGGTGGAGGTGATGATGGTGGTGATGATGGTGGTGATGATTGTGGTGGTGGTGATGGTGGTGATGGTGGTGGTGGTGATGATTATGGTAGTGATGGTGATGGTGGTGATGATGGTGGTGGTGATGATGATGGTGGGGGTGATGGTGCTGATGATGGTGGTGAAGGTGGTGATGATGGTGGTGATGGTGCTGATGATGGTGGTGATGATGGAGGTGGTGGAGGTGATGGTGGTGGTGCTGATGATGGTGGTGATGATGGAGGTGGTGGAGGTGATGGTGATGGTGGTGGTGATGATGATGGTGGTATTGGTGGTGGCGATGGTGCTGATGATGGAGGTGATGGTGGTGGTGATGGTGGTGGTGGTGGTGGTGGTGATGATGGTGGTAATGGTGGTGGTGATGGTGCTGATGATGGTGGTGATGATGGAGGTGGTGGAGGTGATGGTGATGGTGGTGGTGGTGATGGTGCTGATGATGGTGGTGATGATGGAGGTGGTGGAGGTGATGGTGGTGGTGATGGTGGTGGTGGTGATGGTGCTGATGATGGTGCTGATGATGGTGGTGGTGGAGGTGATGGTGATGGTGGAGGTGATGGTGATGGTGCTGATGATGGTGGTGATGATGGAGGTGGTGGAGGTGATGGTGGTGGTGCTGATGATGGTGGTGATGATGGAGGTGGTGGAGGTGATGGTGATGGTGCTGATGATGGTGGTGATGATGGAGGTGGTGGAGGTGATGGTGATGGTGGTGGTGATGATGATGGTGGTAATGGTGGTGGTGATGGTGCTGATGATGGAGGTGATGGTGGTGGTGGTGGTGGTGGTGATGATGATGGTGGTAATGGTGGTGGTGATGGCGGTGGTGGTGATGGTGGTGGTAATGGTGGTGGTGATGGCGGTGGTGGTGATGGTGGTGATGATGGAGGTGGTGGAGGTGATGGTGATGGTGCTGATGATGGTGGTGATGATGGAGGTGGTGGAGGTGATGGTGATGGTGGTGGTGATGATGATGGTGGTAATGGTGGTGGTGATGGTGCTGATGATGGAGGTGATGGTGGTGGTGGTGGAGGTGGTGATGATGATGGTGGTAATGGTGGTGGTGATGGCGGTGGTGGTGATGGTGGTGGTAATGGTGGTGGTGATGGCGGTGGTGGTGATGGTGCTGATGATGGTGGTGATGATGGAGGTGATGGTGGTGATGGTGGTGATGATGGTGGTAATGGTGGTGGTGATGGCGGTGGTGGTGATGGTGCTGATGATGGTGGTGATGATGGAGGTGATGGTGGTGGTGGTGATGGTGGTGGTGATGGCGGTGGTGGTGATGGTGCTGATGATGGTGGTGATGATGGAGGTGATGGTGGTGATGGTGGTGGTGATGGTGGTGATGGTGGTGATTGTGATGGTGACGATGATGATGGTGATGTTTGCAGCTAAAGACCCGTGTCTGGTGGATAATGGCGGCTGCAGTCTGTATGCGGTCTGTAAGAGGACCCGACCCGGCCGAAGAGACTGCGTCTGTAACAGCGGTTACTCTGGTGATGGAGTCGTGTGTGTCGGTAGGTTCACTGTTTTTATTATTCTTTTGTAATCTTTAAAGAATTTTTTCAATTTACTAGGTTCACGTGTTCAAACCCTGCTGAGTAACAACCCAGGAGTCCTTTAGTCTCATCCAGCCCAAGCTGGAACCTCAGGGTCTGAGAAATGAAGTCAGTGCTGAAGTCCCTCAAACCAGCAGGGGGCGACTCCACCTGATTGTATAGAAGTCTCTGAGAAACTGTTTCTACTTGTCAGCTGATTTATTCCCTCAGTAAACACTTTCCTGATGAGTTTCTGGTCTCAGTCGCTAGTTTCAAGTCTTCTTCAACACAGCATGATGTCGGTCTGTGCTCAGAGTGAATCTGTCGTGTGATGTGTTTGAGTGTTGCAGGAGTTTTGTGTTTCTCCTACAGAAATAAATCCCTGTCTGGAAGGAAACGGCGGCTGCCACTCGGACGCAGAATGTGTTCATGTCGGACCAAACAAAGTAAAAAGGGATTTATTCTCGGACCTGAAGGTTTAATACAAGCCGATGTGTGCTGACGGTGAGGCGCTCACTGCTCTCACGTTTACTGTTCTCTTTAACTCAGACTTCCTGCGTCTGCAGTGAAGGTTACTCAGGTGACGGGCAGAACTGCATGATGATCAACTTGTGTCGAAAGGTGAGTTTTGTCTCGACTCAGATTCAAACTGCGTCAGTCGTTGTTTGGACAATGATTAAGTTTCATTTCGGAATTATTTGATGTCAGTTTAGTACTGCAGGGTAAAAGTACTGCAGGGTAAAGGTACTGCAGGGTAAAGGTACTGTAGGGTAAACGTACTGCAGGGTAAACGTACTGCAGGGTAAACGTACTGCAGGGTAAAGGTACTGCAGGGTAAAAGTACTGCAGGGTAAAAGTACTGCAGGGTAAAAGTACTGCAGGGTAAACGTACTGCAGGGTAAAGGTACTGCAGGGTAAAGGTACTGCAGGGTAAAAGTACTGCAGGGTAAACGTACTGCAGGGTAAACGTACTGCAGGGTAAAGGTACTGCAGGGTAAAAGTACTGCAGGGTAAAGGTACTGTAGGGTAAAAGTACTGTAGGGTAAAGGTACTGCAGGGTAAAGGTACTGTAGGGTAAAGGTACTGTAGGGTAAAGGTACTGTAGGGTAAAAGTACTGCAGGGTAAAAGTACTGCAGGGTAAAGGTACTGTAGGGTAAAAGTACTGCAGGGTAAAAGTACTGCAGGGTAAAGGTACTGTAGGGTAAAAGTACTGCAGGGTAAAAGTACTGCAGGGTAAAGGTACTGCAGGGTAAAGGTACTGCAGGGTAAAAGTACTGCAGGGTAAACGTACTGCAGGGTAAAAGTACTGCAGGGTAAAGGTACTGCAGGGTAAAGTACTGCAGGGTAAAAGTACTGCAGGGTAAAAGTACTGCAGGGTAAAGGTACTGCAGGGTAAAGGTACTGCAGGGTAAAAGTACTGCAGGGTAAAAGTACTGCAGGGTAAAGGTACTGCAGGGTAAAGGTACTGCAGGGTAAAGGTACTGCAGGGTAAAAGTACTGCAGGGTAAAGGTACTGCAGGGTAAAAGTACTGCAGGGTAAAGGTACTGCAGGGTAAAAGTACTGCAGGGTAAACGTACTGCAGGGTAAAAGTACTGCAGGGTAAAGGTACTGTAGGGTAAAAGTACTGCAGGGTAAAAGTACTGCAGGGTAAAGGTACTGCAGGGTAAAAGTACTGCAGGGTAAAAGTACTGCAGGGTAAAAGTACTGCAGGGTAAAGGTACTGCAGAGTAAAGGTACTGCAGGGTAAAAGTACTGCAGGGTAAACGTACTGCAGGGTAAAAGTACTGCAGGGTAAAAGTACTGCAGGGTAAAGGTACTGCAGGGTAAAGGTACTGCAGGGTAAAGGTACTGCAGGGTAAAAGTACTGCAGGGTAAAGGTACTGCAGGGTAAAGGTACTGCAGGGTAAAAGTACTGCAGGGTAAAGGTACTGCAGGGTAAACGTACTGCAGGGTAAAGGTACTGTAGGGTAAAAGTACTGCAGGGTAAAGGTACTGCAGGGTAAAGGTACTGCAGGGTAAAAGTACTGCAGGGTAAAAGTACTGCAGGGTAAAGGTACTGTAGGGTAAAAGTACTGCAGGGTAAAGGTACTGCAGGGTAAAAGTACTGCAGGGTAAAAGTACTGCAGGGTAAAGGTACTGCAGGGTAAAAGTACTGCAGGGTAAAGGTACTGCAGGGTAAAAGTACTGCAGGGTAAAGGTACTGCAGGGTAAAGGTACTGCAGGGTAAAGGTACTGCAGGGTAAAAGTACTGCAGGGTAAAAGTACTGCAGGGTATTAGATGTCATGAGTCTGATAAAGCGTTGATGTGACTCAGTCTGTTGCTTTCATCATCCTTTTGTTGTGTTCCAGAAAAATGGCGGCTGTCACGAGTACGCCAGGTGCAACATGACGGGTCCAGGAGTTCGTACCTGCAGCTGTATCGGTAACTTTGTGGGAGACGGTCTCGTTTGCAGAGGCACGGTGGGGAAGGTGAGCTGCTACCCCCCCACATTAGATAATATGATAACCAGTGGACTTTAAACTAACTGCCGACTCTCTGCAGCAAATCGTGAGGAGGGGGCTGAGAGACTTTTACCTCGGGCTGATGGTGAGTCAAGAGACGTTTCATCTGACGCCTCCTGCTGGTGAAATAGACAAGCTGAAGTATGATCTCTGTTTCAGATGGTGGAGGTTTCTCTGAACGGTCGCGGCCCGTTCACCGTCTTCGCTCCGAACACAGACGCCTACGCAGCAGACAAAAACGGTGCCGGCAAGGTGACTCACCTCAGTCCTTGCTTCTTCTGAAGAGACTAAATCTTTAGCATCTTAGCTGCGTTAGCTAGCGTAACAGTTATGTGACAGTCTAGCAGGTAGAGTTAGCCTCCTTTGTGTTGCTGCGACGTAGCAAACGGTGGCGATTCATACGGACGCTAAGATGAGAACGCCTTGGGTTTTCAGTTTCTATGCTCCGACTTTATTTCTTTGTGTTTTTTCGTTTCAGATGAAACCGTTGTTGTCGGCCAAATATATAGAAAAAGCCGGCGCCGTCCTGCGCAGCCACATCGTCATGTGTCACACTCTGGGGCCCGCTGACCTGAGCCGACCTCGGAATCTGACTTCTCTGTCTGGACTCGTCCTGACGACCAGGTCCACCCAGGTGACCAATCAGTGTCCAGGTTCATCTCAGGGCTGTAGCCTTCAGGACGGAGGTCACCGGGATTATTTCTGGGAAAATGACCATGTTAACAGTCCCGTATTTTTAGAACCAGTGTATTTATAGATCAGAGAATGTGCTGCTGCATCTTGTAGTGATCACATCACTGATTTGGTCAGATGCCTGTGTGATGCAGGGCGGGTCTCTGTCTGATGTTTTAGATTTCTGTTGTTGAATGAAGCATGAATGAGGGACAAAAGAATGTCCTTTGGTCTGTTTGTATGTCGGATGTTTTCAGGACAGCATCTTCATCAACCAAGCTACAGTGACGTACAGCGACGGCCCCAGCATTAACGGGATCTTTCATGAGATCAACAGGATTCTGTTTCCTCCTACTGAAAAGGAGTCGGATGTTCCTGTAAGTGCACAACACGGCTGCAGATTAATCCATTCATTAGTTTCTGATTGATCATTTTAGAATGTGATGTAAAATAACAAACTGTTATCCTCTGATGTTTGAGTAGTTTCAATGATTGATTTAGAAGTTTTATTCTGTTTTCCTGCTGGATTTACCACAGCTGAACCTGACTGATGTGGCTGATCGTCATGGTTACAAGACCTTCTACAAACTGCTCGAGGTAAGACTTTAGAAACGTTGGTGTGATGAAGAAGCCCGTCATGGTTCAGGACATGTTTTGGTCATTTATTCATTCTAATGACTTAATTTCTTTTTCCAAAACAACAGCTTTCAGTTATCAGGATTAATCCAGTTTGATTTGGATCAGAGACATATGACATATAAATCCCTGTAAAACGCTCCACGTCTCCAAGCTTATTTACATTCACTCGTTTATCTCTGAGGACAAAATTCCATGCATCCATTTACCACCACTTACATTTACATTTACTGACGCTTTTATCCAAAGTGACTTACAATTGCAATCTGAAAACAGTTCCCCGCTCTCCACCTGGAGGATCAGAAAAACAGTTCCCCGGCCTCCACCTGGAGGATCTGAAAACAGTTCCCTGGCCTCCACCTGGAGGATCAGAAAACAGTTCCCTGGCTTCCACCTGGAGGATCTGAAAACAGTTCCCTGGCTTCCACCTGGAGGATCTGAAAACAGTTCCCCGGCCTCCACCTGGAGGATCTGAAAACAGTTCCCCGGCCTCCACCTGGAGGATCTGAAAACAGTTCCCTGGCTTCCACCTGGAGGATCTGAAAACAGTTCCCCGGCCTCCACCTGGAGGATCAGAAAACAGTTCCCTGGCCTCCACCTGGAGGATCTGAAAACAGTTCCCCGGCCTCCACCTGGAGGATCAGAAAACAGTTCCCTGGCCTCCACCTGGAGGATCTGAAAACAGTTCCCCGGCCTCCACCTGGAGGATCAGAAAACAGTTCCCCGGCCTCCACCTGGAGGATCTGAAAACAGTTCCCTGGCTTCCACCTGGAGGATCTGAAAACAGTTCCCCGGCCTCCACCTGGAGGATCAGAAAACAGTTCCCTGGCCTCCACCTGGAGGATCTGAAAACAGTTCCCCGGCCTCCACCTGGAGGATCTGAAAACAGTTCCCTGGCTCCACCTGGAGGATCTGAAAACAGTTCCCCGGCCTCCACCTGGAGGATCAGAAAACAGTTCCCCGGCCTCCACCTGGAGGATCAGAAAACAGTTCCCTGGCCTCCACCTGGAGGATCTGAAAACAGTTCCCCGGCCTCCACCTGGAGGATCTGAAAACAGTTCCCTGGCCTCCACCTGGAGGATCAGAAAACAGTTCCCCGGCCTCCACCTGGAGGATCAGAAAACAGTTCCCCGGCCTCCACCTGGAGGATCTGAAAACAGTTCCCCGCTCTCCACCTGGAGGATCTGAAAACAGTTCCCCGGCCTCCACCTGGAGGATCTGAAAACAGTTCCCCGGCCTCCACCTGGAGGATCAGAAAACAGTTCCCCGGCCTCCACCTGGAGGATCAGAAAACAGTTCCCCGGCCTCCACCTGGAGGATCAGAAAACAGTTCCCCGGCCTCCACCTGGAGGATCAGAAAACAGTTCCCTGGCCTCCACCTGGAGGATCTGAAAACAGTTCCCCGCTCTCCACCTGGAGGATCAGAAAACAGTTCCCTGGCCTCCACCTGGAGGATCTGAAAACAGTTCCCCGCTCTCCACCTGGAGGATCAGAAAACAGTTCCCTGGCCTCCACCTGGAGGATCTGAAAACAGTTCCCTGGCCTCCACCTGGAGGATCTGAAAACAGTTCCCTGCTCTCCACCTGGAGGATCTGAAAACAGTTCCCTGGCCTCCACCTGGAGGATCTGAAAACAGTTCCCTGGCCTCCACCTGGAGGATCAGAAAACAGTTCCCTGGCCTCCACCTGGAGGATCTGAAAACAGTTCCCTGGCCTCCACCTGGAGGATCTGAAAACAGTTCCCTGCTCTCCACCTGGAGGATCTGAAAACAGTTCCCCGGCCTCCACCTGGAGGATCTGAAAACAGTTCCCCGGCCTCCACCTGGAGGATCTGAATGTTGCCCCCTTGGGCTCATCCCAGGTCTGTCCAACAGCCTCCCCCACCACCTGATCCATGTCACCACCAGCTGACCACCACCACCAGCTCTTTATGAGTGTTGGAGAGCCCATGACACAAAGGTGGTCATTGATCTTGGGCCTGAAAGATTCAGGTATCAGCTACACTGAACTAACAAGGTTTCTTAGTGAAAATCCATGAAAAACATGGGGCAGCATGCCGTTCCTCCTAATCACCCTCGTGCAGGTTTCTCAAACGCGCCCCAGATGAGATGAAACCCACCAGCAGAACTGTGGAGTCCACAGGTCCAGAGACTCCGAGACGGTCAGATACCTTGAACGCTATAAGACAAGGAGAGACTCTAGTCCCTTTCCATGGAGTTTGGCTTCAGTGCTGGTGCTGCAGAGGTGATCCCAACTCTATGTGGAGGCTCTGGCCTCCCATTATGGATTATGGATTAGTTTGCCTCGGGGGACCAATGGGTGACCAGGGTCACCAAGGAACAAAAAGCCTCTCCACCATGACAATGTGCCGAGTCTCGAAAAGGGGACGCAAATACAAAAGTGTAATTCAGGGGCTTTGTTCACCAAATTTGCATATTATTTCTTTAATTAAGCCAATTTTCGCTACCCCCCCCTGCAGCTTGTGCATAATGATGACTGAACTGAGGGGAACTCGGAGATCTCTTGTTAAACAGTGAACTACATGTTTCATTCACACAGTGATGATCTGTGTATAATTGTATCAGGACACAGGAGTGATGAACCTGGTGAATGATGGGATGTACCAGCCCGTGACCGTCTTCTTGCCTTCAGATGGCGTCATGGCGTCTCTGCCGCAGGAGCAGAAGGACTTCCTGTTCCACAAAGACAACCGACCACAGCTTGTGGAGTACATGAAGTACCACATCCTGCAGGCCCAGAAGGTGAGGAAGATTAAAATAATAACAGATGCTACAAGGTGCTTCAGAACAAGGCAGTTAGAAATGACTTGGGGGGAAATACAGCATTCAGTAATCTATGGGATTCATATGGAGGTAGAATTGTGCATCGTCTGCATTTAATGAAATCAGCTGGTGGAAAATAAGGTTTTTTCACATAAAACCATGTATCACTGCAAAATCTTTGTTCATAGATAATGAGATCTTCAATTTGTGATCTTAATAAAAGACTGGACAAAGTAAAGTTTAGGGGGGTTGGCAGCAAACCTGGACTGAGGTGGTGGTTCAACCACCAGGAGGATCTGAAAGCTGTGGTGTTTTGTGCAGCAGCATCAACCGTCCAGCCTCTGTTTGTCCTCAAACTTTTCTTCCCCTCACTCAGATTTATGCTGAAGGTTTGATCCATCTGGACTCGGCTCGGACTCTGCAGGGTTCACCGCTCTCGTTCAGCTGTGGAGGAACAGACAACATCGTAAGTACAACAGAAAACAAACGAAGAGGAAGAGTTGTGAGCCAGCACTCACTGATCGGGCTGTTTCTTCTTTAAACAGGGAGAAATCTTTGTTAATGATGGAAAGTGCCGGATCGTTCAGAGACACCTCATCTTTACTGGTGGGATCGCCTACGGGATCGACTGCCTGCTGACCCCGCCCAGCCTCGGAGGACGCTGTGATGAACAGACGACCTTTGACATTCAGGTAAATCCTCACCTTACTGTTTGCTAAATCCGTAACACACCCAAAGACTAGCTGGAATCTACCAAGACTGCACATACCACCATTTTATCAGTCTGGCCTACCAGAAAGGAGCCCGTACTCTACCGCTGAGGAAATCCTGAGGTGGCAGATGGGTAGACTATTGCTGCTTTCCATTTACCTCGAAAGTTGGAGCTCAGGACGTCTGTTAACAAAACTAGGAAAGGAGTTGGATGCGTTTTATTTTTATTATTACAAGTCAAGGTAACAGCGAGCTGGCCAATGTTAGCAGCACCGGTTGATAAACCACACATGACCCGGTATTTCACGCATAACAGGATCGTAGCAACACGCCCATAGGCAACAGTAAGACGCAGTATTGACTTACTAGATTTATAGCTCAAAGAAATCAAAACAGTCTTTTAGAATAAAGGATTTATAAAAGAGAAACGTGGACCTGAGCAGAGCTCTGATCACACCTGCACAGGTTTCCTGAGCCTCTAACCTCCCCGTCTGGTTCTGCTGCTCACAAAGAACTTTTCCACAGTAATCCTGTGTTTTTAAGGCTGAAGGAAGTCAGCTGATTAACTGGACAACCATTAGCTTCACACGGTGCTTCTGTGTTTTGTAGTAGTTTACAGAGTGTCTCAGAGGTTTTCATGAAGGATTAGCTGTACGGTCACTAAGTCTGACCCAACAGCTCTGACTTTTCTCTTTCTGTTTCTTCTTCTGTGGCAGATGAGCTGTCGACTGTGCTCCTCCTCGACCTCCCGCTGCCCCAAAGAGTCCAAACTAAAGGTCTGAGTCGTCCTCTGTTCATGAACCAGGTCTGTCAGGAACCTGTCTCTGATTCCTTCTCTTTGTTTGGTCTCCAGGAGGTTCAGCGCTGCGACCTTCCCACCGCCTACGTCACTAAAAACACCGGCTGCCGCAGCGTCTGCGCCATCAACTTCTGGCAGCCGAAGTGTTGCCATGGTTACTATGGACGAGACTGTTTGGGTGAGACGAGCGTCTGCTGGATAGAAACCATCTTCCAGATTTAACAACAGCAGAGAGCCATTTAATAAAAACCACAGTCCCTCCAGGAAGACAGGAAGCGCCTAACTTTACTATTTCTGAGATACTGAAACTCAAACTTCTCTCAAGGCAAACTTTAATTTCACGCCAGGGCTCCAGACTGCGACCATTTTTAAGAGCGTGCGAGTTAAAATTTCACGTGTTCTCATTCGTGCGAGCTGATCTTTAGCAGGTCTCTACAGCGCGACTGTTTCGGCTTCCATACGACTCTGAAGGAGTTTGAATAAATATGTTTTCATTGTTCATTAATATTTAGAATTTCCTCTATAACGATGGCCTTTCTCTCTCCAGTCTGTCCCGGCGGGGTCGGCTCTCCCTGCAGTAACCGTGGTAAATGTGACGACGGGCACCTTGGTAACGGTACCTGTACTTGTGATGCGGGTTTTGAGGGCGTGGCCTGCGAGCTGTGCAGTGCTGGATTCCACGGATTCGCCTGTCAAGGTGAGCAGCAGTCAGAGTGTTTCCTGTCTGATGTCTGCAGGTTTTCTGATCCTGACCGTTTGTTTTCTTGGTCTGGTTCTCAGCCTGTAACTGTTCAGAACACGGGTCATGTGACGACGGGCGGAAAGGTACAGGCGTGTGTTTCTGTGAGCCCGGTTGGACCGGAGAACGCTGTGAGACCCCGCAGGGTGAGTTCAAGAACTATCTTCTTCTTATTCTGACCAGAGGTGTCTCAGGAGGTCGCCACTAATCACAGGGTCGGTGGTTCGATCCCCGGTTCCTCCCGTCCCGATGGTCAGACCAGCAGCTGGTAGCATCCAGGTGTGAATGTGTGCGTGAGAGCTTTGGATATAATCATCAGATAAACCTCATTGATCTCATGCAGCAGAAGTACAGCAAGAGGAAGTTAGTTATTAGTATCTTAAAAACAAGACAGTCAAAAGCGCCAACAGACGAACAAACTGACGTCACAAAGTTCAGCAGCAACAAGAGAAATTCAAGCTGCTTCCTCACTTCCTGTAACATGGGTCACTTGATCCAGCCCAGCAGGCAGCAAGATAAAAACAGGATCAATGAAAAGAATAAAACTGAGTCACTAAAACAACACCTATAGATAAACTTTACCTGCTGTGTGTCCAACAGATTAAATGTGTTTGCAGCTTTGCAGTGTTGATGATGGGCAGAAACATGTAAAGGATAAAAATCAGAGATTACTGATTCTAAATATACAACGTACGTGAAGTATGAAAATGTTGAAGAGCATTTTGTTGCGTGTAGATGGACTGTGCAGCTCTTTAGTGTGTAAAATGTGAATAGTGTTATTAGTGTTTTGTACACAAGAGACCTAAAGATGACGTTAGATTCACGTTACTGTTGCACTGCTGTCTTCTGCTGTTGTGTGTGTGTGAAACAGTGTGTTGTGTAATCGTCGTTCATACATGGTCTCTGTTTCCTGCAGCTGAAGTCTTTCAGTGTTCTCCGCCATGTTCTATAAAAGCCGTGTGCCGAGAAAACAACACCTGTGTGTGTCGGCCATTTTATGAGGGAGACGGATTCACCTGTACAGGTAAATCCACAGAACTCAGACGTGAAACAGGTGTTGAATCATTCGGTGTTCCTCTTCCCGAGGACGTCGTGATCTAACTCTAACTCACTGTTTCCATGGCAACATTAAACTTCCTGTTGACATGCAAAGCATTGCGGGAACTATAGAATGATATCTCTGTCTCTCTGTAGCGGAAGACATGTGTCTGTTCTGGAACGGCGGTTGTGCTAAAGGAGCCAGGTGTTCTCAGACAGGAGAAAAGGTGAGCTGCACCTGTCCTAAAGGTCACTCTGGAGACGGGTTCACCTGTCAGCCCATCGACCCCTGCGTCTCCGGAGACAACGGAGGCTGCCACGAACACGCCACCTGCACCATGACGGCCCCGGTGAGAAGAGCGTGATGTACTTTACTGGTTTACACCATCACACCTGTTGGTTGCAGCAACACCTGAACTGTCTGTGTCAACAGGGGAAGAGGAAGTGCACTTGTAAGGACAACTACATCGGAGACGGACTCACCTGCCAGGTGAAACAGCTGCCAGTCAGCCGCTGTCTCCAAGACAACGGACGATGTCATCAAGACGCCAAATGTACGGACCTCCACTTTGAAGGTACCTGGATAACACAGTGCTGTGGTTCAATCTCATTGGACATTGACCCATGTTGACCTCCCTGGCCCATTAATAAAGTTATCAGTAAAGGGACATAACAAGTAGTTTACAGCGTTCCAACGTTGGTACGTATTCCATTTATTACAATAGTTAAGTCATTGATAAATGATTCCTAGTCTGCAGTTGTAACTGTTAATAAGTTGTTTTAATTAATGAATTTTAGTTTAGATGTTCTGTATCCAACAAAGCAAGTATCAACCTGGCAACCCAAACGGTGATCTGATAACTGAAGTATTGGGAATGAATCAGTAATAAAACCATCACTTACAACTGAAAAACTTTTACTAAGGGGGACCAGTCAGGAAGAGGTACTGAAAGAAAGTCCGTCTTCTTTATTATTTAACATTAATCAGAGCAACAGTCTGCTGGTGTAACGTGTGTGTGTTTGTGTGCAGACGCGACGCTCGGTGTGTTTCACTACCGTTCACATAAAGGTCAGTACAAGCTGAACTACACAGAAGCTCAACAGGCCTGCGCTGCAGAGGGAGGCAGCCTGGCTACCTACACTCAGCTGTCCTACGCTCAGCAGGTCAGTGAACACAACACAAATACAGCAGTTCATAGGAGATGTATGTTTGTGTTTAGGTTATTAAGAGTTGCTTCCTGTAGTGTTTTCTGTTGTGTCCTTTTGTATTTGTAACAAGTCTTGTGTGTTATTATTATTTATTTGAAAGCCATCAGTGAGCCTCCCTGCTGCTCTGGGTCACGCACACTGTCGTTTATTCTGACTCGGTCCCACATAGACCATCCTGCTGACCCAGATACTAGAGCGTCTCATGTGGACTCTGTTTAAAGCTGCTGTCTGCTGGTCCTGTTGATCTCTAGGGTGGGTTGAACATGTGTGCGGCTGGCTGGCTGGACCAGGCCCGGGTGGCGTACCCCACCACCTACTCCAACCCCCTCTGTGGCTTTGGACACGTGGGCATTGTGGACTACGGCACCCGCAAAAACCTCAGCGAGACCTGGGACACGTTCTGCTACCGGATGAAGGGTGAGAGAGGAAGTGGAGGGGAAAAGTGTCAAGTGAAGGGAGTTTACTGAATTAAAGAACAGGCCACACCTGGTTTTCACTCATTGGTCAAAGAGCAAAGATACCGTTTATGTCAAATACGTCATTTCTATGGATGATTGATGACAAAGTGATGTTTACTGTAAAGGGACAAATAACAGATCTGACCTGGAGAGATGTGGTGGAATTATTTTAGTTTTCTCATTGTCATAGAATCAGTATTTTGTTTTTAACTCAACCTAAATCTGTTTTCTTGTCTGATGGTCTCATGATAATTTATTTTTATTACTTTTATTATTTTATTACAAAGGTTTTAGGTTAGCGCTACTGAACTAAAGGAACAGTGCCCTCTAGTGACAGTATACAAGAAAGAGCAAAAGAGAAAAAACAAAACATTAACAACAAAATGAAGGTCTGATTTTATAGAAGTACTTTGGATGTAGAAAACCTCTTAAACCGCCGCTTTGGCTGCTTCTAAGCTGCTCAGATCATTAATACAAATATTAAGGTTTAAACATATGTCAGTATGGACATGCTGCACATGATTATTATTATTATTGAGTATTATTCTGTTTGAAATAACTAAACTGCTTCATGGTAGTTTCAGTTTTGTGCAAAAGGAATTAAAGGCCTGTCCCAAATATAGGCAGGGTCAATTCAGTGATTTTAGCAAAAAAAAGCTATTATTCAAAGTTTTACGGTATATAACAAATATCTTTTACAGCTTTTCTACTTGGATTGTGACAGTATAAGTTTTTTGCCAAGTGTAATACATTTTAAGGAACAGGAACAGTATGAAATGATTATGTAATTATTGGGAACTGTCCTTACAAGTTTTTTTGTTGCAGTCATGTCAACATACAAGGTATTATGAGTTAACATCTCGTGACAATATAACAGCAAGAAGAGAAAAACACAAACGTGCAAAAAACTATTAGGATGAACGAGGATTAAACAGGTCAGAGGTCAATGACAACGAATGTGTTTTGTCAGTTTATCTTTGCGATTAAAAAACTGCCACAGTCATAATTACATTTATAAGAATAAATATACAGTATATATATATAATCATATAGAGACCAAGTAAAACGTCTTTGAGTGAACTTCACATAACAAACTTGTTTTTCTTGTTATCGTCCGAAATGATGTCGTAACCTAAATTGTGTTGATCCGACGTGTTGTCTGATGTAGTGATCATCAGTAATCAGCTGATATTTGTTCTGTTTCAGAGGTGAAGTGTGAGTGTAAACCCGGTTACCTTGGAGACGGTTTCAGCTGTGTAGGAAACCTGCTGCAGGTCCTCGAATCCACACCGACCTTCTCCAACTTCCTCACAGTGAGTGCACTCGCCGTCTAACAGTGTTGTTCATAGCCGAGTCACATGACCCGTCACATGCTTAGGAGGTCAGTCTGAGGTCAGATGGGGCTTCATTTTTCTTCTGCAGCAAATCCTGAACTACTCCCAGGTGTCGGAGTCGGGGAAGCAGTTCGTGAAGCGTCTCAGTGACGTGATGGTCCAGTCCACGCTGTTTGTACCTGACAACAACGGCCTGCCTGCCAACCAGGTGAGTCCCACTCAAAGACCTTACAGCAGGTACTACACCTCTACCTGTTCATGTGTCCTCACCTGTCCATGTGTCCCCGCAGACTCTGTCTCAGCGGGCCATTGAGTTCCACCTGTCGGAGGGTCAGGCTCTGCTCCTCAGCCAGCTGAAGAACGGCAGTCGGATCAGAACTCGTGTCGGCAGTCTGACCGTCCTCGGAGTCGCTGACCTGCTCAACCCCTCTGCTCTGGTCAGTTATTACTGCTGCTGGACACTAGGGGGCGCCCCGTCCCGTCCCGCCAAACTGTCCTTCAGGCAGGAATTATGAATATCTGGCAGTTTAGATTCAGCTGAGACAGTACAAGCAAACACTAACAGCCGCCTGGTTGGCTGAGACTCAAACGTGCACCAAACATACTTCACTGTCAGCCTGATGTGTTCTTAACGCTACACTGGTTCTAGAAACGGCAGATATTTGAATGAAGTTCTGTGGGGTTCCTTCTGTAGTTAATGTTTTTAACGTCCAGATTCAGGAAGTTTGAAACCTTTGTCGTCTCCTCAGTCTTCCCGTTACATCAACGACCGCTTCATCACAGAATCGGACATCCTGGCTATAAACGGGATCATACATGTTCTCCAGGGACCTCTGAAAGCCCCGCCTCCTCGCCACGAGGTAAGTGATGTCATAATGACGCAGTATTCAGTTTTTTGGTATTCTGAGCGTCTCCATGTCTGAGCGGAGGCCTGCGATTGGTTCTGCAGATGCACGCGGCTCATAAGGCCGGGATGGGAGTCGGGGTGGTGCTGCTGATTGTTCTGGTGGCCGGAGTCCTCTTTGTTGGATACCACTTCTACACCCACAACACTAAGCCCTTCCAGTTCCACTACTTCAAGGTCAGACTGTTGGTAGTTCTAAGTCTGTAGTCTGTCAGTGTGCAGTTGAGACGTAGCTGCTGCCCCGAGGATCAGTAGAAAATGTCCACTGGCACACAAGAGAGTGAAAAACCAGACTTGTTAATATCACTATTCCTTAGTATAAGTAAATTAGTATAAGACATTTATTGGTTTTATACTAACATGTGTTTTACTAAGTAAAACATTAATTTAAGTTTAAGATAAACATTTTTATAACATGTTAGTTAAACATGTTTTACACATTAGGATTAGTACATGCAGTGTAATACTGTCAGTGTCAGTAAAACACATTTGATTAATGTAACCTTTCTCAGTTATTATAGATATTCGATGATATTGGTGTAACCTGGTTGTTCTGACAGGAGGATGAAGGGGAGGAAGACGCTCCACCTGCAGACTGCAGTCGCAGCATCTCTAACCCGGTTTACGAAGCGGCTCCAGAACCTGCAGAGTCCAAGACATCTGATGTCACAGTGAGTCAGCAGCTGAGTCGTCGTTTCCTTACAGAATCAGTCAATACGTCGTTTGGATCAAAATGTTATTACATTACATTAATAGCTTGCTTTAAACTTAATTCACGTCTTTACAAATGAAACCAATTTGGGGGTTTTAAATATTGAAGCTGACATTTTTACAGTTATTGAACAAACGATTTATACTAAAAATAAGTCACATAGTTTCACGCCTGACGACTGTTGGAGATCAGCAGAAGAACAGTATGACAGAATGAAGCAGTTAGCCGTGTTAACTGCAGACCTACTGTCTGTCTGCAGGCGGAGGACAAACACGAGGTGGTGAACGGAGGATCGTACGACCTGCTGCAGGACGGCTGAGGGAGAAACTGCTGCTGCTCACCGCTGGACTGGAACCCTCACAACTGTTTTCATACCTCTGTGGACTGAAAGTCCTCTGACCAGCTTCAAACGATGTTCATCGCAGACTGCGTCCTGAGACCCCAACTGCCTCCCAAAACCATCCGACTGATGAGGACTCACTGTAGCACCAGTTCAACGCCGCCTGTCAACCAACACTGATGATGCATTCATGACACTTCTGTGTTAAATCCCACTAGTGAAGATTGCCAACTCTTTTCCTCCTGATTACAATAAAAAACACTTTTAGTTCCACAAAGTGTCTTAAACCTGCTGCTGACAGAGCTCCTTCAGTTTGGTGTGTTTGACTTTCTTTCTTTCTTTCAACTGCATTTCTGGTCAGGACAGATGCGACATTTAACATTTTAAACTGAGATTTTTGTGCAGATAATGAAAAACAAAGTGAAGAATCATGTAAAAGTGTGAAGTTAAATATTGAATAAACCATCAAACCATGTTGAAGATTCACGCTCTGTGTTTCTAGTGTTTTTCTCATCAAAGATTAAAAACTATGAACAATTTAAAGTAACATTTACAAACTGCTTCATGTTTCAGAATCAGAATCACACTAGGATTTATTGCCAAGTTGGTTTTATACATTCAAGGAATTTGATTTGGTGATAAACATAAACCTATGAATATAAAGATATCTAAAAAATATGAGATTGATAGAACATATACAAGTATTTACATGTGCAATAAATGAATTGTGCAAACATTAACGGGGGAGGGGAAGGGCCCAGGAGAGTCAGAGTCAGAGTCAGAGTCAGAGGGGGTCTTTGTTGAGCAGCAACGGGAAGAAACAGTTTGTGTCCAGCTGCAATCTTTCCTGCTCGCCTCCGAGTCCTGGAGGCGTACAGGTCCTGAAGAGAAGGAAGATTGCAGCCAATCACCTTCTCTGCAGAGCGAATGATGCGCTGCAGCCTGCCCTTGTCCCTGGCGGTGG
>NW_024044681.1:4452932-4473932 GCF_014851395.1 Micropterus salmoides
TTCATTGCCAGTTATTACACTCTGTGGAGCAAATGTATTTAGCTAGCTTTATTTTTAAAATGCTGAAACGCAGCATGATCTGTATTCTGCATAATCATTACAACCAGAAACAATTCTTATAGTTGATAAATAGTGTCGTCATTTATCGAGCCAAAAATCAGAATATTTGCCCTTTCAAGCTTCTAAATCTTTACATTTTGCTGTGTTATATAATTGGAAATTGAACATGTTTGGGTTATAGACTGCTGGTTGGACAAAACAAGCCATTTACAGGCATCACCTTTGGGTTAAACGTTACAACCCTAATACACATACTCCAGTGGTTTAATGGTGTGCAAATTGGGGCTGCAATTAATGATTAGCAATAAATCTGCCTCATTTTATTTGATAAATCACCCTGTCTAAAAGAAAAATGTCAGATGAGAGCGAAAAATGTCCATTAAAAGTTTCCAACAGCTAAAAGTGACGCCTTTCAATGTCTTGTTTAGTCAGACCAACCCCCCCAAAAATTAAATTTACTATCATAGCAGACTAAGAAAACCACAACCTGATTGTGGGAATGTTGTAGTAGTATTATAGGTTTAAAAAAAATATTTTCTTGATATTTCTGGTTTGTATTCATGCCGACATTTCAGTGTGCTCAGCTCTAGTAAGTACGTTGGTGTGTCAGAGTGTGAAGGTTTCAAGAGCAGAGCGCTGCTATCTTCTGAATCAGGCGTCCAAAAATGGAGCGTCTCTACAGAGGTGTTGAATGTAGCTGAACTCTTTCCCAGTTATCTAGAATTTCTGGAATATCAAGGAATTGAGATTAGGATTATCAGGTGTGTTGCAAATGGGTCACTTGACAGGAATGCAGCAGTACTCACTTATTTAGTGCTTTTGTTCCATTAAATGGCTTTAAAATCAAATACCATGGGAATCAGACTGTTCGTCTATTTTCTGACCAACAAATAAACTAGCAAAGAAAATATTATTATTATTATTATTATTATTATTATTATTATTAGCATAATAGGCACTTAATATGCATTTTGCCACTGATTATCTGAGTTAAGTATGATAGGGCACAAATTGAGACGTTCTTAACTGGATTAAACAGCTCCAGTACCACATCAAAAAACACAAAATATTGATCACTTGCAGTATAATTATCAGCCGCAGTTTGATTGTCTTTTCACGGCCCACTATTGCATTATTTTCTGTTAGTATAAAACGGTTAACTATGCTGATTTCTTGTATACGAATGAAGAAACAGTATGCAATGAAGATTAGTATAAAGACAGCTTTAGTCTTGGTCACTATAGATCTGTTTCTTTCAGTTTTCACATGAGTAATGTTTAAAACAGCTCATTGTCACATACTTGGCAACAAAACTTAACAGATCTCAGTGATTTTCACAGTGACTTGTTCAGATTTGAGCACTGATCGTAGGAGCTGACAGCTCCGTCTTCACCTTCCCAGCTAGCTGTGATTCTGCTGGCTGCAAAAGAGCAGAGTTTATTTTGTTTTAGCTTTAAAAGCAGACTTGAAACTGCTCTTAACATACAGTGTTGAGACTGAACCGCAGAGTGGCATGAAAAAAGTAATTAGGCGAACTGACTGTGTGCGTCATTGACTAAATCGAGTGGAGCACTTTACATTTAAAGTGATTGTTGCTTTGCTTCTCATCAGAGTGCCATTAAATACTTTAGTTTTGGTTAGGCAATCTATTTAAACACTAATGTTGTGTTCATGTGGGGGGTTGACAATGGGCTAAAACTTTTCACCAACATTCCTTTCTATACTAATATTATACACCAAGTTGTCAGTTTATTAGGTACACCTAGCTAATACAGCCCCACAGTGCCGTGATTCAACTTGTAATTCAACAGCGCCACAAACTACAGCCTCCAAAACATCTGTAAAGTTGAGGGAAAGAAGAAAAAACACCTTGTTTATCTGTGACCTCTTACTCACTATGTGAGAAACGGGTGTTAGCTGCTGTGATGCCTACAGACAGAAAGGACAAAAACAAAACCTGACAAAGAATCTCAGTCATCCAGGTAATGGGATATCGAGACGTGATGTCTAAGCAGGACTGTATAGACCTGTAGATTACGGGCGGAGCTTTTAAGTGAAAACCTTTTCTTTAAATGTTGTCTGAATATATTCCTGAAGCTTGGAATAGGAGCATAAAAATAACTTATGATAGATAAAAGCTAAGACTTTGTTATTTATCAATGAGCTGAATCGGGCATACACTGTGCTCATGGATGTGAAGTGGTAAATAAATGTAGATTTGGTTTTGTTTTGGGAGTATGTGTGTTTTAGAGTTAGTCGATTAATCAATTAGTTGATTAGTCAACTATTAAATTAATCACCAACTATTTTCATAATCGATTAATTGTTAAAAATTCTTTAATTTCATCTTCTCATGTGAATATTTTCTGGTTTCTTTACTCCCATATGACAGTAAACTGAATATGTTTAGGTTGTGGACAAAACAAGACATTTCTGTGATGTCATTGTGGGCTATAGAAAACAGTGATGGACATTTTTCATAATTTTCCGACCAAACAACTTATCCATTAATAGACAAAATAATCGACAGATTAATCGACAATGAAAATAAGTTAGTTGCAGCCCAAATATAATTTCTTTTCCTTTTCTGGGCTAATTCTCGAAGGAAACACAAATACAGTGTGTTGGAATCAAATAATTTTTCTTTAAAAAAAAGTCTCTAACCAATTAATCAACTTATCCAAGTAATTAATGATTCATTTAATAGTCGACAACTAATTGATTATTCAGTTAATTGTTGCAGCTCTTGTGCTGCTTTTCATTGTCACATGTGACAGTAAACAGAATGTATTTGCCTGTTGGACTTGATTGGATTAAACAAGCAACATGAAGATGTCACCTTGGGTTTAGGGAAATTGTGATGGACATTCAAAAAGAAATAATTAGAAAATAACATTAATTGGTAATGTAGCCTAGTTTGTTTATATTTGTAAATTGTTTTTATATTAGTATTTAGGTTGTCTGTTTGTATTTATTTAAATTCCACTGTTGGATATTTCTTGGGACGTTATACAGTAGGTCAGAATATTGTGCTGTTAGATGCTGGTGGAACTTTTGGTTTGTTGTTGATTTATGTTTTTGAATAATCCGATGAGGGACAGGTCATAAAATTGTCTATGTATCTATATACTTATTTGAATATATTTTAATATCCAAGTAATGGTTGGGTAAACTACAGCTGGCTGTATCTACACTGAAATTTAAAAAAGAGCAAATGTTCCCTTAAAGGCCACAGTATAAACTCTTGACCTTAACTTTTTTGAATACTCTGTCTTTTAAAACTCTAATCCGATTCTGCTGGTCCACCTGATGAGTTCAAACACTGACCTCGACTTGTTCCAGGCTGGATTTTATCTCTTTCTCACTCCCTTCTTCTCTGTCATTCTGTGTCTCCATCACTTTAAATCTCTCTCACTATTTCTGTTTTGTTCCCAAGATTACAACCTCACACGTCTGTATCCTCATCCTCTTTTTTTTTTTTTTCCTCTGCCCGGGCATTTTAGGTCCCTTGCTCGAATGGTAGCGAGGGCTGCTGGGTAATCTTTGCGCTCTGGAAAGCAGAGATTAAAATCTCAGATTACAAGAGGAGAGGAGAGAGAAGAGGAGGGATTACAACTTTATTTTATTTATTTTAATGAGTCCCAAACTGCACGTGGGTGTGTAAAACAGGTCACAAACAAACATGCATGTGGATTGGATTGTGTAAATGTTGTGCTGAGTTTTAAAGCTTTGTGTATGTGTTGTTTCTGCATGTTAAGTGCAGTATTACCAAGTCATTAGCTGATGCTGTACTCACCAGATAGTAAATGGATTGGCAACAGTTAATTGATTTTTAACTCGATACACAGGCCTCTCTTTCTCAGAGTGTGATTTATTGATTTGTTATAGTACATAGTATCTTTCTGGTGTAGCTAACAGTGCGATCACCTCACAGTGTACATCACAAAAGAAGGTTGTTCTTTTCTTTTTCATCTGTATTTTGCTGAAAATGTACTCCAAAAGATCTCTGTGTAGTTTTACAAAACATTTAAGGCACTACTTATGTTAAATGATCCCTTAAATATTTGGAGACGTTCATTAACTCTATTTAAATTGAAATTGACTTTAATGTGCCTCTTGAAAATATAGCACTTTATCATCAAACATCATTAGCATCATTCATTTAGAGACATTAGTCTAATTACTACAAACAGATAAGAGCAGATTACTGAAAAGATTTGCAGCTGCAGTGCGTTTGACATTGTGCGCCATCAAAGCAAATCATGTGTACTGTTCTGCAGAGATAGTTTCATGCTTTAAAATGCATTGTTGTTGTTATGAAAGGCTGTTGTTGATTCTTATCCTTCTCAGCCTGCAACAGAGGACAAACAGCAATATCCTCTTGGCATTAGGAAGCTCTGGAGTTTGTGCAAAATGTGGTTTGAAGTACAAAAGCAAAGCACATTGAAGAACCACTGTTTCTAGCCACATGAGTGGTGTGGCTCTATGGATGGCAGTCTTGGAGGTTCGTTTGCTCGGTTTGTTCATCCACTTTGGACCGAAATCAAATATCTCAACAACTGCTATATGGATTGCCATTAAATGTGGTACATACATTTATGATCGACAGAAAATGGATCTGACACACACTGTGTGATCACTCTGGGTGATCCTCTAACTTTTCCTCTAGCGCCTCCACGAGGTCAAGTATTTCAAAGCTTATCCTGGGTAACATCCATGAGATGATGATGAGAGACACATTCAAGGCACGAGGACATGAATCCTAATGTCTTGGTGATGCTCTGACTTATTGTCAGGGGCCACCATAAGGTTCACATTTTTGTTTTTTAGAGAAATATCTCAAAAGCTTTTTGATATATTGCCATGAAATTTAGCACAGACACTCAGAATGAATTCTAATAACTTTGTTGATCCCTCACATCTAGTGCCATCATCTGGTCAAGATTTTATTTTATCCAATATTTAGCTTTATGACCAGACTAATAATGTTCTCATCAGCCACAGCTCTACTTTGTGTTAACTGCTAATTGGTACGTATTAGCATGCTAACTTGCTAAACTACAATGGTGAGCATGTTAAACAGTATACCTGTTGAACATCAGCATGTTAGCATTATCATTGTGAGCGTTTTAGCATGCTACCATTTAGCTCAAAGCACCGCGGGGCCTATAAGCACAGCCTCACAGAGCTGTAGCATGGCTGTAGACTCTTGGTTATGTTTATTCTAATGCACCAGCCTAGTCTATTCTTCTGTTTCAGTGACTATAGCTCTGTAGATCGTTATCCTAAACAATTAACCCTTGACTATATACATGTTAGGAAAACCTATTACTTTATAGTTTGCTGTGTTGCATGAGACTGCACCAGTAGTCCCCAGCCATATTTCCTTTAGGAACATCAATCTGCAGTGAGTGTAAAGGGGAATACATGAGGACAGGATGAGAGCAGGATATCTCAGTCAGTGTCTGACTTAATGTCATGCCCCCCTCTTTCAACCCTCCATCTGTGGTTTGTTAATGAGGCTTTCCTATGCCACTGCGACACCATGACACTGTCATACTGTATTGACATCTGAGCCTGAGAAACTACAGAGCACTGTAATGAGATAACACAAGTTTTATCTCATTGCATGCATATTGCACACAGTTTCATCTGAAGTGTTGAAAGGCACTGAGTGAAATGCAGATTTCATAAGGTTATGTGATGTTACAACTTTTGATGCTCTCTCCCGGATGTTTCTGTTAACTTATCTGTATTTAAAATTTTTTATAAATCCTGTGCCAGGTTACCTTTTTTAATCCTCTGTGCCGGTCAAGAGTCACATCCTCTTATTATCAGGTTGTGTGACACACCTCTGGATTTAGATTTGTGTTAATGGCACTGTAGATTTCTATCTTGGACGAAGGAGAAGCTGCAGAAGTTTAATTAAAAAGCCATCAAATTAAATAGTACACAAGACAGGCTAAATGTTAATGCACTTTCACTAATAGAATAATTTTTGTGTTGATTATCCTGACATTTATTCATGCACAAGTTATTCAAACAATTCAATTAGCTTTTTTCTCTTCACATTTATTTTAATGTTGATTTCACAATGCTATTTAATTCCATAACAGCTTATCCAATGTGTCAGTCAAATGTCCTGTCCAGCCTGTAACACATGCTTTAGATCCTGGTACATGCATTTGTAAACCAATTGCACCTCTACCAAGTATGTAGTGACAATGATGCTAAATGCATTGTCTATTCATTCTCTATTGTCTTAACTACCATCTCCCTGATTTTTAGTGCATCTGTGATTCATGCCAAATTCAAGTGCACAGATTTTCAGTACATAAGTAGGTGAGACAATTTGACACAAGTGCTGTTGAGTCCACTAAAGTGGCTTCAGATGCAGGATTAAACTTAATGAGCACTGATTTGAAAGAAGTGCTGTGGCACGGTGATTTGTAAATAATTATATTCAAATCAAAAGCAAAGTGATAAAAGATACATCAAAAGTGTGCGGCGTGGTCTGACATCACTTTATGGACAGAGATGTTGTCTGGATAATGTGAGCATGTCCCGTTCAGCCCGCCACGAGTTCATAAATTTGTGGAGAGCAGCCTGTTAGGACTTGAAATCGTTTCTTCAGTCAGTCCAGCGACATAGTAATCAGGCACACACTGTTTACTTCCCCTCAACCCCGCCTTGGGTGTGTGTGTCTGTGCATTTCTGAAGGTAGGACAAAGGTAATGTTGTCGACACAAAGTGAAGAGAGAACCATATATGGAGGTTTTTTGATCAGTTTCTTTTCTAAGTCTGAGAGTGTGTTGATCTCTCTGTTTTGCTCTGACTCTTACCCAGGGTTGAGCAATAAAACTAAAATAATGATAATTACTGCGATATTGTTTTCCCCAATAACAATATAACAGATGTTCAATAAATGTTTGAAACACAAACAACTTTGCAATTAATATTTCTATTAAGATATTAAGATTTAACTTAATTTTACTCTTGCACAGATGTTGAAAAAAAGATTTTATTATAATTGTTTTGAATATTCTACCTCAGATTTATTAAGTGATCCACGGTGTGGCAAGTGATTGTCAAAGAATATTTTAAAACCGCAATTAACCATCTGGTTAATGGATAACTTTCATTCAGGAGCAAAAATCAGCCTATAAACTTGAAAACATGATTGGACATTTATCCTGATAATTATCGATATTGAATGATATAAATTTTTTTATCTTGATAACATTTTTGGCCATATCGGCCAGCACTACTCTTACCCACACTTACAATAGTATATAATATAATACACAATAATATAATAGTAATTGGGGAGCACCAAATGTTCGGCCACCAAAATTAATCGGAATCGAAAATAGTAAAAAAAAAAAGCACTTTTGGTGTTTGGCCTAATGAGTCAAAAGACCAATTAAATTTTACCGAACAATTACGTTGACACGTCGGCAGTGTGGAAGCATTTTAAAGTGTCCGAGAAAGACGCAAAAATTGTCTCCTAGCACATCCACTCCACTGACTTCTTAGAAAAGGCAACAAATGATCTGACCCGCTTTGAGCGTTTCTGTCACTTGTTTCTGAGAAGGCAATTAAGCTAGCCGCACCTACATTTGGAGTGCACACATATTCAAGCCTTCATGGTAACTGAAACGGACCATCACATTAGTTTTGTGTTTATTTGCTACCTGAATCTGCTCCTCTTATAGGTAAAGAAAATATCCGTCTTTTACTTTTTCAGGTGTGTTGTATTGCTCAGCTCTTGTTGCAATGCCGAGTATTGCCTAATCTCTCTGCGTTTGTATTCTGGCCCATTTTTTTTCGTCTGTTCAGTGACTGTTTTGCTTTCCATTTATTCTCTGGGTAATTCTCTGTAGTAGCTCCTGGAGCCCCGCGGGGAGACTGTGTGCTTGCCTGTCAGCCCCCCGCCCACAGGAGGCTCCTCGCTCTGGTCACAGAGTCACGCATGATCCTCTCCAGGCATGAGGCTCTCCAGTCCAATTCACATGAACCAAATGTCTCATTTCACCTTAAACTCTCCTTTTTTCATCATGGGTGAACTGAAATCTCTTTTCTATCGCTGTACATGACTTGAATACAGCTGAAAATTTTGGACAGAATGAACACAGCAAAACCATATTTTTTCTGTCTTTCTTAGCGCAAATGATTTCCTAACAATTTGACTGTTTGACAGTAGCAAATCAAATATTCAGTATGGTATTTGTGTGCTAATTTTACACATTAAAAAAGTATGTGGTGCAAAGAAGCTCAAATGTTTCCTTTCAATTATAGACTTGAATTTAGGGAGTTCCTCTGCTTAATTATTAAAATCAGTTTGATTGAAGTCAACTGAGGAGATAAGAGATGTTTGTTTTGGAGATGAGAGAAGTTACGAGCCCTCAAGTCACGGCAGTGGAGACAGAAGTATGATGGTGAAAGTTAAGAAAACAGAATTAAGGTAATGTTAAAATTATACAGCACAGTGTTTTGTAGCACATGGAGTGCATGTTAAAGGGATACTTGGACCCTCTGTATATGACTAATTGGGACAAATTGGTCCAGGATTTAGCGACTTGTCAAGGGAGTTTGGTTGGTTTGACGAGAGCGATATAGCAACTGTTTCTGGTTAAACATAAAGGATCTTACTCTTTGATATAAGGTCTATCTCTATAGGGATCATTTCATCATTTCCATATTGTTGTCAGACACTTGTAATAATAAGACCCAGTTTGAGACACTTTCATTTATTATTCATACAGCACAAACTATTGTTTTGTACCCATTTTTATTTTTTTTGACTTGTTCCAGAAAGAGTCATCATCATCTGTTATCACCTTGCACAAAATGCTTGCTTGTTTTTTTTAGCTTTTCAGAGTTGATTGGGTTTGTGTAACCTGTACCTTATTCTGTGGCAGCATGATGCATTAGGCTTCGTGTATGAGCTTTCTCTGGAGCCACGAGGAAGTGCAGACATAAATTACCAGGGATACTCATCTGTGTTATTCTCAAGTCTGTTAGAACAGAATGGCCTTGGCAACTCTAACAGAGTTTGCTGGATTTAGCCTTTTAAAATGTCAGTATCTAAATTGTGTCTCCAGTACATCTCCTTATTAGTCCAAACAGCAGCTGTGTATTCTGTACTCTGTGTTAGGTAGGGTGAAGATAGAACATTGATAGCATGGACAATCACCAAAGAAAACAAAACAGGAAAATGTATTATGATCTATTTTTAGCCGAGCTAACAATGTGGTTCTAGGGATGTCGGTCAGCTAGTCAGCTCTTTCCTAAACTAAAATATCTCTACAACAATTGGGTGGACTGTCGTTATATTTGGTACACACAATAACTCTTCATGTAGTGGCGTCATCAAGTCATATGACCAAATGCCTGCAAACCTAATCACATTCCCATCAGATCAGGCTCTTCTTTGTGTTTAGTGTTAATTAGTGAATTAGCATATTAACATGCCTAACTAAGACACGGTACACATTATACCTGTCATCTCGGTATGGTGAAGAAGCTTTCTGTGATTGGGGTATGAGGTCCGGTTTTAAACATCGCCTCCACTAAATCTCTTGATCTGTGTTCTCCCAATCCCATTACTTCCTCCCCAACACTCAAACACACACCAGTTTTATTCAGCCTGTGCTAATCTGGCATGCTGGTTCAGACAGTGTGTGGCTCCGTGCTTGGTTTGGGCGACTAATAGATAAATGTGGTATAATCTCTCTTGCTTTCAGTGTTTTGAAGCACTCACTGAGAAAAACAGTTAAGAATCATGTATATCAAGTACATTATTTGCTTTGGCCTCAGAATGGTAAACACAAATGAGAGACCAGAGCTTTCTGTGACATTTAGATCCACTGTATGGTAGCTTTAAGACTTGCTTGTTATTTGCAGTGAAAATTAACAACGATTAGTGTATAACTGCACGCCGACATTGTTCAAATAAAGTCTGGTATGTCTGGAAACACTTCAAACATGTAAGTTACGACTGCATCACCTGAATATGTCGGTTAGAGGAACAAGATAAAAACGGAGCACAGCAACTCCATAGGAGTGTTAATCGCTCTGGATATGAGACCGTACTCGGTCGTAAAGAATACAAAATTTAAGCATATGGTCAATGCTTCGCGAATGCATTTTAGTCACTTAGCTGTGCCTGCCCTGTGTGAACAAGCGCAAGCTACAGATTTTGAATTCTTTACCTGTTACAGTAAGAGTTAGGGCCAATGAGCCTTTGTTGAATATTTACATTTTTCAAAATGTATTACAAAAATTTTCTGCACGAAAACGTACTGAACTGTGATCCTAAAACCAAGATTCATTCAGAACCATGTTTTTTTGTGTGTACCATTACACCCCTATTTGACTCCTAGCAACACAAGAAGGTTTCTTAAGGCATTTTTCTGGTCCTGTAGCGATCGAATCTGGATCTGTGTCTGAGTCACCTGCTGGCCCCATGTTCCTGCTGCTATAATAACTATTAATCCTACTATTATTATCATTAATATTACTATAACTTTTACTAGTACTGCTGGTTTTGCTGCACTTACTTACAGTAACGGCCATAGTTATGGTCAACTTGTGTAATCTACACTGATCCCCACTAAGTAGCTCCACGTGTGTGTGTGTGTGTGTGTGTGTGTGTGTGTATGCGGAGCTCTAAATATGATTTGCACCTTCCTCTGAATTCTCTTCTCCCCACACTCAGACACACAAGAGGTGTAGGCTACACCTCAGGTAAACACACTAGCTTGCCCCGCATTTCTCCCTGCCTTTCTCCACCAGCAGTACGTTTTATAAAGTTGCCTGAAAGACCCAGAACTCTTCTGTGGTGAGCAGCTTGTGGGCTTGTTATTGAGGCAGCCTATCAAACAACTGAAATTCAGTGCTGCTTTAGCTTGTCCGTGCCACCATGACTTGTAACATCATAGGCTACTTTTTAACCGAGTGAAGTCTGTGCGTGTGAACACATGCACATAAGATGACCCCTCCATCCCTATGTTCCAATGTAGACATCGTCAGATGGAAATTTTGTAGACATAGCTCAACCCTACTAAGTTCACATCTTAACTAGCATTCAGAGGGGATTTTAAATTTCCTGTGACCAGCCTTGACTGATTTGACTCGATTTGTTCATCCGTTACTGGCGAAAGCAGCTGCTGATTTGGTTTTTGACAAAATGTTGAGTCTTGCACCTGACTTTTGGCAAAATTACACACATTAGCTGAAGGGGAGGATGTTTAACGCTTCCATGTTTCTGAATTGTCTCTACCTCTGGCTCATGTTAGTGGAAAATAAATTGATGGATTAGAGGCAAGAATAACTGTACTGCTGGGAGCAACAAAAGAAAGGTTTCTCATGGCAATTTCCTGTGTGTTTGTGCTGGGCTGTCATCTCCCCATGGCAAGGTCCCTGCTCCCAGCTCCATCAATGGCTTAGTGGGAGTTGGAGTAGCACTTGCTGGCCCACTATCTCTTTTTCTCATACAGTACACACCACAAACTTCCTCTCCTGTCTCTAATCTTAGATTTTGAATATATATAAAGCCAATGCAAATCACACACCAACGCACAGACACACACTATGTCTGCCTCATCTTGTATGCTGCACACGTTGTTTGTTGAATGTAGAATAATTTATGCCTTTAATTGATTATTATTGTCATTATCAGTTAATCTATATATTTTTAGCCTGCTAGCAGCATGGGTTTAGGAATGACGAGGTCAGTTGATCACATCTACAGTGCTAGATGGTTTGGCACAAAATTTTTAACAGACGTTCATTGTTTCCAAACTATGTTTCCTACCGACTGTAATGATCCCCTGACGTTTCGTCTAGCGCCACCGTGAGGTTGTAGTTTTGAGTGAAATGTCTCAGCAATTATTGGATGGATTGCCATGAAATTTGCTACACATATTCATGTCCACCTCAAGATGAATTAAGATAATTTCGGTGTCAACTTTTCATCTTGGTTGATGACCAAATACCTGCAAAATTAAGGAGATTCGCATCAGCCTCAGCTGTACTTTCACTGTAGTGTGTTTAGTGCTAATTAGCGACTGGTAGCATACTAACATGCTAAACTAACATTTGACAAATATGACAAACATTAGCTTAACATTTGCACAGCTGTAAACACCGCCTAAGTCAGCCGCTAGCATAGCTGCAGATTCCAAATCTTGTTTTTAGATTCATCGAATAATCATGTTTAATAAAGTTCCCAGACCCAAGTTGACGTCTTCAAGTTTGATTAATGTGACCAAAGATTCGGAAGTCAAAGATTTTTACTTTACAGTTTTATAAAACGCAGAAAAGCAGCTAAGTAGGAGGTTGTGCATGATAAATGACTTAAACAATCACCAAAGATGTCCTCGATTTAATATTTTGTTGACTAACAAATTAATGAATCGACTTATCCTTACAGAAAGAGTTTACAGTATTCATGTATTTATGTAGTTGTTATTGGAAGGGGTCATTGGGCCTGGGAGGAAACAAAAAAGCAGAATTGAAAAGCAGTAGGCCACATTGAGTGATTTTTGTGTATGTATAGATGTTTTTTATATGCATCAAAGCTTCCGCAACAGATTTGAATCCAGGACGCTGCAGGTGTTATGCAAATTAACTAAATAAACCACCAGAACTTCACATGTTTTATTAGCTTTTTCACTTGTAGGCTGTCTGCTGTTAGTCTAAAATCAAATTTAGAGCATTACTGCAGCAAGGTTAATGGCCAGTAGTTTCCTCTGAGGAAAACAATTGAAGTCCATATTTCACTTTTAAGAGAAGCGCATTCTGCATTCCAACATCCTTTCATCCATTTTTTATTTCTTGGAGACTAGATGAATTGCCTACTGAATATCTGAATAGCTCCTCTATATTTCCTTTTGGACAAATGGCTCGCTGTGTTGCTTGTGTGTTTTGGCTGCGTGTCCACCCATCTGTATAATAATCTAAATGGCCTCAGTGCAGACAAGGGTCATAGGACGAGTAGTGGCCAGATATCTGCTCTGTAAAACAAACACGTGTGTCCTGTGAGACATGTGTTGCCGCTGTGTGTTCACATGTTTCTCGCGCTCACCCTCAGACCCACTTTTCCGGTGGATGTTCAATACGTGTGTGGACTGTCGAGTGTGAAGCTCTGCCAGCCGCATGTTTACACACTTGACTCTCCTGCAACCTGCTGATTTACGACCAGGCTGTTTGTGTGTAAGCAGCAGTAAAGGAGGGAAGGAACAAATGTTGGTTTGTGTGTAATCTGGTTACACATGTTTTTACATGTGTACAGTGTTTTGTGAGTCCAAAGCCAGAGGTTTAGTTTTAGCTGATTGCACTGTATTGTGTTCATTGTGAGGGCTCACAGTGCAATCATATACTAATTATTAAAGGTGTTGTAATAACCCAGGCTGCAACTGGTAATGACTGATCCATTTTAATTGTTAAATTGTTTGTGAATTATTTTTCTGATTAACCTTTTACCACTGGCTGTTCCAGCTGTTGACGCTAGCACTTTTGACGCTAGTAGTATGAAAAGTCACGTTAATATTAACATGTGGTAAATGTATGTTCCCAGAGATTATTATGGTACTATATCTGGGAATTTAGAAGTTTTTATGACCCAAAGGAGTAGACACCAGTTATACAGGATGGTAAAAGAAGGCTAGCTTTGCACTCCTGCAACATTGTCGGACTTATGAGGGCAGTTTTTAAATCAAAATTTATGCAGCGGAGCCCTTTTATTCCACACATTTTCTTCCTTGTCAAAACATGGTGCCCATATTACCCACAATTTAAACCCACAATTTAATTCGAACTGCGACAGTTCAGTCAGAGATTTGCTAATTATGCTAGTAGCGGCTAATGTAGCCTCTAGCTGTTAGCCTCAATCAGAGAGAAGAAGCAGGCTACAGAGCTCTGCTAAGCTCACTTTTTTCTCATTCCACATCTCCAGATTGTTTTCATTTTCAAACTCATAAACGTTATAGGCTTTTATACAACTTTTTTTCCCTCATTCAGTAGCACTCCCCAATACCTATAAACAGGCTTTGATGTGTGAAATCACTGGATTTTTAGGTTGTTATTTTTTGACACAAAATCTTTTTCTTCTTTTAGGCAAACAAAAAAAAATTACATTCAAATTACTCACCGTGGTTTCAGACTGAGAAATTGGGGAAATATGGGGACTTCTAAATTGGGCTGGGCAATAAAACAAGAGCCCGACCGATATGGGTTTTTGGGGACTGATGCTGATATTAAAGTGAAAAAGAGCTGATTTATGAGACGATATTTTGATTTTAAGAATTATTTGGATAGTAGACCCCTTTACTGTATAAACTACACTTAGAACAGGCCGATATTGAAAGCTGGTATGTATGTGGGCTATAAAACCTTTTCCTAAATGGATTATGTTCATAAAATTGATTACAGTCTCAAAAAGTGAACATGTAAACAATTGCACATCAATAAATATTTGCTACTGGAAGGTGCAACTTTTTCAGCCATCTGTAAACAGAGAGAGTGAGAGAGAATAAGCATGTGCATTTCACTTTACACATAATCTGCCATAATTTCAATGTAGCACATTCACATCCAGTTCACCCCTTTACCAGCACTCTTAAATTTTAATCAAAGCTACGTGAAACCATTTAACCACCACCGGTATAAATCATGCCGTCTAGGATACAGTGAGCTGCTGGGTAGTGTTAGCTGCTGTAACAAATGTGGACCGTTCGCTAGAACTGCCACACTGTTTGAAATAAATGTACAGTTACGTCTGTCCAGCAGCGTAGCTTTCAACACCCAACTACCGTAACATTAAATTGCTGTGAGCTGGTGGGAAGATGGGAGATGGCTGTGAAAAACGGGAGGTTTAGCAAGTCATGAATGTTTTCAGGAGAGGAGAAGTGACTCGGTCTGTTTTATTATAATTATTAAAGTCATGGAACTAACAAAAGACCGACTCACCGCTCAAACAGCCCTCTGCCTGTTTCTAAATGCTGCATGTGAGCTCCGGTCAGCTGATTGTTTTCTTCTGTGGTTTTTGTAGTGAAGCAGTGTAGCTAACAGGGGAGCTGCAGCTGGTTGCCCTCTGGTAGGCAAACTATGCAACATCCATGATATGAGTGAAGGATCTGACTCTAGGTTTCTTTTTTAATACATATATCTGCGGTTATAAACGGCCAATGCCGATTAAATGCAATTAGCTCATATCGCCCGAAAATATCGGCCCTCCGATATATTGGTCTGGCTCTAAATAAAACACGAAATTTTCCTCAATAATAATATAAAAAATGTTTAATAAATGTTCAGTAAATGTTTGATTTAATTCATTTGAATCATGAATGAATTAACAAATTTTTTTTACTTAATTTTACTCAAATTTGTGATGTGATCCACTGTTTGGCATCAAGTGTTTTTCATGTTCTGCCCATAAAGAAAAGTTTAAAACCACAATTAACCATCTGGTTTCTTCAACTTTCACTCAGGAGCAAAAATCAGCCTTTAAACTTGAAAGAAATAATGATTTGACAATTATCGTGACAATTATTGATATTGAACGATATGAATTTTTTATTGCGATAACATTTTGGGCCAAATCGCCTAGCCCTAGTTTTAAGGGTTAATGACCTGACCGTGAGCGTAGACACAGCTTCTTTGTCTGACCACCAAATTGTTGATTTTATCACTTTATAAAAGAGAGGAAACCAAAGAAATCTAGAAAAGTTATATAGTTATATTTTATACTGGCTGAATTTCTGGCTGTATAGTTGGACCGATGTATGTGCGATGTTCTGAGGGTGTTAGCCATCTGTACTCAGGAGTAGCAAGAAGTATAGTTTTAATTCAGAACAATGGATTCACATGAATGACTCTCTGTTAATTCAATTTCTTACTAATCGTTTGATATTGTAGGAGTATTATTCACTGCTAGGCATGATTGCTGACTCTGCAGGATGTTTCACAGGCTGTACAGCCAAAAGCAACAGGACGCAAATAAAAGCGTCATGTATTCTGCTCGTCTGTGTGTAAGAAAAAGAAGAATAAAGCCAAAATCCCGCCTTCAGGGTTCGTCAGCAGTTTGTGTGTATATCTTAGAGCTTAGGCTGTCTGTGTGCGCTTTGCTGCCTTGGCAACTAGAGTTACCAGATACTAATATTTTAGGTTGCCTTACATAATCGTCTGCTTTTGTCAATCCAGAGGGTGGATTTTCAGTATAAGAGGCATTGGGTCTGTTTGTTTAGAGCCCCAGGCTCCACACTGCTCCACTATCTGACCACTGTGCAGCCTTAAAACAGAATTACTGTCTCATCAGCTGCCCTTTTCTCCCTATTTCCCCTAAAGTCTAAATACAAAAATCCTCTCAAGTCAAAGCACTCAATGCTCTTTTCATCCTATTGCTTTTCTTTTGTAGCTCTGCTCTTGTTTTCTGTTTGTCCTGCCAACAGGGTTGTGTGTATTTACTAGTTACATGGTGAGTTCAAGACACACTGTAAAGCAAGAGAGAAGAAGAAAATAGTGAACTCAGAAGATGAAAGAAGCTTATCAATGAGGCCACGTAAACACACCTGATATTTTATATTAAAGGCACGAGATTGTGCAGCAGGGCCCGTATTTATCAAGCTTCTCAAAGTGCGATTTTAGTCTTAAGTGCTGAGAATTCATGAAATTTACTCCCATTTTTAAGTATAAAAGCAAGTTATCAAATTTCTTAAAGCTAACAATCACTCTTATTCTCCCAGTTATTTAAGACAGCTGTTGATGAAGCACAGTTAATCAAACGCTATCTTTTGGACAGAGCATGCATCATTTTTGTCAGCGAGTTGGTGAGTGACGTCATCTGCGCCACTGATTTTACGCAGTAATGTGTTTTCAGCTGAATGAAAGGTGGTAATGACGCTTCGTTTCTTTGCCACAGGAAAAATGCAGCGATGCAATGCTGATGATGTAGGGCCATCACAACCATCAATAAGCCGAATTGTCATGGAAACAATTATAGCACGTACCGGTTATTGTCACGCGTTTCATTGACTATCCAACAACACCCTGCAGAAGCAAACACAGTTCATGCAAATAGCCTGCTTCCACACATATGAAGATTAATGCTCCCAGCGTAAATGAGAACTATTATCTGAACAGGAAGAGGCACCATAGCATCAACAAACAAATCTACCCAGTGATTGGTCCTAGCATATGTTGTCATCCAAAAACCTGTTTGCGGCGCAGCAAAGGGGTGTGAATCAGCTTTAAAACTGACGCTAAAGATTTAGTTGTACACTTCACTTAAATTAGGAGTGGGATGCTTGATAACTAACTTTTAAACACAGCTTTGAGCAAAGAATTTTTTTACTCTAAAGTCAATTCTTAGTAGCGATGATTAAATCTGAGAAGCTTGATAAATATGGGCCAAGGTTTTTGGCACATAATTTAGCCTGACGTCAGTGCCAAATATATATGTATTTTTTGCTGTCAGCATACTACTTACTGTACTTCAGAAGAGCTTTAATTTTCTCCCTGAGGTTGTTGAATGAGGCATATAGTTTGCACCTCTGAAGTACTACTCAACCATAGTTATTATCATAGGTATACCTAAATTTGAATGGTAATACATCTCCAAGGCTATAATAATAATGAAAGTATCCTGCTCCAATACTGTCAGCTATTTTGATAATCGATTAATCGTCATTATTGAAGCAGAAACTGTGAAAAAATGTCTTGTCTCTTTAGTTCCAGGCTCTTAAACTGCTGCTTTTCTTTGTCCCATATCACTGTAAACTGAATATTTGGGGGTTTAGAACTGTTGATAGAACCAAACAAGACATTTAAAGAAGAGAAAATGTGATGTGCATTATTTCACTCCTCTTCATTCTTCTGTGTGTGTGTCCATAGGCAGAGCGCAGCAGTAGCGATGTCAACATCCTCAGCATCCCGGTGCCCATTCGTCGTGGCGGCTCCGAGTCCAACCTGGACGTGGTGGACAGTGTCGGAGATGACGGAGTCGGCCTGGATTTTACCAAAGGAGCTCTGGGTATTGACAGCCTGCAGCAGAAGATTCTAAAGGTCAGAGGAAACATCTTTTTGTTGATTTATTGTGTTTTGACTTGCAGAGCAGTGAACCGTGGGCCCTTGAAACAAACACACAAGAGTAAAAGACTAAATTAAGAAGTTAATTAGTATTAAGTTTTATTGGTAGTTTATAATGCCGTTAAAACAGTATTACTTTATCCAAGAATTATATTATGGATCAATCCAGATCAATCTACAAATCAAAAAAGCTATTAAAGGAATTGGTTGAATTAATAAGAAATTATACTCCACCACATTTTCTGATTTATTTTATAGCCCTGTAGTCTCAGCTTTCATTAGAAATTGTAGAAAAGAGTAGATTTATTTCCACAATACAAAGAAAAGGCATCAGAGCAATTTAGTTTGATCACTCTCCGTGGATTTTGTGTTTTATCCTCATTTCTGAAAGCATTTTGGAGCTGTTACCAGAACCCTAATGAAGAGATTATTAACAATGTAATAAATTGCTGCTCCCAGGGAGCAAAACATACAAAGTAAAATAAATTTAGTTTTAGATGAAGATGATTACTGAATTTAGTTTATAATGGATGTAACGGATGCTCAGATCTATATTGTCGCCAGTACTGACCTTTATCGAAGGTGCCCTGCGTTTTCTTGTAAACAAAAAAAACTTAGGTTTATATTCAGTTTTACTCATCAGAAGTGTTTGTGTGAATCCTTGAGGTCAAACAAATGTGTTGAATGCATTTTTTAAAGCAGATTTCTTAGAACATTTTGAATTCAGCAATATTTACATCCATGTGTACTCGCTAGCAGTCTTCTTCTTCTCCTTCTTTGCATTTGTTGGCACATTACCATCATCTGCAGATCAGTGGAATACTGTGAAACTAGTGCAGTTTCACAGTATTCTAGTGCAACTTAAGCAGATCGGCCAACATCAACAAACCACATGAAATAGATTACTGTTCCGCTCTGTTAATTTATAGTGGTAAGATAACATGCATGAAGCTACAGCTGATGCTTCCCCACTTCCTGCATGCGCTTCACAATAAAAGCATTCTAATGTAAAGGCAGTGGGAGAGACTTACTATAAAACCGATGTGTCGACAAAGACTTTTAGCTAATGTTAGAAGTTCATTCTGACACTTTGCATGGACGGGATACATTTTATTACATGTTTAACAAAGCTTGACAAAGGACAACTACCACTTTAAATAACAAGAAACTTTTAGCTGCTGGAGTTAAGAAAAACACTATGGAAGAGCTACATTTAGCAGGTTGGTTTTGGGTAAAAACAGCATCCAGATGAAGTGGTTCAGTGAAGAGATAGAATTAATAATATTTAACGACTTCACAATTCAGGAAATAGGACCTCCCGAAGAGCCCATGAATGTGCCGTGAGACGTTGGTTGCAATTCCCACCACTAGATGGCACTAAAACTTACACACTGAACCTTTAACACTGAGACGTTTACAGGTTTTACACTTTTAAAAAAAGACCTCTGATATTGGATCATTTTCATGGTAAATCTCTTTTTTACTCTCCCCTTAGGTGACGGAGCAAATTAAGGTGGAGCAGACGGCTCGCGACCAGAATGTCGCAGAGTACCTGAAGCTGGTGAACAATGCCGACAAGCAGCAGGTAGGACGAATACGTCAGGTGTTTGAAAAGAAGAACCAGAAGTCTGCGCACACAATTGCCCGGCTGCAGCGGAAGCTGGAGCAGTACCACCGCCGCGTGAAGGACAACGAGACCAACGGGAAACACAACCACAAGGATGGTAGCAGCAAGGAGTCTGGAACTCACAGCAAGGAGGGCAGCCTGCGGGACGTCAGCGCCACCGGACGGCACCCGGCACTGGATAAAGTTAAAACAATTGGGCCTGGGGTGTCGCTCTCACCACCGTTCTTCTTCAACAAGTCGCGGGAGTTTGCCAACCTTATCAGGAACAAGTTTGGCAGCGCCGACAACATCGCCCACCTCAAGAGCTCCATGGAGACGGGATCAGGGCTGCATGTGGATGGCGGGGCAAGGGGTCTGAGCGGGAGCGCCACCACAGTTGCCAAAGCGACCAAGTACCAGAGCGACGACGAGTGCTCCACGGGGACGTCTGCATCCGGTGACTCAAACGGGAACCTGGCCGGCGGCTCGGGGCGGGCTCCGGAGGTCCGGGGAGGTCAGACTCCAATGGGCGGCTGGGTGAGGTGCTAGACATGGTGCGGGAGATCAGGGAGGCTCAGGCACAGCTGGCAGACGACATGGAGAATCTCAACTCCCAGTTCAAACGAGATTACAGCTACTTCACACAGATGATGCAGGAGGAGAGATACAGGTAGATACAGCATCACAACAAGTGTTTAGTATTTAACCACTCATCCTACCAATATTGGGTGCCATGTTAGACCCACATATCCAGTGAAGATTGGTTAAAATACACGCCACCGTACAATACATAAATAAGTAGGTCAAACAGCAATCTGTTAGATTAAAATCAAAAGTAAACACATGGATGTTTTTGGCTTTGCCCTCCTCACTGTGTGATGACTGGCAGTCTTTTTATTGTACAGTGTATTTAATTAAATTTAAACAGAAAGCCAGCAGGACATAACCACATTTAACCCCCACTCACAGTCAGTCAGCAGATCCTCAAATCAAATCAAACCGTGGTTTGAGTAACAAGATGAAAACATATTTATATATATACACAACCTAATCAATATGGGAAAAACTAATGTTACAAAAATGCAAAAATAAATATTTAATAATCAATTATGTAAATAAATCAAATTAAATAAAATATTCATTCTGAGTTCAGGGTAAACAGTCATCAGTAGCCGTATCATGTAGTTGAGGTTAGGAGAGGTGGGCTTTAATAAAAAGACCAAACCTTTCATTAAAAAAGGGGC
>NW_024044681.1:4474432-4476932 GCF_014851395.1 Micropterus salmoides
CATAAACGTCATAGTTTATGTAAGACAGCTGCTTTTCACAGGAAATCTGACCTTCACATAGAAAACAGTGTGAACCGGTGAAAACATGATGAACCTGTTAGTTTTCAGGATGACTGATGGTATGAAGACCGAGCTGGTGAGCGCCATCCACCTGCAGGAGGTGGAACTGCAGGAGAAGCCTGCAGACAAGGAGCAGGGCAGCAAGAACAACAACAATGGTGAGTCACAAATCAATAACCAATAATCAGCAGAGTTTGGAAGGAGAGTCTGACGTGTTGACCTCCAGAGATAAAGCTGAGCTGTCGGAGGGAAACAAGAGAAAACATCTTCCTGCTCCTGCAGTATATGTACACACAGGGTACACACACGGTGTAGATGTACACACGGTGTAGATGTACACACAGACGGTGTAGATGTACACGCAGGGTACACACACAGTGTAGATGTACACGCAGGGTACACACACAGTGTAGATGTACACACAGGGTATACACACACGGTGTAGATGTACACGCAGGGTGTACACACAACGGTGTATATGTACACGCAGGGTGTACACACACGGTGTATATGTACACGCAGGGTGTACACACACGGTGTATATGTACACACAGGGTACACACACAGTGTAGATGTACACGCAGGGTACACACAGACGGTGTAGATGTACACGCAGGGTGTACACAGACGGTGCAGATGTACACGCAGGGTACACACACAGACGGTGCAGATGTACACGCAGGGTGTACACACAGACGGTGCAGATGTACACGCAGGGTGTACACACAGACGGTGCAGATGTACACGCAGGGTGTACACACAGACGGTGCAGATGTACATGCAGGGTGTACACACAGACGGTGTAGATGTACACGCAGGGTGTACACACAGACGGTGTAGATGTACACGCAGGGTGTACACACACGGTGTATATGTACACACAGGGTACACACACAGTGTAGATGTACACGCAGGGTACACACAGACGGTGTAGATGTACACGCAGGGTGTACACACACGGTGTATATGTACACACAGGGTACACACACAGTGTAGATGTACACGCAGGGTACACACAGACGTGTAGATGTACACGCAGGGTGTACACACAGACGGTGTAGATGTACACACGGGGTGTACACACAGACGATGTAGATGTACACGCAGGGTACACACACAGACGATGTAGATGTACACGCAGGGTACACACACAGACGGTGCAGATGTACACGCAGGGTGTACACACAGACGATGTAGATGCCAGCAGGCGAACACGAGGTTCAAATACAAATAAATCAAAGTGTCTAACAGACGAGCTCAGTGATGTCACTCAGGTGAGTTTGTTCTGAAATGCCACCTCAGGTGTTCCTGAGCCGACAGCCACGCTAACCTGACCACGTGTTTACATTCACAGACGTCATCGTCAACATGACGTTAAACATCTAAGAAGAGGAAGAAGGTGTCTCCAATCTTTAAACTGTATCTGTGTTTCTGCAGCAGCTTATGAGACGTTCACTGTCGAGGACGCCGTGGAAACTATCGGCTTCGGACGCTTTCACATCATGCTGTTCGTCATCATGGGGAGCTCCAACGTAAGACACGCTTCCTGCAGTCTGAACAAATCAGCTCCTGCTGCTTCTTCCTCCTCCTCACCCCGTTAACCCAGCTCCCCCCTAGATACAATCTTCTCACCTGGTTCAGGACTCACCTGAGCCAGCCCTAACTATAAGCTTTATCAAAGAGGAAAGTCTTAAATGTGGAGATGGTGTCTGCCTCCTGAACCCAAACTGGAACCTGGTTCCACAGGAGAGGAGCTTGATAGCTGAACGCTCTGGCTCCTAGTCTACTTTTGGAGACTCTAGGAACCACAGGTGCATTCTGGGAGACAGAGCGTTCATGAGCTCTTTCAGATGAGATGGTGCTGGTCTGGATCAGCCTGATAATAAGCAGCTGCAGTAATCCAGCCTAGAAGGAACAAGTGCTGGACTAGGTTTTCGTTAGACAGGATGTTCCTGGTGGTGGTAACCTAGGTGAAAAAGGCGGGGCTTGAAGTTTGTTTAAAGTGAGAGTTTGATTCATAAACCCAGTAAATGAGCTGAAACTCGTCTGATCGTCTGTGTTGTCTGTGTGTGAGCAGATAGTGGAGGCCATGGAGATCATGCTGCTGGCTGTGGTTTCTCCCGAGATTCGATGTGAGTGGCGTCTGGAAGACTGGCAGGTCGCTCTGGTCTCCACAGTGAGTGATACTGTGATACTGCAGTACTGTGATATACTGCAGTACTGTGATATACTGCAGTACTTGTGATGTACTGCAGTACTTGTGATGTACTGCAGTACTGTGATATCCTGCAGTACTTGTGATGTACTGCAGTACTTGTGATGTACTGCAGTACTTGTGATGTACTGCAGTACTTGTGATATCCTGCAGTACTGTGATGTACTGCAGTACTTGTGATGTACTTCAGTACTTGTGATGTACTGCAGTACTTGTGATATCCTG
>NW_024044681.1:4481932-4507432 GCF_014851395.1 Micropterus salmoides
TAGGCAATTAGCAAGACACCCCCGATAAAGGAGTGGTTCTGCAGGTGGTGACCACAGACCACTTCTCAGTTCCTGTGCTTCCTGGCTGATGTTTTGGCGCTGCTTTCACTCTAGTGGTAGCACGAGACGGAGTCTACAACCCACACAAGTGGCTCAGGTAGTGCAGCTCATCCAGGATGGCACATCAATGCGAGCTGTGGCAAGAAGGTTTGCTGTGTCTGTCAGCGTAGCGTCCAGAGCACGGAGGCGCTACCAGGAGACAGGCCAGTACATCAGGAGACGTGGAGGAGGCCGTAGGAGGGCAACGACCCAGCAGCAGGACCGCTACCTCTGCCTTTGTGCAAGGAGGAGCAGGAGGAGCACTGCCAGAGCCCTGCAAAATGACCTCCAGCAGGCCACAAATGTGCACGTGTCTGCTCAAACGGTCAGAAACAGACTCCATGAGGGTGGTACGAGGGCCCGACGTCCACAGGAGGGGGTTGTGCTTACAGCCCAACACCGTGCAGGACGTTCGCCAGAGAACACCAAGATTGGCAAATTCGCCACTGGCGCCCTGTGCTCTTCACAGATGAAAGCAGGTTCACACTGAGCACATGTGACAGACGTGACAGAGTCTGGAGACGCTGTGGAGAACGTTCTGCTGCCTGCAACATCCTCCAGCATGACCGGTTTGGAGGTGGGTCAGTAATGGTGTGGGGTGGCATTTCTTTGGGGGGCCGCACAGCCCTCCATGTGCTCGCCAGAGGTAGCCTGACTGCCATTAGGTACCGAGATGAGATCCTCAGACCCCTTGTGAGACCATATGCTGGTGCGGTTGGCCCTGGGTTCCTCCTAATGCAACACAATGCTAGACCTCATGTGGCTGGAGTGTCAGCAGTTCCTGCAAGAGGAAGGCATTGATGCTATGGACCGGCCCGCCCGTTCCCCAGACCTGAATCCAACTGAGCACATCTGGGACATCATGTCTCGCTCCATCCACCAACGCCGCGTTGCACCACAGACTGCTTTAGTCCAGGTCTGGGAGGAGGTCCCTCAGGAGACCATCCGCCACCTCATCAGGAGCCCAGGCGTTGTAGGGAGGTCATGCAGGCACGTGGAGGCCACAAACACTACTGAGCCTCATTTTGACTTGTTTTAAGGACATCAAAGTTGGATCGGCCTGTAGTTTGGTTTTCCACTTTGATTTTGAGTGTGACTCCAAATCCAGACCTCCATGGGTTGATAAATTTTGATTTTGTTGTCAGCGTATTCAACTATATAAAGAAAGGAGTATTTAATGAGATTATTTCATTCATTCAGATCTAGGATGTGTTATTTTAGTGTTCCCTTTATTTCTTTGAGCAGTGCATTATTTTCCTGAATGAGTAAATGAGCCAGTATGATATTTCTGTCTCAGTGGGTTAATTGTGTGCTCTGGATCTACTTTTAGGACTTGTGTGCTAATGTTAGGGTTCCAGTGTGGCACAGACCTGATCCTCTCCTCTTCTGTCCCCCCAGTGGTCCCGTTAAACATCTGCATGCTGAACATCTGGGGACGGAAGATCAGTCTGATGGTGCTGCAGCTGCTGTCGGCCATTTTGTTCATGTTGGTCAACATCTGCACCACCATGTAAGAACTTTAGAGACGACTTCTGGAAACAGGTTTATAAAGTCCTCCCGTCTCACTGTGTGCAGGTTTATGAGGACCTCCTGTGTGACTGGGTCCAGGTTTATGTGGTCCTTGAGTCTAACTGGGTCCAGGTTTATAAAGACCTCCTGTCCCTGTTTATCTCTCCAGGTTTGGGTTCACGGTGTTGCTGTTCCTGCTCCGGTCTCTGGTCTCCATGAACTTTAATGTGGTTTATATTTACACCGCTGAGGTAAGTCTAAGTCTGCTGGTTTTAGTGGAGGTGTGTATTGATCCAGGTCTCAGGTAACAGGTGTTCTTTGTCTCTCAGGTGTATCCCACTGTGGCTCGGTCTCTGGGGATGGGCTTCTGTACGTCGTTCAGTCGTATCGGAGGAATGATCGCTCCGTTCATCGCTCAGGTGGGTTCACCGTCCTGACCAGAATCCCCTCAGGTGAGTCTTCAGGTGTTTCTGCTGCTGACGTCACTCTGTGTGTCCTTCAGGTGTTGATGTCTCAGTCAGTGATTCAGGCTCTCACTCCGTTCGCTGTGGCCTGTGGAGTCTGCGCTATCGGAAACTTTCTGCTGCCTATAGAAACTAAAGGACGAGCTCTGCTGGTGAGAAACGCATCGCTGTTTCTTCTTTGTACAAAACTTTATTTTAACTTTGTACAAACTTTATTTCCTCTTTGTACAAACTTTATACAAACTTTATTTTAACTTTGTACAAACTTTATTTTAACTTTGTACAAACTTTATTTCCTCTTTGTACAAACTTTATACAAACTTTATTTTAACTTTGTACAAACTGTATTTCCTCTTTGTACAAACTGTATTTCCTCTTTGTACAAACTTTATTTTAACTTTGTACAAACTTTATTTTAACTTTGTACAAACTGTATTTCCCCTTTGTACAAACTTTATACAAACTTTATTTCAACCTTGTACAAACTGTATTTCCTCTTTGTACAAACTTTATACAAACTTTATTTCAACCTTGTACAAACTGTATTTCCTCTTTGTACAAACTTTATACAAACTTTATTTCAACCTTGTACAAACTTTATTTCCTCTTGGGACAAACTTTATTTCCTCTTGGGACAAACTTTATTTTAACTTTGTACAAACTTTTTTTTAACTTTATTTCCTCTTTGTACAAACTTTATTTCCTCTTTGTACAAACTGTATTTTAACTTTGTACAAACTTTTTTTTAACTTTATTTCCTCTTTGTACAAACTTTATTTCCTCTTTGTACAAACTTTATTTTAACTTTGTACAAACTTTTTTTTAACTTTATTTCCTCTTTGTACAAACTTTATTTTAACTTTTCCTCTTTGTACAAACTTTATTTTAACTTTGTACAAACTTTATTTCCTCTTTGTACAAACTTTATTTTTACTTTGTACAAACTTTTTTTAACTTTATTTCCTCTTTGTACAAACTTTATTTTAACTTTTCCTCTTTGTACAAACTTTATTTCCTCTTTGTACAAACTTTATTTCCTCTTTGTACAAACTTTATTTTAACTTTTCCTCTTTGTACAAACTTTATTTCCTCTTTGGACAAACTTTATTTCCTCTTGGACAAACTTTATTTTAACTTTGTTTCCCCTTTGTACAAACTTTGTTTTCTCTTTGTACAAACTTTATTTTAACTTTTCCTCTTTGTACAAACTTTATTTTAACTTTATTTCCTCTTTGTACAAACTTTATTTTAACTTTGTTTCCCCTTTGTACAAACTTTGTTTTCTCTTTGTACAAACTTTATTTGAACTTTTCCTCTTTTACAAACTTTATTTTAACTTTGTTTCCTCTTTGTACAAACTTTATTTTAGTTTTATTTTAACTTTGTACAAACTTTGTACAAACTGTATTTCCTCTTTGTAAAAACTGTATTTCCTCTTTGTACAAACTTTATACAAACTTTATACAAACTTTATTTCAACAATGTACAAACTTTATTTCCTCTTTGTACAAACTTTATTTCCTCTTTGTACAAACTTTATTTTAACTTTGTACAAACTTTTTTTTAACTTTATTTCCTCTTTGGACAAACTTTATTTTCTCTTTGGACAAACTTTATTTTAACTTTGTTTCCTCTTTGGACAAACTTTATTTTAACTTTGTTTCCTCTTTGGACAAACTTTATTTTAACTTTTCCTCTTTGGACAAACTTTATTTTAACTTTATACAAACTTTATTTCCTCTTTGTACAAACTTTATTTTAACTTTGTACAAACTTTATTTCCTCTTTGTACAAACTTTATTTTAACTTTGTACAAACTTTTTTTTAACTTTATTTCCTCTTTGGACAAACTTTATTTCCTCTTTGTACAAACTTTATTTTAACTTTGTTTCCCCTTTGTACAAACTTTGTTTTCTCTTTTTACAAACTTTATTTGAACTTTTCCTCTTTGTACAAACTTTATTTTAACTTTATTTACTCTTTGTACAAACTATATTTTAACTTTATTTACTCTTTGTACAAACTATATTTTAACTTTATTTACTCTTGTCCAAACTTTTTTTTAACTTTGTTTTCTTCTTGTACAAACTTTATTTTAACTTTTTCCAAACTTTATTTAAACTTTGTACAAACCTTTTTAACTTTGTTTCCTCTTCCTGCAAACTGTATTTTAACTTTTTTCCTCTTTGTACAAACCTTATTTTAACTTTAATTTAACTTTGTTTATTCCTCTTTTTTTCAGCAAAACTCCTGATGACTTCTCCAAACAAAGTGTCTGTTACTGTTTGTCGTTTTATCGTTGTTAAGTCTGAAATATGAAGATATTAAATGTGTTACTGACATCAGCTTGTCCTGTTCATCATTACGAGACATCGAACCCACTCTGCTGGATGTTTCTCAGACGTTTGTGACTGAGTGTGAGAATGTGGGGAGGTGATTGACATGGTGTTAGAGGCTGCTCCTGGCTCTGATTTGTTGTTTTGATCATCAGGAGCCTGATCACCTGTCTCGGGTACTGCAGTCAGAATACAGGGACAGTTTCAGCAAATATAACCGTCATTTCTTTCTCTGCTGCAGCTTTAAAGTGTTTTTTAAAATGTTTTTTAGATTTTCTTTTACAGACCCAATAGATTTCTAAATATAGTGCTCTACCAATGGTTCAGATATTGCCTATGATGAAAAGACCAAATACATGTAAATATAAAAAAAACGTTAGAAAACATCAAGTAACATGGTTCATTTTTGCGGAAATAAATACAAACATACAGTAAAAAAATCATTGTGATATAATGTTTTTATTAAATATATGAATATGATATTAAATGTGAATGTTTTTGAGTCATTTTATTTCACAAAAATTGTAAATTTATTATCTTCATCACTACCTGTAAATGACAACTCAACCGTTTTGGTCCAGCAGGTTTCTAAACATTACAAAATCATAATATGCTGAAATAATTTCATAATGTCTACAAGAAAGAAGTTTAGAATTTTGTAGTAAGTACTCAGTGGAGGCTTTGCTGTAACGAGGTGAACTGAAAAAGCTTACCTTCCAAAGACACAGTACAACAAAACTAGTACAGCAGGACATTAAAGGGGGATTATGACATGTTGACTGACCTGATGATGGCGCTACAGTTCATCCTGAGGGGGGACATGAAGGTCTGAAGCACATTTAATCACTATCCATCCAACAGAGAGCCCTACAGTCAGACATCAACACCACCTGCAGAGAATAAACCCTGTTATTCAGGTCAGACGATGCAGGAGCTTCAGTGTAGTGGCTCTGACAGCCTGATGGTGGCACTGCTGAGTCTGCAGACGAGGATGATCTCTGGCTCCTGAACTGCTTACCTTAATCCCATTAGCTCAGACACTCAGATTACAGATTACTGTCTGTCCACAGGGGGCGGGCCTCCATTGACCCCGCCCCCTGACCTCAGACTGTGTGTGTGTGTGTGATTAAAGTGGATTTAGACGTTGACTGGCAGCAGATGAAGATGGACGGCAGCTCTGAGAGACGTGAGTACTGATTTACCTCTGAACATTAGATCTGTGATTCAGCAGATCAGTTTACTCACAGGGTCAGGGTCTTTAATAAACCTGTTCTAGATCAGTTTACTCACAGGGTCAGGGTCTTTAATAAACCTGTTCTAGATCAGTTTACTCACAGGGTCAGGGTCTTTAATAAACCTGTTCTAGATCTGCTGACAGGACCAGGGTCTTTAATAAACCTAGATCAGTTTACTGACAGGGTCAGGGTCTCGTCCTCCTGTCCTGGCAGATCGTGTTCCAGGTCTGTTCTTCACCTTTAGAGGTAGAAACATTAACAGGATTCTGTATTGTCTCATTTACTCTAGTAATAATATTAATATTATAAATACACAGAAGAAACATACTGCCTCTCGTCATTACTTTGTGTTTCATTTTTACTGGTTTGTGTCGTTGGCCTGAGTTCCTGTTCTGGTTCTGGTCTCTGTGAGTCTGCCTGAAGGACTGTGTGTGTGTGCGTTGGTGCTTGGTACTGATGGATCTGTTCTGAATGAACCTCTTTGTTTCTGTTCACACTGACTGTGAACATGTCGGTCATGTGACCTGGACACAGTGACTTCATTATGACACGTGCTAAAAGCTGCAGCTGCCAGCTGCACGTCAGGAAGCAAAAGTTGTTTCCAGAATTTTGTAGTTGAATCTCAGCTCAAGGTCCACTAGCTTTTGACCGAATCACACCGTCTTCAACTGCAGACTGTTTGAGCTGCTGTTATTTAAGGTTGGATGATGTTTAAAGACATCAGACTGAGTTACCTTTTCAGGTGTTCTGATGAAACAGATACCACCATGTTAGAAGTCTAAGCACTCAGGATTACAGTACAGACATGTTATCATCAAGAAGTACTACTACTCCTAATACGCATAATATTTTATCAGTTGATCACAGATGCTTCATATGTTATATTTAACTAATAATCCAGCTATTCAATGAATGTCTGCTGTAAAAATTACAATATCTAGTATTGTAGAAAGTCATAAAGTGAAAATATTCAATTGATAAAGAAAAGTAAAAGTACGTCACATTTGTACTTCAGAAAATCCATTTCTGTTGCTCCTGTGGACAGAACAGGTGTGTTTTAAATGACAGAGCAGGACGTCTGGACGTCGTCTTTATTACATGTTTGACTGGTTCATGAATGTGAAGCAGCATTTTAATGTTGTGAACACAAATTCTCTTCCCCTTGATGTTCGCAGTAGCGACTGTTTGTTGACTTTTAAAACGCGTCTTAAGACACATCTTTTTATACAAGCTTTTTTATAACATGTTGTACTGAGTTTTTAATGCATTTTATCTGTATGCGGCTTGTTTGTTGTGTGTATTGTTTTATGCAGTGATGAGTGATGAGTGAGGTGACCTTGGGTGTTATGAAAGGCGCCATTAAATAAGATGCATTATTATTATTATTATTATTATTATTAGATACTTTCTGTTGTTGGGTAGTAGAAGTACCTGAAAGTAGGTTAATGGTTCAGTTTATTGATCCATTACAACATAAAAAGTACTGACAAAGCAACGCTGATACAAAATACAGGAAATAAATACCCATATATACTACAGTATGTAGCAGTACTGTGTAAAAGTACTGCAATTGAGTACATGTACATAATTACCTTAACAGATCTGTGCAACGTTTCAGGGTGAATCTTCTCTCTGACGACCTGGAGTCTGCCAGTGACATTATCAGCAGGTGACTCCCTTCCCATGGTGCCCTGCAGCCTCCGGGGTCGCCATGGGAGACGAGTCTTACCCAGAATGCCGAGCTCAGGAGCTGTTTGACGAGTTTGTGTCAGCGTCGACCTGCAGGGCGACGCTGAGGTCCTTCAGCCAGCTGTGTGACCATCTGCAGCTGGACCAGAGCGCCGCCGAGAGGCCTCTGTACCGGACCATCAAGTGCCGCCTCAACTACTGGAGGGCCAACGCTCTGTGGGCCAAACTGGACCGAAGGGCCGGCCAGCAGGAGTACCAGAGGGCCCGGGTCTGCAGCAACACCACCGTATGTTCATATATGCTGTGGTGACATCACAGTGATGTCACTGCAGGTGTAAAGGTGCTGCTAAGTTCCTTTTTTCGAGGCTAACCGTCTCGTTTAAAATAAAGTAGAGCAACCAGTTAGCTTTGATCAGGGAACTATAAATTAGTAGAACAGCCCTTTAAGAAAACCACTGAGGGCCTCTGATTGGTCACCTGATGTCTTCTCTCTCTCTGATTGGTCAGTGCGTGATTATCGGGGCGGGGCCCTGTGGTTTGAGGACGGCGGTGGAGCTGAGCTTCATGGGAGCTCGGGTGGTGCTGCTGGAGAAGAGAGACTCCTTCTCCAGGAACAACGTGCTCCACCTGTGGCCCTTCACCATCCACGACCTGCGGGGCCTCGGGGCCAAAAAGTTCTACGGGAAGTTCTGTGCCGGCTCCATCGACCACATCAGTGAGTCTGTGATCCGTCACTCTTGTACGATCTGAACAGCTGGATCCTCCAAACAGCACCACCTGTTTCCTGTCTGCAGGTATCCGTCAGCTGCAGCTGGTCCTCCTGAAGGTCGCCTTACTGCTGGGGGTCCAAGTCCACGTCAACGTGGAGTTTAAGAACCTGGTGGAGCCGCCGGAGGATCAGCACAGGCACAGTGAGAACATTGGTTCTTTTGATCAGCAGCTGGTTTCTGGGATTGATTATTAAAACTAGAGAAAACTTTCTGCAGCTTAAGAGTTAAAACTGTCAGGTGACCTGTTCAGTTGAAGAGTAAGAGATGTAAGCAAGCTCTTTGTCTACCTGCTTCCTTTATCACCCACGTACCTGTCTGCATGTCCACCTGTCTGCAGAGGTGGGCTGGAGGATGGAGGTGAGTCCAAAGTCTCATCCTCTCAATCAGCTGGAGTTTGATGTCATCATTGGAGCAGACGGACGCAGGAACACACTACCAGGTACGCCGACATCCTGAAGTCCAGCTTACTCTGGTGAAAGCTAAGAAAGACTCGACTGCTGAGTCTGAAGTCAGGGACAGACACGGCTGAAGAGGATAAACCCTCTGACTGTCTCTCAACGTGACCTTTTGGAGTATTCTATCTTGCTCAAGAAATATTATGTTTTCATGTTAAATTCAGTCTTATAATCTGATATGATTACAGTGTTAAGAACAGTAAACTTAAAACCTTCCCCCTGACAGTGGTCCCAGTAATCTCCCTTTAACCGTCTGAACAGGTTTCAGGCGTAAAGAATTCAGAGGGAAGCTGGCCATCGCCATCACAGCCAACTTTAAAAACAGAAACACCACCGCTGAGGCCAAAGTGGAGGAGATCAGCGGGGTGGCTTTCATCTTCAACCAGAGGTTCTTTCAGGAACTACGGCAGGAAACTGGTATGACATCATATCCTGTCCGGTTTCATGTGCTGAGGAACAGAAATGTATTAACCATCATGTTCTTACATTTCTTTCAGGGATCGATCTGGAGAACATTGTGTACTACAAAGATGACACTCACTACTTTGTAATGACGGCAAAGAAACAGAGTCTGTTGGAGAAGGGGTCATCATCCAGGTAAACTCACACACCTAGAACAGAGCAACACAGACTGAGAGAACAGAGACGAGATCAGAGAAAAATCGAGCATGCCGTTAGATCAGGCAGGCAACGAAATCAAGCTCAGCTCTCAATCATAGGATAGGAGCCCATGTCATGTCAAGCCCACATCAGCTGACAGCTCAGCTGATTTCCCTCCTAGCATTCATTGGCAAAGCCATACAAGGCGCCGAATTTAAGCCACCAGCCTGCTTGTAACCCGCCGCCTCCAAGCCACATGCTCCGATAGGCATGTGGAAGGGCAGGGAGGTGCTCTCCCCGCCTCAGGGATGACGTCCCAGAACAGTCACAACGCCAAACTACTGCAAGCAAATAAAGTGTTTGATGAAGTTCTGACTGAAATACCTGGTCCTCCTCCATCAGGATTTTGCAGACACCGCGCAGCTCCTCTCTCGTGGGAACGTAGATCAGAATGCGTTGCAAGCATATGCCCGCGAGGCAGCCAACTTCTCCACCAATCACCAGCTGCCATCGCTGGACTTCGCCATAAATCACTACGGTCAGCCGGACGTCGCCATGTTCGATTTCACCTGCATGTACGCATCAGAGAACGCCGCAATGGTTCGTCAGCGACACGGACACCAGCTGCTGGTCACACTTGTGGGGGACAGTCTGCTGGAGGTGAGACAGGTGGAGAGACAGTCAAAAGAGACTCATAAAAGTTCAAAAATTAAATTCTGAGGTGATTATGTGTGTGCGTCCTTCCTCCTGTCTGTCTTCCTGTCTGTCTTCCTCTCTGTCCTCCTGTCTGTCTTCCTGTCTGTCTTCCTCTTTGTCCTCCTGTCTATCCTCCGGTCTGTCCTCCTCTATGTCTTCCTCTCTGTCCTCCTGTCTGTCTATCCTCCTGTCTGTCCTCCTGTCTGTCTTCCTGCCTGTCCTCTTGTATGTCCTGCTGTCTGTCCTCCTGTGTGTCCTGCTGTCTGTCTTCCTGTCTGTCTTCCTGTCTGTCCTCCTGTCTGTCTTTCTGTCTGTCCTCTTGTGTGTCCTCCTCTCTGTCCTGCTGTCTGTCTTCCTGTCTGTCCTGCTGTATGTCTTCTTCTCTGTCCTGCTCTCTGTCTTCCTGTCTGTCCTCCTGCCTTTCCTGCTCTCTGTCTTCCTGTCTATCCTGCTGTCTGTCTTCCTGTCTGTACTGCTGTCTCTCCTCCTGTCTGTCCTGCTCTCTGTCTTCCTGTCTGTCCTCCTGCCTGTCCTGCTCTCTGTCTTCCTGTCTGTCCTGCTGTCTGTCTTCCTCTCTGTACTGCTGTCTGTCCTCCTGTCTGTTTGTCTTCCTGTCTGTCCTCCTGCCTGTCCTGCTGTCTGTCTTCCTGTCTGTCTTCCTCTCTGTCCTGCTGTCTGTCTTCTTGTCTGTCCTCCTGTCTGTCTTCCTGTCTGTCCTCTTGTGTGTCCTCCTGCCTGTCCTGCTTTCTGTCTTCCTCTCTGTCCTCTTGTGTGTCCTCCTGCCTGTCCTGCTGTCTGTCTTCCTCTCTGTCCTGCTGTCTGTCTTCTTGTCTGTCTTCCTGTCTGTCCTCCTGCCTGTCCTGCTCTCTGTCTTCCTGTCTGTCCTGCTGTCTGTCTTCCTCTCTGTACTGCTGTCTCTCCTCCTGTCTGTCCTGCTCTCTGTCTTCCTGTCTGTCCTGCTGTCTGTCTTCCTCTCTGTACTGCTGTCTGTCCTCCTGTCTGTTTGTCTTCCTGTCTGTCCTCCTGCCTGTCCTGCTGTCTGTCTTCCTGTCTGTCTTCCTCTCTGTCCTGCTGTCTGTCTTCTTGTCTGTCCTCCTGTCTGTCTTCCTGTCTGTCCTCTTGTGTGTCCTCCTGCCTGTCCTGCTTTCTGTCTTCCTCTCTGTCCTCTTGTGTGTCCTCCTGCCTGTCCTGCTGTCTGTCTTCCTCTCTGTCCTGCTGTCTGTCTTCTTGTCTGTCTTCCTGTCTGTCCTCCTGCCTGTCCTGCTCTCTGTCTTCCTGTCTGTCCTGCTGTCTGTCTTCCTCTCTGTACTGCTGTCTCTCCTCCTGTCTGTCCTGCTCTCTGTCTTCCTGTCTGTCCTGCTGTCTGTCTTCCTCTCTGTACTGCTGTCTCTCCTCCTGTCTGTCTGTCTTCCTGTCTGTCCTCTTGTGTGTCCTCCTGCCTGTCCTGCTTTCTGTCTTCCTCTCTGTCCTCTTGTGTGTCCTCCTGTCTGTCCTGCTGTCTATCTTCCTGTCTGTCTTCCTGCCTGTCCTCCTGCCTGTCCTGCTGTCTGTCTTCCTCTCTGTCCTGCTGTCTGTCTTCTTGTCTGTCTTCCTGTCTGTCCTGCTGTCTGTCTTCCTCTCTGTACTGCTGTCTCTCCTCCTGTCTGTCCTGCTCTCTGTCTTCCTGTCTGTCCTCCTGCCTGTCCTGCTCTCTGTCTTCCTGTCTGTCCTGCTGTCTGTCTTCCTCTCTGTACTGCTGTCTCTCCTCCTCTCTGTCCTGCTGTCTGTCTTCTTGTCTGTCTTCCTGTCTGTCCTCCTGTCTGTCCTGCTGTCTGTCTTCCTCTCTGTCCTCCTGTCTGTCTGCAGCCCTTCTGGCCGATGGGGACAGGAATAGCTCGAGGGTTTCTGGCAGCTCTGGATTCAGCCTGGATGATACGAAGTTGGGCCCAAGGCGGAGCTCCTCTGGACATCCTGGCAGACAGGTAAACAGTACATGCACACCTGAACATGAAACACCTGCTGCTATCAGAGACAGGTGATCTGTGGTCCGGTAGTGCCGACATGTCTGTATCTCTGTCCCTCAGAGAGAGTGTGTACCGTCTCCTCGCTCAGACGACTCCAGAAAACCTGCAGAAGAACTTCAGTCTGTTTACAGTCGATCCAGCGACCAGATACCTGAACATCAACCGTTTGCTCACAACACCTGCTCAGGCACACACGCATCACTTTCACACTCATGTCCTGGAGATGTACCGTAACCACTACCTGCCTAATCCTGAACCCTAACCAGGTCTTTACTCTAAAGTTGGAGTGGTTTTCTTCTTCTTACAGGTGAGACATCTGGTGGACACTGGAGAAGAGGCGGGGCTAAACACAGACTGTGGTGACATCACCCGTGTGCCGTCACCCAGATTCCCCAGACAGAGTGAGTTCAGGTCGTCTTCCTGTTTGTTACAACTCGCACTTTAGTTTCAGTAACGCTGTTATATCTCGTCCTCTCTGATAGGTTCTTTCTCTCAGTCCAATAAGCTGCTGAGTTGGTGTCAGGAGCAGACTCGTGGTTATCGCGGTGTTGACGTTAGAGACCTGACTACTTCCTGGAAGAGTGGCCTCGCTCTCTGTGCCCTGATTCATCGATATCGACCTGATCTGATGTAAAACTGATAATCAGCTGATAAAGATAATTCACTGAAACTGATCAAACTTCCCATCTTTCCGTCTTCACATGTTCTTGACATGTCGTCTGCCTGACTTCCTGTCTGTCCTCAGTGACTTTGAGTCTCTGGATGAGTCGTCGGTGGAAGAAAACACTCGTCTGGGCTTCGACGTGGCTGAACGGGAGTTTGGGATTTCTCCTCTGATGACGGTGGAAGAAATGTCGTCTGTAGGAGAACCGGACTCTCTGTCTGTGGTGATGTACCTGAGTCAGTTCTACCAGCTGCTCAAAGACACACCGCCCCCTGCTGGTGAGACTCCACATCTCCTGAAATCACACTGGACAAGACTGTTTAACCCAAAAAAGAAAAGTGAAAACAGACTAATGATAAAACAAGTCCTGCACGCAGACAGTGATTCTAAACAAAGAGAAAATACTGTTGAAAGAACACATTGAAACTTAAAAAGTTAGACTTCCACGACTTCCTGAGCTGCCTGTGTGACGTTTAAGCTCCCAAGTGCCTTCCCTCCCGCTCCCCTACAGCGCCAACAGTGTGCAACGCTAGCTAACATTAGCTTAGAAATGGAGTGCGCTAACGTCAATAAACAACCGCCACCCACCACAACACAGCGTACGACGTCAAAGCTAACCTTGTGAAATACACTGTGGCTTTAGCTGGCACCATGCAGCATGGCTGGGTTGCAGCTAGCTGGCTAGCCTTAGTTTGTTTGCTAGCTAACATTATCGCTAGCAAAATACTGTCTTGAGTGCATAATTGAGGTGGGTTAGGTCCAAGCTCGGCTCGTGCAGCTCTTCCTGGGCCCATCGTAGCGGTGGCGTTTGGTCCGGCTGGTCTGGTGCTCAGAAGAAGTCTGTGGCGGTCTTAGGGTCCGCTGCTCTAAATCCAATTCCTGCGCTTCCTTTTCCGACGTTGACCAGTGTACTTCTGTCCCACACAGCCCTGGCCCAATTTAACCCATGAAAATCAACAATAGCTTTCTACTAGCTCAGAGCGATGCAAGGCTGGGCCAACCTTAGCTTAGCTTAGCTTACAGTTAGCTAGTTGGCTAACTTTTGGCTTTAAGAAAAAAGACATTTAATCGAATAAAAACTTACAGAAAAAGACTGAAGAAGACTGTAAAATTTGTGCAAAACATTCCTTAGCAAAGAAAAAAGACAAAAGACTCCAAATTAGTCTTAAAAATTATTTTTGTTATTATTATTATTAAAACAGTTTTCAGTGAGGAACTGCACAGATTCAAAGACTGATCTGAGATAAAAGCAGGTCCAACATGTAGACTTCCTCAGCATGTGATAAGATGATGATTCCCCTCTTGTTCAGTTTCAGGTTGTCTGAGTCAGAGTTCTGACCTGAGATCAGCTCTCATCACTCCGGCCTCCCTCCTCAGCAGACTGGGACTCAGCCCATCCAGAAAGAGGAACCCAAAGGTCTCTGTGGTTCTTCATCATTCTCAAGTTCTTTATTTGTCACATGCACAACATGTTCTCCTCAACAATGCTCATGCTAAACAGTGGTGCCCTTTGCACAGTAGTGCTGGGATGATGATGATGATGATGATGATGATGTAGTACATGTTAGTTTAACAGTTGTAGTATAATATAAATACGTGTACTGTGATGTGTGCAGGTCTAAACAGGTAGGTCCCTGTTGAGCCTGCTCTGTCTGCCTTTGTGGTCGTGTTGCTGTGGCAAGTCCAGGTCAGGTCCTCGCTGATGTGGACCCAAAGGAACATAAAGCTTTTGATCCTCCCCACGATATCCCGCTGAGGGAAAGGGGGAATGTCTGTCCCTGTTGTCCACAATCAGCTCCTTTGTTTTGCTGACGTTGAGATGGAAGTTCAGGATCCAGTCACAGGGGGCACTGTGGAGTCCCAGGTCTCTGAGCTTGGTGACAAGCTCGGAGCCCACAGAGGTGTTGAACTGTCCAGCTGGGAGTCTGGGGGGTTAGGGTGGAGGTGTCGTGAGTCAGGGAGGGAGGAGGTGATGAAGGTTTTGACTAACCCCTCAAAGCACTTCATGATGGTGGAGGTGAGGGCTGCTGGGTGGAAGTCGGTCAGAGTGGTCGGGACCTTTTGGGGACAATGGTAGTAGGTCTTTAAACATGGGGACAACAGACCGGAGCAGTGACGGATTGGAAACGTCTGTGAAGACCTCCAACCGTTGAGAGCTCGGCCAGGTATGCCATCAGGTCCAGGTGACTTGTTTGATGCTGTTGAAGGATCTGCACACGTCGGCGGGCAGGGGTCCGGGGTCGGGGGCCTTTGTTCCTCCTTCTTGTTTGTGGATTGTGGTTAAAAGTGTTGTTGTGGATGATATGACAGACAAATATGGCGCTCGAGACAGCCTCAGTCTGTCTTTCTGTCCTGTTTGCTGTTAACCTCTGGGCGTCTCTACAGGAGCAGAAAGACGCTCGTGGTAAAAGGAGGAAGACCAGCGGGCCGTGTCGAGAGCAGCAGGAGGTCAGTGTTCCACCACAGTTTGTTTCTTATGACAAAAGATTCACAAAGAAAAAACCTTTGAATTAAAGAAAAGGTTTACAAGATGGAAAGAAAATGAACAAAAAGAAACGTTTTAAATGAATAAATGCAGCGATGAGAGGAACTCTTCTGAACCACAAATATATTCCCAGATTTAGTGCTCAGGTCAGTGTTCGGCTTCATGAAGATAAAGGTCAGCTGTTCGTCTCCATGTTTCCTGTTTAAATAAAGTTTTTGTTTCCAGTCATGTGACCGCAACGGGGATGTCGACCGCCAGGAGTATGAAGAGGCGTTTGTGGGCGGGTCCAGTCGCTCCAGAGTGCGTCTGATGGCCAATCAGCTGCAGGCGAAGCTGGACGAGAGCTCTACTTCCTGCAGGAGTTCTTCTTCTGCTGCTGCAGCTTTACGCCGCCAGGTGAGGTCACAGCGACGTCACACAGACAGGTGTCTGATCCAGGATCAATAATATTTCACCTCCAGCCCATCAGATCAGGCTGCTGCAGTTTATTTAATGAATGTTTGAGTGTGTGACAGCGTCAGAGTCCTGCAGCTGATTTATTGAGCTATCAGACAGCAGCTGTAAAAGCTCTAGATGTCACATCACAGATAAGAATGATTTGATCATTGATAACGCTGTGTGTGACTCCGGCCAGCAGGGGGAGCTGTTGTCCAGCCTTTCCCCCCGCCACAGTCTCCGGACCCTCAGCCGGCTGCAGATCCGCTTCACACGTCGTCATGGAGACCGGTAAAGATTGGTAGTCAGTAGAAACCAGTAGAAACAGATGAAGCCTCGTTCTTCTCCTCTCTGCTCAGTGACCTCACCTGTCAGATGAAAATTTAAAGTCTCAGAAACATTTAACCTTTCAGCTCTGAGCTCAGGATGAGCTTCACTCTTTACTGTTTTACACTTACAGAACTTAAATGAAACAGATACTTCCTGAAAGTCCACCAGACCTGAGTGGAAGCTTCCTGAGGATTTTACAGAAACAGATTAAAACAGTTTTTAGATTCAACATGAAACTGGGTCCACTGGATCAGGTCCCAGGTGTAACGCTGCAGTGATGGAGGCTTCATATTATACTGATCATACAGTCAGTAATACAGAGCCAGTCAGAAGGTTTATAACAGCCGCCATGTTTGTAGTTCTTCTGTAAGTCTCAGTAGTTCATGTCCAGTGAAAAACCTTCAATGGAACAAAATAATGAACCAAACTCCTTCATTTAATTGTTCATTTCAGATCTGAAATGTCTGTTTTGGTGACGGAAATGTTGTTTTTAACTGTTGTTCCATTGAAGGTTTTTCACTGGACTGTACATGTAGTGGGGTAGAAGTATAAAGTAACAGAAAATACTGCATTCAGAGTACTTGTACACATGTAAACGTCCGTCTGTCCTCCTGCTTGTCTCTGTGCAAACATCTCTTCAGAGGAAACGAACTCTTCAGCAGGAACAGATGAGTTTTCGGTTCAAAGAGAAGATCAAGTCTCAGTCTGCTCTCAGTGAGGAGGAGCAGGTACAGAGCTGCAGTGCATGCTGTGTATCCGTGGTGGTGTTAGTGTAGAGTTCTGTTTGTGTTGTTGTTGTCCATCGTGTCCTCAGGCTGAAGCAGAGTGGCAGCAGTTGTCTTGACCTTGATTCAGGACTGGAAGCTGCAGCAGCTCTGCAGGCTGCAACCATGTGATGCGTCTGCAGATCAATACCAGAGTGTCCTCACATGAATACTTTCTATTGAAGAGAGAAGAGCTGACTTCAGATCAGCCTGCAGCTCTAACCCCATCTGCTGACTCCACTGAACTTTACCATCCTCCTTTATTAATACTTTATTAAACTAAGAGCGTCTAACGGCTGCAGGTCTGCGTCACAGCGGCCTGAAGGCTCCTGACAGCACCGATGCAGCGTGTTTTACTTTGTTCTGAGAGAGTTTGAATTCTGCTTTCTCAGATAATCCCTGTATTAATATTTGTATTGTGTAATTATTACACAATACAAATATTATAAAATTATTATTGTAATTATTATTAGTATTTGTGGAATACTGTGTTCATAAAGTAAAAAAACTCACTGGCTGCCATCAATGTACAGAACGTATCGGATTCTGACAGGAACCTTCACACACGGCCTTCTTATTGGATCCAACGTCTGGATCCTTGGTGGCTGAATCATTCCCATGATTCATTGCACACCAATGAATCATAGGAAAGGTTTGGAATTTCTCTGAAGAAGAAAATATGGCGCCCCCAAACAGAACGGCTTCTCTGTCGGTGTTGGGTTCTAATGAAATGTCTCTCTGTCTGATCCCAGTGTCTGCAGATGTACACAGGTGGAGTGAGCTCATTGGCCGAGCAGGTGGCTAATCGCATTCAGAGTCAGGGGGAAGTGAATCTGGTAAGTATCTGATTGATCTGAAAATATTTACAACCTGATCTGTGTTTGGTGAAATGTCTGTGAAGATCCAGCTCAGAGCTCGGTTTCTTTTTAGGACGTTTCAGGAAGTGATTTCAAATCTGCGACTGATTCTACAAATACTGTCAATACCCCAGAGTACCAATACCCCAGAGTACCAATAACACAGAGTATCAATACCCCAGAGTACCAATAACACAGAGTATCAATACCCCAGAGTATCAAAAACACAGAATATCAATAACATAGAGTATCAATACCCCAGAGTATCAATACCCCAGAGTATCAATAACACAGAATATCAATACCCCAGAGTATCAATAACACAGAATATCAATACCCCAGAGTACCAATAACACAGAATATCAATACCCCAGAGTACCAATAACACAGAGTATCAATACCCCAGAGTATCAATAACACAGAGTACCAATAACACAGAATATCAATAACATAGAGTATCAATACCCCAGAGTATCAATACCCCAGAGTACCAATAACACAGAGTATCAATACCCCAGAGTATCAATACCCCAGAGTGTCAATAACACAGAATATCAATAACATAGAGTATCAATACCCCAGAGTATCAATACCCCAGAGTACCAATAACACAGATATCAATACCCCAGAGTATCAATAACACAGAGTACCAATAACACAGAATATCAATAACATAGAGTATCAATACCCCAGAGTATCAATACCCCAGAGTACCAATAACACAGAGTATCAATACCCCAGAGTATCAATAACACAGAATATCAATAACACAGAGTATCAATACCCCAGAGTACCAATAACACAGAGTATCAATAACACAGAGGATCAATAACACAGAGTATTAATAAACAGAGTATCAATAACATAGAGTATCAATACCCCAGAGTATCAATACCCCAGAGTACCAATAACACAGAGTATCAATACCCCAGAGTATCAATAACACAGAATATCAATAACATAGAGTATCAAACCCCAGAGGACCAATAACACAGAGTATCAATAACACAGAGTATTAATAACACAGAGTATCAATAACATAGAGTATCAATACCCCAGAGTACCAATAACACAGAGTATCAATACCTCAGAGTATCAATAACACAGAATATCAATAACATAGAGTATCAATACCCCAGAGTACCAATAACACAGAGTATCAATAACACAGAGGATCAATTACACAGAGTATTAATAACACAGAGTATCAATAACGTAGAGTATCAATACCCCAGAGTACCAATAACACAGAGTATCAATAACATAGAGTATCAATACCCCACAGTATCAATAACACAGAGTATCAATAACACAAAGTATCAATAACACAGTATCAATAACACAGAGTATCAATACCCCACAGTATCAATACCCCAAAGTATCAATACCCCAGAGTACCAATAACACAGAGTATCAATACCCCACAGTATCAATACCCCAAAGTATCAATACCCCAGAGTACCAATAACACAGAGTATCAATAACATAGAGTATCAATACCCCACAGTATCAATAACACAGAGTATCAATAACATAGAGTATCAATACCCCACAGTATCAATAACACAGAGTATCAATAACACAAAGTATCAATAACACAGTATCAATAACACAGAGTATCAATATCCCACAGTATCAATAACACAGAGTATCAGTAACATAGAGTATCAATAACATAGAGTATCAATACCCCACAGTATCAATAACACAGAGTATCAATAACACAGAGTATCAATACCCCACAGTATCAATAACACAGAGTATCAATACCCCACAGTATCAATACCCCAAAGTATCAATACCCCAGAGTACCAATAACACAGAGTATCAATACCCCACAGTATCAATAACACAGAGTATCAATAACATAGAGTATCAACACCCCACAGTATCAATAACACAGAGTATCAATAACACAAAGTATCAATACTCCACAGTATCAATAACACAGAGTATCACTACCCCAGAGTATCAATACCCCAGAGTATCAATACCCCAGAGTACCAATAACACAGAGTATCAATACCCCAGAGGACCAATACCCCAGAGTATCAATAACCCAGAGGACCAATACCCCAGAGTATCGATACCCCAGAGTATCGATAACATAGAGTATCAATACCCCACAGTATCAATAACACAGAGTATCATAACATAGAGTATCAATACCCCACAGTATCAATAACACAGAGTATCAATAACATAGAGTATCAATACCCCACAGTATCAATAACACAGAGTATCAATAACACAGAGTATCAATACCCCACAGTATCAATACCCCAAAGTATCAATACCCCAGAGTACCAATAACACAGAGTATCAATACCCCACAGTATCAATACCCCAAAGTATCAATACCCCAGAGTACCAATAACACAGAGTATCAATACCCCACAGTATCAATACCCCAAAGTATCAATACCCCAGAGTACCAATAACACAGAGTATCAATAACATAGAGTATCAATACCCCACAGTATCAATAACACAGAGTATCAATAACATAGAGTATCAATACCCCACAGTATCAATAACACAGAGTATCAATAACACAAAGTATCAATAACACAGTATCAATAACACAGAGTATCAATACCCACAGTATCAATACCCCAAAGTATCAATACCCCAGAGTACCAATAACACAGAGTATCAATACCCCACAGTATCAATACCCCAAAGTATCAATACCCCAGAGTACCAATAACACAGAGTATCAATAACATAGAGTATCAATACCCCACAGTATCAATAACACAGAGTATCAATAACATAGAGTATCAATACCCCACAGTATCAATAACACAGAGTATCAATAACACAAAGTATCAATAACACAGTATCAATAACACAGAGTATCAATATCCCACAGTATCAATAACACAGAGTATCAGTAACATAGAGTATCAATAACATAGAGTATCAATACCCCACAGTATCAATAACACAGAGTATCAATAACACAGAGTATCAATACCCCACAGTATCAATAACACAGAGTATCAATACCCCACAGTATCAATACCCCAAAGTAACAATACCCCAGAGTACCAATAACACAGAGTATCAATACCCCACAGTATCAATAACACAGAGTATCAATAACATAGAGTATCAACACCCCACAGTATCAATAACACAGAGTATCAATAACACAAAGTATCAATACTCCACAGTATCAATAACACAGAGTATCACTACCCCAGAGTATCAATACCCCAGAGTATCAATACCCCAGAGTACCAATAACACAGAGTATCAATACCCCAGAGGACCAATACCCAGAGTATCAATAACCCAGAGGACCAATACCCCAGAGTATCGATACCCCAGAGTATCGATACCCCAGCGTATCAATACCCCAGCGTATCAATACCCCAGAGTATGAATAACGCAGAGTATCGATACCCCAGCGTATCAATACCCCAGAGTATCAATACCCCAGAGTATTGATACCCCAGCGTATCAATACCCCAGCGTATCAATACCCCAGAGTATCAATGACCCAGAGTATCGATACCCCAGCGTATCAATAACACAGAGTATCACTACCCCAGAGTATCAATACCCCAGAGTATCAATACCCCAGAGTACCAATAACACAGAGTATCAATACCCCAGAGGACCAATACCCCAGAGTATCAATAACCCAGAGGACCAATACCCCAGAGTATCGATACCCCAGAGTATCGATACCCCAGCGTATCAATACCCCAGCGTATCAATACCCCAGAGTATCAATGACCCAGAGTATCGATACCTCAGTGTATCAATACCCCAGAGTATCAATAACCCAGAGTATCGATACCCCAGCGTATCAATACCCCAGAGTATCAATACCCCAGAGTATCAATAACCCAGAGGACCAATACCCCAGAGTATCGATACCCCAGAGTATCAATACCCCAGAGTATCAATAACCCAGAGTATCGATACCTCAGCGTATTAATACCCCAGAGTATCAATAACCCAGAGTATCGATACCCCAGCGTATCAATACCCCAGAGTATCAATAACCCAGAGTACCAATAACCCAGTGTGTCTGTGTGTCTCAGTCCTCAGGCTGCAGCGATGTCTGTTTCTTCTGTCAGAGGAAAGTTTACCTGATGGAGCGTTTGAGTGCCGAAGGTTTATTCTTCCATCGCAGTTGCTTCCAGTGTTTCCACTGCAGCACCACACTGAGGCTGGCTGCATACGCCTTCGACCAGCACACAGGTGAGGTTCACCATCACCACCGTCACTATCACCACCACCATCACTATCACTACCACCATCACCACCACCACCATAACTAGTACCACCATCACCACACCACCACCACCACCACCACCATCACCACACCACCACCACCACCACCATCACCACACCACCACCACCACCACCACCACCACCACCATCACCACCACCACCACCACCACCATCACCATCACCACACCACCACCACCATCACCCCCGTCACTATCACTACCACTATCACTACCATTCACTATCACTACCACCATCACCACACCACCACCACCACCACCATCACCATCATCACCATCACCACACCACCATCACCACCACCACCACCATCATCACCATCATCACCATCACCACACCACCACCACCACCATCACCCCCGTCACTATCACTACCACTATCACTACCATTCACTATCACTAACACGATCACCACACCACCACCACTACCACCATCACCACACCACCACCACCACCACCATCACCATTGTCACTATCAATACCACCACCACTACCCCCATCACTTTCACTACCACTATTGCTACCACCATCGCTACCACCACCATCATCACCATCACCACACCACCAACATCACTATGACCACCACTACCATCATCACCATCACCACCATCACAACAACCACCACCACCACCATCACTATCACCACCATCACCACACCACCACCACCATCACCACACCACCATCACCACACCACCACCATCATCACCATCACCACACCACCACCACCATCACTACACCACCACCACCACCATCATCACCATCACCACACCACCACCACCATCACCCCCGTCACTATCACTACCACTATCACTACCATTCACTATCACTACCACGATCACCACACCACCACCACCATCACCATCATCACCATCACCACCACCACCACCATTATCACCATCACCACACCACCACCACCATCACTACACCACCACCACCACCACCACCATCACAACAACCACCACCACCACCATCACTATCACTATCACCACCATCACCACACCACCACCACCATCACCACACCACCACCATCATCACTATAACCACTACTACCATCATCACCACCATCACAACAACCACCACCACCACCATCACTATCACCACCATCCCAACAACCACCACCACCACAACAACCAACACCATCATCATCATCACCACCATCACCACCACAACCACCACCATCACAACAACCGCCACCACATGGTGGTTCACATACCTTTTCCTTCGACTGTGTACATGAACAGAACAAGGGTTTTTATTCTTTATTGATTTCTGTCTCTGTCAGCAGCTGAGTTAAAACAGCCTGAGGATCAGTGAACTCATGATATGTGTTTAAATCTGATATCAGATATTTCTAAATATACAGATATCAGAGAGCAGCAGGTGTAACGAGCTCTCAGCTGTCAGTTATGCGACCACATGTGTCGCTGGGTGACCACATGATGCCGTCATGTGACCTTAGTGTGCAGTTAGAGCCCGGAGCATCACCTCCACATGCCGCAGTATTTTTACCCCATAAAGCTGGCATTGTGCATCTGATTAAAGCCCTCAGCAGCCAATCAGAGCGGAGGTTGGGGCATGTTTGAATGTTGGTATAAAAGCGGCCTGAAGTTGAGTCTGTGTGAACGTCTGCTGTCTCCTCAGCGAGGTTCTACTGTCTCCACCACCTGGACGCTCGTCTGAACGCTGTGAGGCAGAGAGCGAGCGACAGAGCGACTGCACAACCCACGCCACCTGTGAGCAAACCTCCTTTACTTATACCTAATATTACTCATGTTACTGTGTACTTCTACTGCGTTTCAGAGGCACACGTGGTACTTTTTACTGCATGTGTTTAACAGCTACTTTAAGGTTTAACTCATCACAGAGTACTTTTGTTCTGAGTGCAGTACTTTTACTTTAAAACACCTCAGTACTTCTGTGTTGCTGCGATGTTCAGGTGGTTACCAGGACGACCCAAGTTACTGATCACTCAGACTGGGTGTGTTTGTTTCCCTCACAGGCGTCTCTGGGCTCAGCCCCATCACTCTCCTCTGCAGACTCTCTGATGACCGCTGGTCGTCGTCGCTCTTCAGGTGAGTTCACGTCACCTGCCTCGCCCTTTCAGTTTCATACCTGTTCACACTGAACATGCTCCTTAAACTGGAATCAATGTGGGCTTTAGTGTGTGTGTGTTTCTGTGTGTGTGTGTGTGTGTGTGCGGCTGTGTTGGTGTGTTTGCAGTTGTTTCTGTGATGGTGGCGACGCCTGAGAGGATCGAGCTGGAAAACTACCGCCGGAGCTCGACGAAGATGGAGACGGAGCTGCTGGAGGAGCCTGAGGGCCCCGAGGAGCCCGAGGAGGTCTCTGAGGAGACCCTGAACCGGTTCAACCTGAGCCTGGACGAGAAAATCAACCACAGGTCCAGGTGAGAGTCAACCCCGTATGGAAGGTCTAAGTTAAACTGCATTTGTAACTTTAAACATCTCAATTTTAAATGTTAAAATCATGTTTGACTTTATAATTCAAAATCATAATAAACATCAAAATTATAACTTTTTATGGCATCATTCATCAAAACTAATCAGAAGGATGTTTTTGATTTTGTTGGCAGTATTGGTCAGAGCTATTTAACCCCAGATAAATTAATAATTAATAAATATGCCTATGAAATAAAACCTGGAATAAATAAATGAGGCAATAAATATATTTTAAAAATATAATAAATAAATAGCTTTTTAATTTAAAAAGGAGCTTTTTCAAAGGATTTTTATATTTCATAAGCCCACATTCCCCGAAATCAATAAAAATCCTTTGTCTGTGATTTCAGTTCAGAGTCTGAGATGGAGGAGGACGAGGAGGAGGACAGCGGTCGCCCTCGAGTGGCTTCAGAGGAGGCCAGAGCTTCATGGGGGGAAGCTCTGAAGCTCCACCTGAAGGACGAGGAGGAGGAGGAGGAGGGGGAGGAGGAGGAGGAGGAGGAGGAGGAGGAGGATGAGGATGAGGAGGAGGAGGAGGACGAGGACGAGGAGGAGGGGGAGGGGGACGAGGACGAGGAGGACGAGGACGAGGAGGAGGAGGTAGATGAAGAAGAAGGAAGCAGTGAGGTGCAGTCCAGTGATGGTGAGTCAGTTTTTGTGTTACCTGCTTTCTGTCTGTAGTTTGAGTCCTCTGCTGGTTGTTGTTGTTGTTGTTGTTGTTGTTGTTGTTGTTGTTGTGTTTTCTTATGATGTTGTGATGTCGTGCTGTGTCTCCCCCTGCTGGTAGAGGGGGAGTACAGCCCCTGGGACATGGAGCGACGCTCGGGCTTGTGGCTCCTGTTAGAGGAGGAGACAGGTAGAATCCAAACTTACCAAACTACATTCATAAAAACATGAAATTTAGATGAGCATCACCGCATTAACACACAGCATTAAGCTGATTTCTGTGCTGTCATGTGACCATTTTAACAACACAAATATTATTTTAACCAGCTGCAGATCAGCTGTTTGTTTAACACGGTTTGTTTTTTTTCATCCTGAGGGTCGCAGTAGCAAAGAAACACTGAGAGGAAAAGGCTGATTTTTTCTGTAATCACTGGGGGAAAATAATCTTGATCCCTCACCAATATGTGTTACAAATGGAGGTGTGGAGGAAGAGGAGGCTGTTTGCCTAATCACAGACACTGAGCATTATGGGAAATGTAGGATCCAGTGTTTTATAGTCAGGAGTCACCACCTCAGCCCCCCAACACCCCCACAATACAACACCTGAAAGAAAGAATAGTTTATATTTATGTTGCTGTTTGAAAGCCTTTTGCACTTGGCTTCTATAATCTACCTGCCATGTGTAAACTCACCGCGTTGTTTCTTTCTTTTTTTCCTGGTAC
>NW_024044681.1:4507932-4530316 GCF_014851395.1 Micropterus salmoides
ACCTCTGCACTTAGTCCCCAGACCTCTGCACCTTGTTCTCAGACCTCTGCACTTAGTCCCCAGACCTCTGCACCTCGTTCTCAGACCTCTGCACTTAGTCCCCAGACCTCTGCAACTTGATCTCAGACCTCTGCACCTTGTTCTCCGACCTCTGCACTTAGTCCCCAGACCTCTGCACTTAGTCCCCAGACCTCTGCACTTAGTCCCAAGACCTCTGCACCTTGTTCTCAGACCTCTGCACTTAGTCCTCAGACCTCTACACCTTGTTCTCAGACCTCTGCACTTAGTCCCCAGACCTCTGCACTTAGTCCTCAGACCTCTGCACTTAGTCCTCAGACCTCTGCACCTTGTTCTCAGACCTCTGCACTTAGTCCCCAGACCTCTGCACTTAGTCCCCAGACCTCTGCACTTAGTAGTCAGACCTCTGCACCTTGTTCTCAGACCTCTGCAACTAGTCCCAGACCTCTGCACTTAGTAGTCAGACCTCTGCAACTAGTCCTTAGACCTCTGCACTTAGTCCCCAGACCTCTGGACCTTGTTCTCAGACCTCTGCACTTAGTCCCCAGACCTCTGCACCTTGTTCTCAGACCTCTGCACTTAGTAGTCAGACCTCTGGACCTTGTTCTCAGACCTCTGCACCTTGATCTCAGACCTCTGCACTTAGTCCCCAGACCTCTGCACCTTGTTCTCAGACCTCTGCAACTAGTCCCCAGACCTCTGCACTTAGTCCACAGACCTCTGCACTTAGTAGTCAGACCTCTGCACCTTGTTCTCAGACCTCTGCAACTAGTCCCCAGACCTCTGCACTTAGTCCCCAGACCTCTGCACCTTGTTCTCAGACCTCTGCACTTAGTCCCCAGACCTCTGCACCTTGTTCTCAGACCTCTGCACCTTGTTCTCAGACCTCTGCACCTTGTTCTCAGTCCTCTGCACCTTGTTCTCAGACCTCTGCACTTGGTCCCCAGACCTCTGCACTTAGTCCCCAGATCTCTGCACATAGTCCCCAGAACTCTGCACTTAGTCCCCAGACCTCTGCACCTTGTTCTCAGACCTCTGCACTTAGTCCCCAGACCTCTGCACCTTGTTCTCAGACCTCTGCACTTAGTCCCCAGACCTCTGCAACTAGTCCCCAGACCTCTGCACCTTGTTCTCAAACCTCTGCACCTTGTTCTCAGACCTCTGCACCCTGTTCTCAGACCTCTGCACCTAGTCCCCAGACCTCTGCACCTTGTTCTCAGACCTCTGCACCTTGTTCTCAGACCTCTGCACTTAGTCCCCAGACCTCTGCACCTAGTCCCCAGACCTCTGCACTTAGTCCCCAGACCTCTGCACCTTGTTCTCAGACCACTGGAACTAGTCCCCAGACCTCTGCACCTTGTTCTCAGACCTCTGCACCTTGTTCTCAGACTTCTGCACTTAGTCCCCAGACCTCTGCACCCTGTTCTCAGACCTCTGCACTTAGTCCCCAGACCTCTGCACCTTGTTCTCAGACCTCTGCACTTATTGGTCAGACCTCTGGACCTTGTTCTCAGACCTCTGCACCTTGATCTCAGACCTCTGCACTTAGTCCCCAGACCTCTGCACTTAGTCCCCAGACCTCTGCACTTAGTCCCCAGACCTCTGCACTTAGTCCCCAGACCTCTGCACCTTGTTCTCAGACCTCTGCAACTAGTCCCCAGACCTCTGCACCTTGTTCTCAGACCTCTACACCTTGTTCTCAGACCTCTGCACCCTGTTCTCAGACCTCTGCAACTAGTCCCCAGACCTCGGCACTTAGTCCTCAGACCTCGGCACTTAGTCCTCAGACCTCGGCACTTGGTCCCCAGACCTCTGCACTTGGTCCCCAGACCTCTGCACTTAGTCCCCAGACCTCTGCACTTAGTAGTCAGACCTCTGGACCTTGTTCTCAGACCTCTGCAACTAGTCCCCAGACCTCTGCACTTAGTAGTCAGACCTCTGCACCTTGTTCTCAGACCTCTGCAACTAGTCCTTAGACCTCTGCACTTAGTCCTCAGACCTCTGCACTTAGTCCTCAGACCTCTGCACTTAGTCCTCAGACCTCTGCACCTTGTTGTCAGACCTCTGCACTTAGTCGTCAGACCTCTGCACTTAGTCGTCAGACCTCTGCACTTAGTAGTCAGACCTCTGCACTTAGTCCTCAGACCTCTGCACTTAGTAGTCAGACCTCTGCACCTTGTTCTCAGACCTCTGCACTTAGTCCCCAGACCTCTGCAACTAGTCCCCAGACCTCTGCACTTAGTCCCCAGACCTCTGCACCTAGTCCCCAGACCTCTGCACCTAGTCCCCAGACCTCTGCACCTAGTCCCCAGACCTCTGCACCTTGTTCTCAGACCTCTGCACCTTGTTCTCAGGCCTCTGCACCCTGTTCTCAGACCTCTGCACCTAGTCCCCAGACCTCTGCACCTTGTTCTCAGACCTCTGCACCTTGTTCTCAGACCTCTGCACTTAGTCCCCAGACCTCTGCAACTAGTCCCCAGACCTCTGCACTTAGTCCCCAGACCTCTGCACCTTGTTCTCAGACCTCTGCAACTAGTCCCCAGACCTCTGCACCTTGTTCTCAGACTTCTGCACTTAGTCCCCAGACCTCTGCACCCTGTTCTCAGACCTCTGCACTTAGTCCCCAGACCTCTGCACCTTGATCTCAGACCTCTGCACTTAGTCCCCAGACCTCTGCACTTAGTCCTCAGACCTCTGCACTTAGTCCTCAGACCTCTGCACCTTGTTGTCAGACCTCTGCACTTAGTCGTCAGACCTCTGCACTTAGTCCCCAGACCTCTGCACTTAGTCCCCAGACCTCTGCACTTAGTCCCCAGACCTCTGCACTTAGTAGTCAGACCTCTGCACTTAGTAGTCAGACCTCTGCACCTTGTTCTCAGACCTCTGCAACTAGTCCCCAGACCTCTGCACCTTGTTCTCAGACCTCTGCACCTTGTTCTCAGACTTCTGCACTTAGTCCCCAGACCTCTGCACCTTGTTCTCAGACCTCTGCACTTAGTCCCCAGACCTCTGCACCTAGTCCCCAGACCTCTGCACTTAGTCCCCAGACCTCTGCAACTAGTCCCCAGACCTCTGCACCTTGTTCTCAGACCTCTGCAACTAGTCCCCAGACCTCTGCACCTTGTTCTCAGACTTCTGCACTTAGTCCCCAGACCTCTGCAACTAGTCCCCAGACCTCTGGAACTAGTCCCCAGACCTCTGCACCTTGTTCTCAGACCTCTGCACCTTGTTCTCAGACCTCTGCACCTTGTTCTCAGACCTCTGCACCTTGATCTCAGACCTCTGCACTTAGTCCCCAGACCTCTGCACCTTGTTCTCAGACCTCTGCACCTTGTTCTCAGACCTCTGCACTTAGTCCCCAGACCTCTGCACTTAGTCCCCAGACCTCTGCACTTAGTCCCCAGACCTCTGCACCTTGTTCTCAGACCTCTGCACCTTGTTCTCAGACCTCTGCACTTAGTCCCCAGACCTCTGCAACTAGTCCCCAGACCTCTGCACCTTGTTCTCAGACCTCTGCACCTTGTTCTCAGACCTCTGCACCTTGTTCTCAGACCTCTGCACCTTGTTCTCAGACCTCTGCACCTTGTTCTCAGACCTCTGCACTTGGTCCCCAGACCTCTGCAACTAGTCCCCAGACCTCTGCACTTAGTCCTCAGACCTCTGCACTTAGTCCCCAGAACTCTGCACTTAGTCCTCAGACCTCTGCACCTTGTTCTCAGACCTCTGCAACTAGTCCCCAGACCTCTGCACTTAGTCCCCAGACCTCTGCACCTTGTTCTCAGACCTCTGCACTTAGTCCCCAGACCTCTGCACCTTGTTCTCAGACCTCTGCACCTTGTTCTCAGACCTCTGCACCTTGTTCTCAGTCCTCTGCACCTTGTTCTCAGACCTCTGCACTTGGTCCCCAGACCTCTGCACTTAGTCCCCAGATCTCTGCACATAGTCCCCAGAACTCTGCACTTAGTCCCCAGACCTCTGCACCTTGTTCTCAGACCTCTGCACTTAGTCCCCAGACCTCTGCACCTTGTTCTCAGACCTCTGCACTTAGTCCCCAGACCTCTGCACTAGTCCCCAGACCTCTGCACCTTGTTCTCAAACCTCTGCACCTTGTTCTCAGACCTCTGCACCCTGTTCTCAGACCTCTGCACCTAGTCCCCAGACCTCTGCACCTTGTTCTCAGACCTCTGCACCTTGTTCTCAGACCTCTGCACTTAGTCCCCAGACCTCTGCACCTAGTCCCCAGACCTCTGCACTTAGTCCCCAGACCTCTGCACCTTGTTCTCAGACCACTGGAACTAGTCCCCAGACCTCTGCACCTTGTTCTCAGACCTCTGCACCTTGTTCTCAGACTTCTGCACTTAGTCCCCAGACCTCTGCACCCTGTTCTCAGACCTCTGCACTTAGTCCCCAGACCTCTGCACCTTGTTCTCAGACCTCTGCACTATTGGTCAGACCTCTGGACCTTGTTCTCAGACCTCTGCACCTTGATCTCAGACCTCTGCACTTAGTCCCCAGACCTCTGCACTTAGTCCCCAGACCTCTGCACTTAGTCCCCAGACCTCTGCACTTAGTCCCCAGACCTCTGCACCTTGTTCTCAGACCTCTGCAACTAGTCCCCAGACCTCTGCACCTTGTTCTCAGACCTCTACACCTTGTTCTCAGACCTCTGCACCCTGTTCTCAGACCTCTGCAACTAGTCCCCAGACCTCGGCACTTAGTCCTCAGACCTCGGCACTTAGTCCTCAGACCTCGGCACTTGGTCCCCAGACCTCTGCACTTGGTCCCCAGACCTCTGCACTTAGTCCCCAGACCTCTGCACTTAGTAGTCAGACCTCTGGACCTTGTTCTCAGACCTCTGCAACTAGTCCCCAGACCTCTGCACTTAGTAGTCAGACCTCTGCACCTTGTTCTCAGACCTCTGCAACTAGTCCTTAGACCTCTGCACTTAGTCCTCAGACCTCTGCACTTAGTCCTCAGACCTCTGCACTTAGTCCTCAGACCTCTGCACCTTGTTGTCAGACCTCTGCACTTAGTCGTCAGACCTCTGCACTTAGTCGTCAGACCTCTGCACTTAGTAGTCAGACCTCTGCACTTAGTCCTCAGACCTCTGCACTTAGTAGTCAGACCTCTGCACCTTGTTCTCAGACCTCTGCACTTAGTCCCCAGACCTCTGCAACTAGTCCCCAGACCTCTGCACTTAGTCCCCAGACCTCTGCACCTAGTCCCCAGACCTCTGCACCTAGTCCCCAGACCTCTGCACCTAGTCCCCAGACCTCTGCACCTTGTTCTCAGACCTCTGCACCTTGTTCTCAGGCCTCTGCACCCTGTTCTCAGACCTCTGCACCTAGTCCCCAGACCTCTGCACCTTGTTCTCAGACCTCTGCACCTTGTTCTCAGACCTCTGCACTTAGTCCCCAGACCTCTGCAACTAGTCCCCAGACCTCTGCACTTAGTCCCCAGACCTCTGCACCTTGTTCTCAGACCTCTGCAACTAGTCCCCAGACCTCTGCACCTTGTTCTCAGACTTCTGCACTTAGTCCCCAGACCTCTGCACCCTGTTCTCAGACCTCTGCACTTAGTCCCCAGACCTCTGCACCTTGATCTCAGACCTCTGCACTTAGTCCCCAGACCTCTGCACTTAGTCCTCAGACCTCTGCACTTAGTCCTCAGACCTCTGCACCTTGTTGTCAGACCTCTGCACTTAGTCGTCAGACCTCTGCACTTAGTCCCCAGACCTCTGCACTTAGTCCCCAGACCTCTGCACTTAGTCCCCAGACCTCTGCACTTAGTAGTCAGACCTCTGCACTTAGTAGTCAGACCTCTGCACCTTGTTCTCAGACCTCTGCAACTAGTCCCCAGACCTCTGCACCTTGTTCTCAGACCTCTGCACCTTGTTCTCAGACTTCTGCACTTAGTCCCCAGACCTCTGCACCTTGTTCTCAGACCTCTGCACTTAGTCCCCAGACCTCTGCACCTAGTCCCCAGACCTCTGCACTTAGTCCCCAGACCTCTGCAACTAGTCCCCAGACCTCTGCACCTTGTTCTCAGACCTCTGCAACTAGTCCCCAGACCTCTGCACCTTGTTCTCAGACTTCTGCACTTAGTCCCCAGACCTCTGCAACTAGTCCCAGACCTCTGGAACTAGTCCCCAGACCTCTGCACCTTGTTCTCAGACCTCTGCACCTTGTTCTCAGACCTCTGCACCTTGTTCTCAGACCTCTGCACCCTGTTCTCAGACCTCTGCACCTAGTCCCCAGACCTCTGCACCTTGTTCTCAGACCTCTGCACCTTGTTCTCAGACCTCTGCACTTAGTCCCCAGACCTCTGCACTTAGTCCCCAGACCTCTGCACTTAGTCCCCAGACCTCTGCACCTTGTTCTCAGACCTCTGCACCTTGTTCTCAGACCTCTGCACTTAGTCCCCAGACCTCTGCAACTAGTCCCCAGACCTCTGCACCTTGTTCTCAGACCTCTGCACCTTGTTCTCAGACCTCTGCACCTTGTTCTCAGACCTCTGCACTTGGTCCCCAGACCTCTGCAACTAGTCCCCAGACCTCTGCACTTAGTCCTCAGACCTCTGCACTTAGTCCCCAGAACTCTGCACTTAGTCCTCAGACCTCTGCACTTAGTCCTCAGACCTCGGCACTTAGTCCTCAGACCTCTGCAACTAGTCCCCAGACCTCTGCACCTTGTTCTCAGACCTCTGCACCTTGTTCTCAGACCTCTGCACCTTGTTCTCAGACCTCTGCACCTTGTTCTCAGACCTCTGCACTTGGTCCCCAGACCTCTGCAACTAGTCCCCAGACCTCTGCACTTAGTCCTCAGACCTCTGCACTTAGTCCTCAGACCTCGGCACTTAGTCCTCAGACCTCTGCACTTAGTCCTCAGACCTCTGCACTTAGTCCCAGACCTCTGCACTTAGTCCCCAGACCTCTGCACTTAGTCCTCAGACCTCTGCACTTAGTCCCCAGACCTCTGCACTTAGTCCCCAGACCTCTGCACTTAGTCCAGACCTCTGCACTTAGTAGTCAGACCTCGGACCTTGTTCTCAGACCTCTGCAACTAGTCCCCAGACCTCTGCACTTAGTAGTCAGACCTCTGCACCTTGTTCTCAGACCTCTGCAACTAGTCCTTAGACCTCTGCACTTAGTCCCCAGACCTCTGCACTTAGTCCCCAGACCTCTGCACCTAGTCCCCAGACCTCTGCACCTAGTCCCCAGACCTCTGCACCTTGTTCTCAGACCTCTGCACCTTGTTCTCAGGCCTCTGCACCCTGTTCTCAGACCTCTGCACCTAGTCCCCAGACCTCTGCACCTTGTTCTCAGACCTCTGCACCTTGTTCTCAGACCTCTGCAACTAGTCCCCAGACCTCTGCACCTTGTTCTCAGACTTCTGCACTTAGTCCCCAGACCTCTGCACCTGTTCTCAGACCTCTGCACTTAGTCCCCAGACCTCTGCACCTTGATCTCAGACTCTGCATTTAGTCCCCAGACCTCTGCACTTAGTCCTCAGACCTCTGCACTTAGTCCGCAGACCTCTGCACCTTGTTGTCAGACCTCTGCACTTAGTCGTCAGACCTCTGCAACTAGTCCCCAGACCTCTGCACTTAGTCCCCAGACCTCTGCACTTAGTAGTCAGACCTCTGCACTTAGTAGTCAGACCTCTGCACCTTGTTCTCAGACCTCTGCACCTTGTTCTCAGACCTCTGCACCTAGTCCCCAGACCTCTGCACTTAGTCCCCAGACCTCTGCACTTAGTAGTCAGACCTCTGGACCTTGTTCTCAGACCTCTGCAACTAGTCCCCAGACCTCTGCACTTAGTAGTCAGACCTCTGCACCTTGTTCTCAGACCTCTGCAACTAGTCCTTAGACCTCTGCACTTAGTCCTCAGACCTCTGCACTTAGTCCTCAGACCTCTGCACTTAGTCCTCAGACCTCTGCACCTTGTTGTCAGACCTCTGCACTTAGTCCCCAGACCTCTGCACTTAGTCCCCAGACCTCTGCACTTAGTAGTCAGACCTCTGCACTTAGTAGTCAGACCTCTGCACTTAGTAGTCAGACCTCTGCACTTAGTAGTCAGACCTCTGCACCTTGTTCTCAGACCTCTGCACTTAGTCCCCAGACCTCTGCACTTAGTCCCCAGACCTCTGCACTTAGTCCCCAGACCTCTGCACCTTGTTCTCAGACCTCTGCACCTAGTCCCCAGACCTCTGCACCTAGTCCCCAGACCTCTGCACCTAGTCCCCAGACCTCTGCAACTAGTCCCCAGACCTCTGCACCTTGTTCTCAGACCTCTGCACCTTGTTCTCAGACCTCTGCACCTTGTTCTCAGACCTCTGCACCTTGTTCTCAGACCTCTGCACCTTGTTCTCAGACCTCTGCACTTAGTCCCCAGACCTCTGCAACTAGTCCCCAGACCTCTGCACTTAGTCCCCAGACCTCTGCACCTTGTTCTCAGACCTCTGCAACTAGTCCCCAGACCTCTGCACCTTGTTCTCAGACCTCTGCACCTTGTTCTCAGACTTCTGCACTTAGTCCCCAGACCTCTGCACCTTGTTCTCAGACCTCTGCACTTAGTCCCCAGACCTCTGCACCTTGTTCTCAGACCTCTGCACTTAGTCCCCAGACCTCTGCACCTTGATCTCAGACCTCTGCACCTTGTTCTCCGACCTCTGCACTTAGTCCCCAGACCTCTGCACTTAGTCCCCAGACCTCTGCACTTAGTCCCCAGACCTCTGCACTAGTCCCCAGACCTCTGCACCTTGTTCTCAGACCTCTGCACTTAGTCCAGACCTCTGCACCTTGTTCTCAGACCTCTGCACTTAGTCCCCAGACGTCTGCACCTTGTTCTCAGACCTCTGCACCTTGTTCTCCGACCTCTGCACTTAGTCCCCAGACCTCTGCACTTAGTCCCCAGACCTCTGCACTTAGTCCCAAGACCTCTGCACCTTGTTCTCAGACCTCTGCACTTAGTCCTCAGACCTCTACACCTTGTTCTCAGACCTCTGCACTTAGTCCCCAGACCTCTGCACTTAGTCCTCAGACCTCTGCACTTAGTCCTCAGACCTCTGCACCTTGTTCTCAGACCTCTGCACTTAGTCCCCAGACCTCTGCACTTAGTCCCCAGACCTCTGCACTTAGTAGTCAGACCTCTGCACCTTGTTCTCAGACCTCTGCAACTAGTCCCCAGACCTCTGCACTTAGTAGTCAGACCTCTGCAACTAGTCCTTAGACCTCTGCACTTAGTCCCCAGACCTCTGGACCTTGTTCTCAGACCTCTGCACTTAGTCCCCAGACCTCTGCACTTAGTCCGCAGACCTCTGCACCTTGTTCTCAGACCTCTGCACTTAGTCCCCAGACCTCTGCAACTAGTCCCCAGACCTCTGCAACTAGTCCCCAGACCTCTGCAACTAGTCCCCAGACCTCTGCAACTAGTCCCCAGACCTCTGCAACTAGTCCCCAGACCTCTGCACCTTGTTCTCAGACCTCTGCAACTAGTCCTCAGACCTCTGCACCTTGTTCTCAGACTTCTGCACTTTGTTCTCAGACCTCTGCAACTAGTCCCCAGACCTCTGCACCTTGTTCTCAGACCTCTGCAACTAGTCCCCAGACCTCTGCACCTTGTTCTCAGACCTCTGCAACCAGTCCCCAGACCTCTGCACCTTGTTCTCAGACCTCTGCACCTAGTCCTCAGACCTCTGCAACTAGTCCTCAGACCTCTGCACCTTGTTCTCAGACTTCTGCACTTTGTTCTTAGACTTCTGCAGTTAGCCCTCACCGGAGCTGCAGGTAGAACCACTCCTGAACTCGCTATGCATTTATAGAATTCCCCAGCGGTCCAACTCACCGGCTGTCCGTACTCCACCCAGTTCCCGTGGTCCCCCTTGTAGTACCACAGCCACTGAGTGGTCAGGATGTAATGGGGCGGCTTCGTAACTGAGGAAACCGTGGAGAGGCGGCGAACGGGGTGCGACGCCTGACTCATGGTCAGGAAGTCAACGGGCCGATCGCCACAGCTGCAGAGATCAGAGTAAAGAAAAGTTTCAGTCAACAGCTGATGATCTTCATACCTGGATAAAGGTTCGAAGTGACGTCTGACCTCTTTGTCTTAGAGGGGTCACAGAAATCTTTCTCAATGTCCTCCATGTTCTGCAGGTCTGTCCAGGTGACACCATCAAACACCTCCCACTTGTAGGGCAGGCAGAAGTGAACACGGCGGCACTCATCTACACAGAGAGACGAGAACCTCAACTACAGAACACCAGAACTTAAAATGTGAAAAGCCCAGAGGTGGAAAGAGTACAAAAATATTCTACTTAAGTAAAAGTACCATTACTTTGATGAACTTTTACTTAAGTGCAAGTAAAAAGTAGCTCAGTTCAAATGTACTCAGAGAGTAAAAGTTACTTTTTAACTCCTGAAATAACTTATTTGTACTGATTTAATATCTTATCTATACCTATTCTTAGTTAATTAAATTGCAGTCTTTTGCGATTTGATAAGGGAACAAAACCATATGGCACTTTCAATTTTAGGTGACAGATACTTTGCCAAATCAATGACGTTTAACGTTATGAGAAGTTTGAGAATGTTTTCACTTTATTAGGAAACTGTGGCGCAACAGATCGGACTCTGGCGGGACGCACTGGACTGTATATGAAGTCACGTCCCTATTTACATTCAAACAGGCGGTTAGCGTTAGTGTAATAAATAACTAGTTACAGTGAGGAAAATAAGTATTTGAACACCCTGCTATTTTGCAAGTTCTCCCACTTAGAAATCATGGAGGGGTCTGAAATTGTCATCGTAGGTGCATGTCCACTGTGAGAGACAATCTAAAAAACAAAATCCAGAAATCACAATGTATGATTTTTTAACTATTTACTTGTATGATACAGCTGCAAATAAGTATTTGAACACCTGTCTATCAGCTAGAATTCTGACTCTCAAAGACCTGTTAGTCTGCCTTCAAAATGTCCACCTCCACTCCATTTATTATCCTAAATTAGATGCACCTGTTTGAGGTCGTTAGCTGCATAAAGACACCTGTCCACCCCATACAATCAGTAAGAATCCAACTACTAACATGGCCAAGACCAAAGAGCTGTCCAAAGACACTAGAGACAAAATTGTACACCTCCACAAGGCTGGAAAGGGCTACGGGGAAATTGCCAAGCAGCTTGGTGAAAAAAGGTCCACTGTTGGAGCAATCATTAGAAAATGGAAGAAGCTAAACATGACTGTCAATCTCCCTCGGACTGGGCTCCATGCAAGATCTCACCTCGTGGGGTCTCAATGATCCTAAGAAAGGTGAGAAATCAGCCCAGAACTACACGGGAGGAGCGGTCAATGACCTGAAAAGAGCTGGGACCACCGTTTCCAAGGTTACTGTTGGTAATACACTAAGACGTCATGGTTTGAAATCACGCATGGCACGGAAGGTTCCCCTGCTTAAACCAGCACATGTCAAGGCCCGTCTTCAGTTTGCCAATGACCATTTGGATGATCCAGAGGAGTCATGGGAGAAAGTCATGTGGTCAGATGAGACCAAAATAGAACTTTTTGGTCATAATTCCACTAACCGTGTTTGGAGGAAGAAGAATGATGAGTACCATCCCAAGAACAGCATCCCTACTGTGAAGCATGGGGGTGGTAGCATCATGCTTTGGGGGTGTTTTTCTGCACATGGGACAGGGCGACTGCACTGTATTAAGGAGAGGATGACCGGGGCCATGTATGAACAACCTCCTTCCCTCAGTTAGAGCATTGAAGATGGGTCGAGGCCGGGTCTTCCAACATGACAATGACCCGAAGCACACAGCCAGGATAACCAAGGAGTGGCTCTGTAAGAAGCATTTCAAGGTTCTGGCGTGGCCTAGCCAGTCTCCAGACCTAAACCCAATAGAGAATCTTTGGAGGGAGCTCAAACTCCGTGTTTCTCAGCGACAGCCCAGAAACCTGACTGATCTAGAGAAGATCTGTGTGGAGGAGTGGGCCAAAATCCCTCCTGCAGTGCAAACCTGCTGAAAAACTACAGGAAACGTTTGACCAAACAAAGGCTACTGTACCAAATATTAGCATTGATTTTCTCAGGTGTTCAAATACTTATTTGCAGCTGTATCATACAAATAAATAGTTTAAAAAAAATCATACATTGTGATTTCTGGATTTTTTTTTTTTGTTTTAGATTGTCTCTCACAGTGGACATGCACCTGCGATGACAATTTCAGACCCCTCCATGATTTCTAAGTGGGAGAACTTGCAAAATAGCAGGGTGTTCAAATACTTATTTTCCTCACTGTACCAGCAGGTAGCTAATGCTAACCAGTATTGTCATACACCAATGTTTTTTGGCTATTTGGAGCAAAGAATCCAACCAAACTATGAAAACTTATTTTTAACCACCAATGGAAGAAGGCTATTATTTTACTGACCTCTGCATCAGGGGTCCTCAGCTACATTTGTTCTAAGCAGACACTGCAGGGGCCAGACTGTCAAAAACATTTGTAATTGCCATTTTACTGTTCAATATTTTCAACGTTTTTACTAGCTTCTATCAGTGTGAACACACTCCTTAAAAACATGGTTGGCCTAAATCCATCAGGACAAATCTACACGAGCCAACTGAACGAGAAAACGCTCTCAGAGCGCAGCCGAGGACTGATGGTTAGAATATTGTAAATGTAATTCTGCATTAATTACCTGGCTTTGACGCGATTATGCAGCTGCCCGTTATTGTGCATGAGACACCTGTAGTTACTACGGTAACAGCAGATGCCTTTTAATGCCACAGGGCTCAGAGTCTGGAGCAGCTAAACAAACTACTGTCGGGCAGTTATTGGTATTTTAAGTCCTGATCTGACTGTGAGTCTGAAGGAGCTGGTCACCTGGCTGAGCAGGTGGAGGCGTGCAGCTCTTTATCTGACAGCTCGCTGAGTCTGCTGCTGCTTTACTCACTGCAACATTTCAGCGCTGATCTCACTTAGACAGATTGCATTTCTTGACTACTTCAAAATAAAGGTCAACCTGTGTTTCGCCAGTTAGATGCTTTTAATGTGAAGCTGCAGCAGCAGGAAATGTTCAGTTTGCATCAGCCCCAACTTAATACAGATTTTTTCACACTTGACTCTGCATCATGATAAAGCCGCTGCTCTCTTGTACTTGAAGCCAAAGTTTTAAACTCCGTAACCGATGTGATTGAAAATGTAGCGAAGGACAAAACTTTAAACAAAACATACTTAACAAAAAGTAAATTAAAGATTTAAAAAACCACTTCAAAAAGTACAAGTACACAAAAAAGCTACTCAATTACAGTAACGTGAGTGTAAATCGTTACACTCCACCTCTGGAAAAGGCTTCTATTAAAAAATAATTTTATTCAGCCTGCATGCCAACAACGTCACAGATCATCCGGTAACGAGTGTATGAACCAGTAAAACATTATCCAACAAATTAAAGCTGATGATATAAACACTATATTTATATATAAAAAATTACATAAAACTACCAAAATGAGTTGAAAATAAAATGTGTGTGAGTGAGCTCTGTGTGCAAAAGATATTTTTAAATGAAAAAAGAATCCAAACATTTCATGATGGATATTGGAGAGAATTTATTGTTGTTACACATTTAAAAGAACAAATAATGATTTTAGAGGGAGAATCTGTCTAAGCAGTTTAACCACGCAGAAGGAAAAATAATGTGTAAAAAAATTCCTCTATGTAGGAACAAATATCACAATGTTTGTTAGAGTAAAGAAATGACTGAAAGCGATAATTATTATTCATTTAAGTGAATGATGGGATTGTTCCTGAAGAGACTCTGAGAGAAGAAGAGTGTGAACGTTGCTGCTCTCTAGTGGGTTTTAAAGGGAACTGCAGGACGAGCTGAGGTGAAGCCACAGCTGATCACAGGACAGAATCAGTCTGATGAAGACGAAGATCTACTATCAAGATGAAAATACGCGGAACTGTCTTTACATGTAGATCAAGCAGAATTATCTGAGAAACTACTGTGTTAATTAAAGGTGAACTTAGTTTTCTAGACTTTAAATACTTTAAATTCCACCTTCAGTGGAAGCCACTCCCTCTCTTCTCTCAGCATTTCACAAACAAATGCTACTGGCTTGGTCTTTCATTTTTTCTCTCCTCATAGGTTTTATATTTGGAACAACACATATATTGTTTTACATTTTCTTTCTACAGCGGTATGACAAAAACATTTTTATTCTAAATAAATTATTCATCCAGCTTTTAACTACAGTGAGTTAATTCATCACTGTGGTCTCCCTGAGTCTCCATCGTCTTCATTTGGCCATCATTTCACTTCCTAAAGACTTTAATGGATTTGATGACGACACTGTTGTTGGGACAATTTATTTTTCACTGCAAACTAAAACTAAGAATAAGGCAGTTCGTCAACGTTTTTTCAATTCAACAATTCCTTAGCAGAACACCTGCTGCTTTTTCGTACTGCTCCTGTTACGGAGAGATGTGTTGGGAAAAAGTTTTTTGAACCAACAAAGTTAAAGAGATCTCTTTTTAAATGCTTCACAGGTTTTACCAAACGACCCGTTACCCGCAAAAACAGAAAAAAAACTCAAGCGAAGCGCTGGCACATTTATTTTGTCCTCGCCCACGTACCAAGAAACTTTGGAACAGATCGTTATTGCTGTTTGTATTTACCCTCAATCTGCATTAGGCTGGGAAAATTCTTTGGATTCACTGAAGATGACAGAAATTAATTGTAGTGAACAACGGTGTGGATTTGTGCATTTTATATTGAATAAATTGGAGCTATGGGGCCTGACTGTTAAACTGACAAAGGGACACAAACCAGCGATTAGCATTTCCCTGAACAGCCTATCAAAACTGCCCCCCCCCCACACACACACGTAATCGTGGCAACTGACTTTGCTCGGTGTTTCATTACCCCATCAAAAGAAAACCCCTGTCTCACCCAAGTTGTGACATAACCCAGAAAGCCAAACTTTAAATAACCAAAGACTGCTGTCTCCAAAGACTCAGAGCATTTAATTAAATCTTTAGTTACCTGATTACGTTTGCCTCTATTTGAGTAGTTATGTTAACATGTTGTTGCTATCTGTTGTTGATATTAGTGCTGGAAAGAATCTAAATAAGTTACTTTTGCAGTGTTTTTATTTTCAGCAAGACACTCCTTCATCTAATGTAATCAATGCTTGTTCATAATACTTTCATACAAAATTCCTTTAGAAATGATGATAAAGGAATGTTTTACTATACTCTTAATCGCCAGCTTGAATTTAAGGATGAATCAACAATATTCCCAGTTCCTAAGGAGAGATGATCTTGGGTTAATCTAAGCTTTCCTCATGTAACCTGAGCTCCCCCAAGTGGACGAAATAAGTATTACATGCCCTCATCGGAAATGCCGTTAATGTATAAATATCCTGACCAATAATGTGACAATTGTTTCCTGTTACCAAATGCTTAACTTAGAACGGTACAACCGTTTGACCACTGAGGTTCGATTGTGGAAAATATTTGATTATAATATGCGCAAATACATTTATTTTCCTTTAGACATTAAGTTTAGAAAGTCGGTCCCTCGGGAAACCTGAAACGCCCCCTGGGGAACCACGCCCCAGGCAACAAAAGAGCGACACACGACGTCGCTCGCTCTCTTCTCGGCTCGCTCTGCTCTGCTCTCTGGACGCTTCGGCACGCGTCCGGCGTGCCTCGCCAGGCAACGCCCTAAGAGTTCGGCCAGTGCAACCAGCCCTTTGTTCGCTTGAAGCTACACACCTGAAGTGCCGCGACATCGATCTGCCTTCAGTTTGTTTTATTTTCTTTCTTTCTTTTGTTTGTTAAAGTTATGAGTCCGTTAAGTTACACTGGACTAATTCAGGAACGACCAAGTTCCATTTTTAAGCCTTTTTCGTTGAGCCAACTTCACCGAGGTCAGACCAAGCCACGTGGTCTCGCCAGCTACAACCAAGGAAACCTGCAAACAGCCGAATTGCCAGACACGGAGAACCCCGGAGAATCCCTAGCAAAAAGCCAGGATCGGGCAGCTAGCGTGGGACCCGTGCAACAGGCCAAAAGCAGGCTGTCGACAAGCAGTAAGACTTAACACACGTTCTGTGGTCAGAGATTTCCTTTTAACTCCTAAACTCATAGCGTTAGCTTACTTTCATTAGTTATTCTTTGCCGTATGAGTCAAATGCTTCCCACAATCGAACCTCCAGGCTCATTGTAATATAATCAAGAACTGTGTGTGTTGCCTATTTCCACGTCCCTGCCAAGAGAATTGACCCTTTAGATATGAGACTGACTGACTGATTTAAGATAATTGAACTGATCACTAGTAATAATTGTATAATTATTAAAAACTACCTAGAGGTCCGAAAACTCTAGGATTAAAACAACTCCGGTGGTGCCCTGAAACGAGGAATAAAATTTGATTTTATGAATATTAAAATTCATAATGGAGTATTAATTCTCATAAATTTATTAAAATTCATAACAAATCTAGGTTTGCTACATAATGTTCATGATTATTTTAATCAAACCTTATCTGAACAAGTTTAAAGTTTTTAAAAAAGCCAAGCTTGGAGCTGCCAATGATAAGCCACATATTCTTTCCATATCTAAAACAAAAAAGACCTTTACAAAATATTTATCTGAATCTCTTCTTGCTTTTGTTTGTAGGTACATTTCCTATTTGATAACCCCCTAACCTCCCAGACTCAACAGATGTGGAGAAGATGTTGTTCACCTGCTGAATAAAAAGAAGAAGAGGAAACATCAGGTGAGGAAGAGGAGGCTGAACTCACTGTGGAACTTGCAGCTGTTTCTGATGAAGTGCAGACAGATATCGTTGCTGTTGTCGCTCTGATCGGCAGGTTTACAAAAAGAATCTTTCTCTGACGGAAACACAAAGACGTGCAGAGTCAGCGGCGTGCACGGATCACCTGTGCAGCAGGTGTGACCAGGTGTGTTACTGTTACCTGTGGAGGCGGCAGCAGCCGTCAGCTGGTGGATGTTCCTGTAGATGAAGGGCAGCTCCTGGATGATGTCCTCTCTCAGTCCTTTCTTCAGAAGCAAGCGGCGGCTATGTTGCTCGATGGCGTGCTGCCGGTTACACTTAAGTCCGAACATGCAGTCGCCCTGAACAAAGTGCTGACACAAGTGAACTTTGGTGCAGTTCTCCTGGAAGGTGCAGCCGCCGTGAGGACCGGAGCCTTTGTTATAGTGCTGACACACCTGAGAGAGGACGACAGGAGGACAGGAGGACGCGTCATAGCGTCCGGAGGACAGACCAATGACTACACTGAAAAGAGTTTCCTTTAATTATCTGTTTTCATATGAACCCATCCTCGTGATTATTAGATAAAGATCTATGAGATTAATGCAGTATCTCACAGGAGAACCCCCCCCCCACATGTGTAAACATCTGATTCTATTTTTTCATGTGAAGACACTGAAGAAATGACCCTTTGCCCCAGTGTAAAGTAGTGAGCGTGCAGCTTGTATAACAGTATAAAGTAGTGAGCGTGCAGCTTGTATAACAGCGTAAAGTAGTGAGCGTGCAGCTTGTATAACAGCGTAAAGTAGTGAGCGTGCAGCTTGTATAACAGCGTAAAGTAGTGAGAGTACAGCTTGTATAACAGTGTAAAGTAGTGAGCGTACAGCTTGTATAACAGCGTAAAGTAGTGAGCGTACAGCTTGTATAACAGCGTAAAGTAGTGAGCGTGCAGCTTGTATAACAGCGTAAAGTAGTGAGCGTGCAGCTTGTATAACAGCGTAAAGTAGTGAGCGTACAGCTTGTATAACAGCGTAAAGTAGTGAGCGTACAGCTTGTATAACAGCGTAAAGTAGTGAGCGTGCAGCTTGTATAACAGCGTAAAGTAGTGAGCGTACAGCTTGTATAACAGCGTAAAGTAGTGAGCGTACAGCTTGTATAACAGCGTAAAGTAGTGAGCGTGCAGCTTGTATAACAGCGTAAAGTAGTGAGCGTGCAGCTTGTATAACAGCGTAAAGTAGTGAGCGTGCAGCTTGTATAACAGCGTAAAGTAGTGAGAGTACAGCTTGTATAACAGTGTAAAGTAGTGAGCGTACAGCTTGTATAACAGCGTAAAGTAGTGAGCGTACAGCTTGTATAACAGCGTAAAGTAGTGAGCGTACAGCTTGTATAACAGCGTAAAGTAGTGAGCGTGCAGCTTGTATAACAGCGTAAAGTAGTGAGCGTGCAGCTTGTATAACAGCGTAAAGTAGTGAGCGTGCAGCTTGTATAACAGCGTAAAGTAGTGAGCGTACAGCTTGTATAACAGTGTAAAGTAGTGAGCGTGCAGCTTGTATAACAGCGTAAAGTAGTGAGCGTACAGCTTGTATAACAGCGTAAAGTAGTGAGCGTACAGCTTGTATAACAGTGTAAAGTAGTGAGCGTGCAGCTTGTATAACAGCGTAAAGTAGTGAGCGTGCAGCTTGTATAACAGCGTAAAGTAGTGAGCGTACAGCTTGTATAACAGCGTAAAGTAGTGAGCGTGCAGCTTGTATAACAGTGTAAAGTAGTGAGCGTGCAGCTTGTATAACAGTGGAAAGTAGTGAGCGTGCAGCTTGTATAACAGTGTAAAGTAGTGAGCGTGCAGCTTGTATAACAGCGTAAAGTAGTGAGCGTGCAGCTTGTATAACAGCGTAAAGTAGTGAGCGTGCAGCTTGTATAACAGTGTAAAGTAGTGAGCGTACAGCTTGTATAACAGTGTAAAGTAGTGAGCGTGCAGCTTGTATAACAGATTTACACTGTTTTACAAGCTGTACGCTCACTACTTTACACTGGTGCAAAGGGTCATTTCTTCAGTGTCGTCACATGTGGGGGGTGGGGACTCACTTTTGAGAGAGCCTGTACATATTTACATACATCAGTTTCAGAGCGGGTAAAGGTCTCTTATTTATGAAATCCAGATGTGTTTCTGATGATATTGACTCTGTTAGCATCTGGATCCTGTGACTCTCACATTATGGCATCACAATATAAACATGCAGATCTGAGGTCACTGCAGGAGGAACTGTGTAAGTATGAGATCTCAAAATGGCACAAAAAAGTATAATGAGAATTATTTTTGATTAAATGACGAAATGTATTACAGGTGATTAACTTCGTTGTAATGAGTTATTACAGAAACGTGAACGAACCTGGACGTAGACAGAAATTTCCCTCAGTCACCTGGAAACTTTTACACTTTTTATTTTTTGTTTTTGGTCTTTTTTCTTTAACTTTGTTTAAAACTCAGCCTCTTCAGGGTTCTCTTCTTCTTCTTCTTCTTCTCTCTTCTTCACCTTTTCATTCTCACTGCGTTAACAGCTGAAGCCTGTTCTGACATTTGTTTTATCCAATCAGATTGCAGGATCCTCCTCTGTGTTCCCGTCCTCAGAAACCAGGACAGAAGCTAATCTGGCTCCTCCATCTCCGGAGGAGGAGGAAACGAGTGAAATGAGAGGAAGAGAAGAAACAAGCTGCAGTTTAAATAAAGAAGAAGAAGCTGTTTTGGACATTTTACAGTGTAGAAACACCTGCAGCGCCCTCTGGTGGAGACGCAGCTCAAACTACCTCTCTGTGTGTTTGTTTCTCACGGCCACCTGTAATCAGTGGGACAGGCGGGTTAGGTTTAGGCAATGTGTGTCAGGTGAGCGTCAGGTGAGCGTCAGGTGAGTGTCAGGTGAGCGTCAGGTGGGCCAGGTGAGTGTAAGGTGGGCCAGGTGAGTGTCAGGTGAGCGTCAGGTGAGCGTCAGGTGAGTGTCAGGTGAGCGTCAGGTGAGTGTCAGGTGAGTGTCAGGTGAGTGTCAGGTGAGCGTCAGGTGGGCCAGGTGAGCGTCAGGTGGGCCAGGTGAGCGTCAGGTGAGCGTCAGGTGGGCCAGGTGAGCGTCAGGTGAGCGTCAGGTGAGCGTCAGGTGAGTGTCAGGTGGGCCAGGTGAGCGTCAGGTGGGCCAGGTGAGCGTCAGGTGAGCGTCAGGTGAGCGTCAGGTGAGCGTCAGGTGAGCGTCAGGTGGGCCAGGTGAGTGTCAGGTGAGCGTCAGGTGAGCGTCAGGTGAGCGTCAGGTGAGCGTCAGGTGGGCGTCAGGTGAGCGTCAGGTGAGCGTCAGGTGAGTGTCAGGTGAGCGTCAGGTGGGCCAGGTGAGCGTCAGGTGGGCCAGGTGAGCGTCAGGTGAGCGTCAGGTGAGCGTCAGGTGGGCCAGGTGAGTGTCAGGTGGGCCAGGTGAGAGTCAGGCGAGCGTCAGGCGAGCGTCAGGTGAGCGTCAGGCGAGCGTCAGGTGAGCGTCAGGTGAGCGTCAGGTGGGCCAGGTGAGCGTCAGGTGAGCGTCAGGTGGGCCAGGTGAGCGTCAGGTGAGCGTCAGGTGAGTGTCAGGTGAGTGTCAGGTGGGCCAGGTGAGTGTCAGGTGAGTGTCAGGTGGGCCAGGTGAGTGTCAGGTGAGTGTCAGGTGAGTGTCAGGTGGGCCAGGTGAGTGTCAGGTGGGCGTCAGGTGAGCGTCAGGTGAGCGTCAGGTGAGTGTCAGGTGGGCCAGGTGAGTGTCAGGTGGGCCAGGTGAGCGTCAGGTGAGCGTCAGGTGAGTGTCAGGTGAGCGTCAGGTGGGCCAGGTGAGTGTCAGGTATGTGTCAGGTGAGCGTCAGGTGAGCGTCAGGTGAGCATCAGGTGTGTGTCAGTCAGGTGGGCCAGGTGAGCGTCAGGTGGGCCAGGTGAGCGTCAGGTGAGCGTCAGGTGAGCGTCAGGTGAGCGTCAGGTGGGCCAGGTGAGTGTCAGGTGAGTGTCAGGTGAGTGTCAGGTGAGTGTCAGGTGGGCCAGGTGAGTGTCAGGTGAGCGTCAGGTGAGCGTCAGGTGAGCATCAGGTGAGCGTCAGGTGAGCATCAGGTGAGCATCAGGTGTGTGTCAGTCAGGTGGGCCAGGTGTGTGTCAGGTGAGCGTCAGGTGAGCGTCAGGTGAGTGTCAGGTGGGCCAGTTGAGTGTCAGGTGGGCCAGGTGAGTGTCAGGTATGTGTCAGGTGAGCGTCAGGTGAGCATCAGGTGTGTGTCAGTCAGGTGGGCCAGGTGTGTGTCAGGGGTGTGTCAGGCGGTCCAGGTGTGTGTCAGGTGGGCCAGGTGTGTTACCTCTGGCAGGAGAGCAGGGTCGTTCTGCAGCAGCAGCAGGAACAGCTGGTCTTCGTTGAGCTCGTGCAGCGTGCACTCTCTCAGTAATCCGTAGTTGTGATCAGAGTAAATGTCGTGGGAGAATTTACACGACTTCCTGCGACAAACGACAGCAACGTCAACGAGATCAGACACGAGCTGCTCCGTGACACTACTTCATATTTACACAGGAAGCGGACACAACAGCAGCTATGAAACAAGTCAGCACAGCTTTGTCCTGATCGATCCCAACTCCATTTAGAAAACAGGCATTTTAAAAGATGTTTGTTTTCATCTCGCTGACAGACCTGACGAAGCATGAAGTCAGATGTTACACAAATCAGCATCATGATGGAGTTACTTCAGCTTCATTTTGATAATTTAATAAAGCACCTCAAAACAGCAGAGTACAGTGATGTCACTCAGCTAGCTCTCACACTTCATGTCAGTGTGCAACTGGATTATCACATTAAACACAAGTACTGGACCGGGACTCAGCAGATCCTCAACATTAAATGACTTTAGTTGTCCTCTCATCACATCACTGACGTTAGTTCACTTTCATTTCTCTGTAAATCAGGAAGCCTCACACACAGTCAGCTGTTCCGGTAACAAAAGGTCATGATGTCATCACCTGGATGTTTGTGTTTAACAGACTGAAGAAAATATATTCATGAGAGGAATGACTTTCTGCTGGATCACGCTGAGGTCCTACTGTGACCCTTTATCTCTTTACCTTCTGAATTTAAGGAGGATCTCTCCATCCTTTGTTCTTCAGAGGCTGAAACAGCTGTTTTTATACGACTGTTCAATTTGCTCTGATGTTCAGGATCAATAACACACCTTCTTTTACATAAATATACTTTATATATATATATATATATATTTGTGTGTGTGTGTGTGTGCGCGCGTGCTGCAGTTTCATTTCTGGCCCTCATGTTTACATAAACTCCGACTTGTTTCCCTCCTGTGTAATAAAACAGCTGATGTGCAGAGAAACTTTCTGTTTCCTTAACTTTCGATTCGTCTCTGCGCGGCTTGTTTGTATCACTCCGCAGGAAATAGTCCGCTTTCAGTTAGAAGTTTAATAAAACGGCGGAGCAGAGCGGAATCTATGGACATTTTACTGTGTTTTACAACTACGGAAACCTGGAAGCAAAGAGGCACCCAGCGGTTTAACTGACCAGGATCAAGTCCGGAGTTTCGGGCTGAACTTGTTGTTTTCTG
>NW_024044681.1:4530816-4555987 GCF_014851395.1 Micropterus salmoides
TGAAACCAATTTGGGGGTTTTAAATATTTGAAGCTGACATTTTTACAGTTATTGAACAAACGATTTATACTAAAAATAAGTCACATAGTTTCACGCCTGACGACTGTTGGAGATCAGCAGAAGAACAGTATGACAGAATGAAGCAGTTAGCCGTGTTAACTGCAGACCTACTGTCTGTCTGCAGGCGGAGGACAAACACGAGGTGGTGAACGGAGGATCGTACGACCTGCTGCAGGACGGCTGAGGGAGAAACTGCTGCTGCTCACCGCTGGACTGGAACCCTCACAACTGTTTTCATACCTCTGTGGACTGAAAGTCCTCTGACCAGCTTCAAACGATGTTCATCGCAGACTGCGTCCTGAGACCCCAACTGCCTCCCAAAACCATCCGACTGATGAGGACTCACTGTAGCACCAGTTCAACGCCGCCTGTCAACCAACACTGATGATGCATTCATGACACTTCTGTGTTAAATCCCACTAGTGAAGATTGCCAACTCTTTTCCTCCTGATTACAATAAAACCACTTTTAGTTCCACAAAGTGTCTTAAACCTGCTGCTGACAGAGCTCCTTCAGTTTGGTGTGTTTGACTTTCTTTCTTTCTTTCAACTGCATTTCTGGTCAGGACAGATGCGACATTTAACATTTTAAACTGAGATTTTTGTGCAGATAATGAAAAACAAAGTGAAGAATCATGTAAAAGTGTGAAGTTAAATATTGAATAAACCATCAAACCATGTTGAAGATTCACGCTCTGTGTTTCTAGTGTTTTTCTCATCAAAGATTAAAAACTATGAACAATTTAAAGTAACATTTACAAACTGCTTCATGTTTCAGAATCAGAATCACACTAGGATTTATTGCCAAGTTGGTTTTATACATTCAAGGAATTTGATTTGGTGATAAACATAAACCTATGAATATAAAGATATCTAAAAAATATGAGATTGATAGAACATATACAAGTATTTACATGTGCAATAAATGAATTGTGCAAACATTAACGGGGGAGGGGAAGGGCCCAGGAGAGTCAGAGTCAGAGTCAGAGGGGGTCTTTGTTGAGCAGCAACGGGAAGAAACAGTTTGTGTCCAGCTGCAATCTTTCCTGCTCGCCTCCGAGTCCTGGAGGCGTACAGGTCCTGAAGAGAAGGAAGATTGCAGCCAATCACCTTCTCTGCAGAGCGAATGATGCGCTGCAGCCTGCCCTTGTCCCTGGCGGTGGCAGCAGCGTACCAGATGGTGATGGAGGAGGTGAGGATGGACTCAATGATGGCGGTGTAGAAGTGCACCATCATTGTCTTTGGCAGCTTCTTCAGCTGCCACAGGAAGTTCATCCTCTGCTGGGCCTTCTTGGTGAGGGAGGTGATGTTCAGCTCCCACTTGAGGTCCTGGGAGATGATGGTGCCCAGGAAGCGGAAGGAGTCCACAGTGGTGACTGGGGAGTCACTCAGGATGATGGGGGAGGGTGGGGCTGGGCTCTCTCTGAAGTCCACGACCATCTCCACTGTCTTCTGAGCGTTGAGCTCCAGACTGTTCTGGCTGCACCAGGTCACCAGATGGTCAATCTCCCACCTGTAGGCGGACTCATCCCCACCAGAGATGAGCCCAATGAGGGTGGTGTCATCCGCAAACTTCAGGAGCTTGACAGACTGGTGACTGGAGGTGCAGCTGTTGGTGTACAGGGAGAAGAGCAGAGGGGAAAGAACGCAGCCCTGAGGGGATCCGGTGCTGATGGTCCTGGAGTCAGAGACTTGTTTTCTCAGCTTCACGTGCTGCTTCCTGTCCGTCAGGAAGTCAGTGATCCACCTGCAGGTGGAGTCAGGCAGGCTCAGCTGGGAGAGCTTGTCCTGCAGCAGGGCCGGAATGATGGTGTTAAAAGCAGAGCTGAAATCCACAACCAGGATCCTGGCGTAGGTTCCTGGGGAGTCCAGGTGCTGGAGGATGTAGTGAAGGGCCACGTTTACTGCATCATCTACAGACCTGTTGGCTCTGTAGGCAAACTGCAGGGGGTCCAGGATCTGGTCTGTGATGGATTTTAGGTGGGACAACACAAGGCGTTCAAAGGGCTTCATAACCACAGAGGTCAGGGCGACGGGTCTGTAGTCGTTCAGTCCAGTGGTCCTCGCACAGTGCTTCAGGGTGGATGGAGAGACAGTGTGCTCACATGCTCTGTACATAAAATAACCTGGAGTTTCACCTTTTCTTTTAGTGAAATCTAACAGTTGTTTGATTGATATCTTTGTTCTCCTTTACTTCCTGTTTTTATTTTCTCTCTTCCCTCCCTGGATGTGCGTGTGCAGTTTCATATATTTAATCTAACTAATGATCAACAATGAATCAGAGTCACTGCTCCACTTTAGTGATCTGAGTCCATGCATGGTGACGCTGACCAAGCTAAAGTAAAATGATGAAGGCCAATAAATCAGAAAAACTGCCTGAAATAATGAATAACAATGAAACAAGATTTCAAAAGACAACAGCTTGTGATTGGCTGTCAGGATCCATGCTTTTATTCTGACAGTCTGGGGCGGAGGTGAGGACGCGCAGGTACCTCCCTGCGCTTCCTCCCTCCTCCTCAGATGAGCCCAGCAGCTGGTCCGAGTACCATGTCTGCCTACAGCACCGAGGTCCAGCTGGCCACCAGCCTGCTGTGCAGCAACAGCGGAGCCATGCAGGTGCTGCAGCTGCACCAGAAGCTGCTGCAGCGCTGCAGCATCACCGAGGAAGAGTTCTGCTTCATCATCAGCCGGTGCTCCCGCTTCCTGCTGGTAGGGGAGCGGCTGGAGGACCGCGCGGTGGTCGCCAGGACGTCCCTGCGGCTGTGCAGCGGCTACGGCGGGGGGAAGTACGGCGGGGGGAAGTGCGGCGGGGGGGGCTGCCAGCAGCTGCACCTCTGCAAGTTCTTTGTCTACGGGAACTGCAGGTTCGCCGAGGGCAGGTGAGCACGCGCGCAGGTGTGTCAGTGTCGCAGTCAGAAAACAACAAGTTCAGCCCGAAACTCCGGACTTGATCCTGGTCAGTTAAACCGCTGGGTGCCTCTTTGCTTCCAGGTTTCCGTAGTTGTAAAACACAGTAAAATGTCCATAGATTCCGCTCTGCTCCGCCGTTTTATTAAACTTCTAACTGAAAGCGGACTATTTCCTGCGGAGTGATACAAACAAGCCGCGCAGAGACGAATCGAAAGTTAAGGAAACAGAAAGTTTCTCTGCACATCAGCTGTTTTATTACACAGGAGGGAAACAAGTCGGAGTTTATGTAAACATGAGGGCCAGAAATGAAACTGCAGCACGCGCGCACACACACACACACAGATATATATATATAAAGTATATTATGTAAAAGAAGGTGTGTTATTGATCCTGAACATCAGAGCAAATTGAACAGTCGTATAAAAACAGCTGTTTCAGCCTCTGAAGAACAAAGGATGGAGAGATCCTCCTTAAATTCAGAAGGTAAAGAGATAAAGGGTCACAGTAGGACCTCAGCGTGATCCAGCAGAAAGTCATTCCTCTCATGAATATATTTTCTTCAGTCTGTTAAACACAAACATCCAGGTGATGACATCATGACCTTTTGTTACCGGAACAGCTGACTGTGTGTGAGGCTTCCTGATTTACAGAGAAATGAAAGTGAACTAACGTCAGTGATGTGATGAGAGGACAACTAAAGTCATTTAATGTTGAGGATCTGCTGAGTCCCGGTCCAGTACTTGTGTTTAATGTGATAATCCAGTTGCACACTGACATGAAGTGTGAGAGCTAGCTGAGTGACATCACTGTACTCTGCTGTTTTGAGGTGCTTTATTAAATTATCAAAATGAAGCTGAAGTAACTCCATCATGATGCTGATTTGTGTAACATCTGACTTCATGCTTCGTCAGGTCTGTCAGCGAGATGAAAACAAACATCTTTTAAAATGCCTGTTTCTAAAGTTGGGATCGATCAGGACAAAGCTGTGCTGACTTGTTTCATAGCTGCTGTTGTGTCCGCTTCCTGTGTAAATATGAAGTAGTGTCACGGAGCAGCTCGTGTCTGATCTCGTTGACGTTGCTGTCGTTTGTCGCAGGAAGTCGTGTAAATTCTCCCACGACATTTACTCTGATCACAACTACGGATTACTGAGAGAGTGCACGCTGCACGAGCTCAACGAAGACCAGCTGTTCCTGCTGCTGCTGCAGAACGACCCTGCTCTCCTGCCAGAGGTAACACACCTGGCCCACCTGACACACACCTGGACCGCCTGACACACCCCTGACACACACCTGGCCCACCTGACTGACACACACCTGATGCTCACCTGACGCTCACCTGACACATACCTGACACTCACCTGGCCCACCTGACACTCAACTGGCCCACCTGACACTCACCTGACACTCACCTGACGCTCACCTGACGCTCACCTGACACACACCTGGCCCACCTGACTGACACACACCTGATGCTCACCTGATGCTCACCTGACGCTCACCTGATGCTCACCTGACGCTCACCTGACGCTCACCTGACACTCACCTGGCCCACCTGACACTCACCTGACACTCACCTGACACTCACCTGGCCCACCTGACGCTCACCTGACGCTCACCTGACGCTCACCTGACGCTCACCTGGCCCACCTGACGCTCACCTGGCCCACCTGACTGACACACACCTGATGCTCACCTGACGCTCACCTGACACATACCTGACACTCACCTGGCCCACCTGACACTCAACTGGCCCACCTGACGCTCACCTGACACTCACCTGACGCTCACCTGACGCTCACCTGGCCCACCTGACACTCACCTGGCCCACCTGACACTCACCTGACGCTCACCTGACGCTCACCTGACGCCCACCTGACACTCACCTGGCCCACCTGACACTCACCTGACACTCACCTGACACTCACCTGGCCCACCTGACACTCACCTGACACTCACCTGGCCCACCTGACACTCACCTGACACTCACCTGGCCCACCTGACACTCACCTGACACTCACCTGACGCTCACCTGACGCTCACCTGGCCCACCTGACGCTCACCTGACGCTCACCTGGCCCACCTGACGCTCACCTGACGCTCACCTGACGCTCGCCTGACGCTCACCTCGCTCGCCTGACGCTCACCTGACGCTCACCTGGCCCACCTGACACTCACCTGGCCCACCTGACGCTCACCTGACGCTCACCTGACGCTCACCTGGCCCACCTGACGCTCACCTGACGCTCACCTGACGCTCACCTGACGCCCACCTGACGCTCACCTGACGCTCACCTGACGCTCACCTGACGCCCACCTGACGCCCACCTGACGCTCACCTGATGCTCACCTGACGCTCACCTGACACTCACCTGACACTCACCTGGCCCACCTGACGCTCACCTGACGCTCACCTGACGCTCACCTGACGCTCACCTGACGCTCACCTGACGCTCACCTGGCCCACCTGACGCTCACCTGGCCCACCTGACACTCACCTGACACTCACCTGACACTCACCTGACGCTCACCTGACACACATTGCCTAAACCTAACCCGCCTGTCCCACTGATTACAGGTGGCCGTGAGAAACAAACACACAGAGAGGTAGTTTGAGCTGCGTCTCCACCAGAGGGCGCTGCAGGTGTTTCTACACTGTAAAATGTCCAAAACAGCTTCTTCTTCTTTATTTAAACTGCAGCTTGTTTCTTCTCTTCCTCTCATTTCACTCGTTTCCTCCTCCTCCGGAGATGGAGGAGCCAGATTAGCTTCTGTCCTGGTTTCTGAGGACGGGAACACAGAGGAGGATCCTGCAATCTGATTGGATAAAACAAATGTCAGAACAGGCTTCAGGTGTTAACGCAGTGAGAATGAAAAGGTGAAGAAGAGAGAAGAAGAAGAAGAAGAAGAGAACCCTGAAGAGGCTGAGTTTTAAACAAAGTTAAAGAAAAAAGACCAAAAACAAAAAATAAAAAGTGTAAAAGTTTCCAGGTGACTGAGGGAAATTTCTGTCTACGTCCAGGTTCGTTCACGTTTCTGTAATAACTCATTACAACGAAGTTAATCACCTGTAATACATTTCGTCATTTAATCAAAAATAATTCTCATTATACTTTTTTGTGCCATTTTGAGATCTCATACTTACACAGTTCCTCCTGCAGTGACCTCAGATCTGCATGTTTATATTGTGATGCCATAATGTGAGAGTCACAGGATCCAGATGCTAACAGAGTCAATATCATCAGAAACACATCTGGATTTCATAAATAAGAGACCTTTACCCGCTCTGAAACTGATGTATGTAAATATGTACAGGCTCTCTCAAAAGTGAGTCCCCACCCCCCACATGTGACGACACTGAAGAAATGACCCTTTGCACCAGTGTAAAGTAGTGAGCGTACAGCTTGTAAAACAGTGTAAATCTGTTATACAAGCTGCACGCTCACTACTTTACACTGTTATACAAGCTGTACGCTCACTACTTTACACTGTTATACAAGCTGCACGCTCACTACTTTACGCTGTTATACAAGCTGCACTGTTATACAAGCTGCACGCTCACTACTTTACACTGTTATACAAGCTGTACGCTCACTACTTTACACTGTTATACAAGCTGCACGCTCACTACTTTACGCTGTTATACAAGCTGCACGCTCACTACTTTCCACTGTTATACAAGCTGCACTGTTATACAAGCTGTACGCTCACTACTTTACGCTGTTATACCAGCTGCACGCTCACTACTTTACGCTGTTATACAAGCTGCACGCTCACTACTTTACACTGTTATACAAGCTGTACGCTCACTACTTTCCACTGTTATACAAGCTGCACGCTCACTACTTTACACTGTTATACAAGCTGCACGCTCACTACTTTACACTGTTATACAAGCTGTACGCTCACTACTTTACACTGTTATACAAGCTGCACGCTCACTACTTTCCACTGTTATACAAGCTGCACGCTCACTACTTTACGCTGTTATACAAGCTGCACGCTCACTACTTTACGCTGTTATACAAGCTGCACGCTCACTACTTTACGCTGTTATACAAGCTGCACGCTCACTACTTTACGCTGTTATACAAGCTGCACGCTCACTACTTTACACTGTTATACAAGCTGTACGCTCACTACTTTACGCTGTTATACAAGCTGCACGCTCACTACTTTACGCTGTTATACAAGCTGCACGCTCACTACTTTACACTGTTATACAAGCTGTACGCTCACTACTTTACACTGTTATACAAGCTGTACGCTCACTACTTTACACTGTTATACAAGCTGTACGCTCACTACTTTACACTGTTATACAAGCTGCACGCTCACTACTTTACACTGTTATACAAGCTGCACGCTCACTACTTTACACTGTTATACAAGCTGTACGCTCACTACTTTACACTGTTATACAAGCTGCACGCTCACTACTTTACACTGTTATACAAGCTGCACGCTCACTACTTTACACTGTTATACAAGCTGCACGCTCACTACTTTACACTGTTATACAAGCTGTACGCTCACTACTTTACATTTCTTCAGTGTCTTCACATGAAAAGATAGAATCAGATGTTTACACATGTGGGGGGGGTTCTCCTGTGAGATACTGCATTAATCTCATAGATCTTTATCTAATAATCACGAGGATGGGTTCATATGAAAACAGATAATTAAAGGAAACTCTTTTCAGTAGTTTTCATTGGTCTGTCCTCCGGACGCTATGACGCGTCCTCCTGTCCTCCTGTCGTCCTCTCTCAGGTGTGTCAGCACTATAACAAAGGCTCCGGTCCTCACGGCGGCTGCACCTTCCAGGAGAACTGCACCAAAGTTCACTTGTGTCAGCACTTTGTTCAGGGCGACTGCATGTTCGGACTTAAGTGTAACCGGCAGCACGCCATCGAGCAACATAGCCGCCGCTTGCTTCTGAAGAAAGGACTGAGAGAGGACATCATCCAGGAGCTGCCCTTCATCTACAGGAACATCCACCAGCTGACGGCTGCTGCCGCCTCCACAGGTAACAGTAACACACCTGGTCACACCTGCTGCACAGGTGATCCGTGCACGCCGCTGACTCTGCACGTCTTTGTGTTTCCGTCAGAGAAAGATTCTTTTTGTAAACCTGCCGATCAGAGCGACAACAGCAACGATATCTGTCTGCACTTCATCAGAAACAGCTGCAAGTTCCACAGTGAGTTCAGCCTCCTCTTCCTCACCTGATGCTTCCTCTTCATCTTTTTATTCAGCAGGTGAACAACATCTTCTCCACATCTGTTGAGTCTGGGAGGTTAGGGGGTTATCAAATAGGAAATGTACCTACAAACAAAAGCAAGAAGAGATTCAGATAAATATTTTGTAAAGGTCTTTTTTGTTTTAGATATGGAAAGAATATGTGGCTTATCATTGGCAGCTCCAAGCTTGGCTTTTTTAAAAACTTTAAACTTGTTCAGATAAGGTTTGATTAAAATAATCATGAACATTATGTAGCAAACCTAGATTTGTTATGAATTTTAATAAATTTATGAGAATTAATACTCCATTATGAATTTTAATATTCATAAAATCAAATTTTATTCCTCGTTTCAGGGCACCACCGGAGTTGTTTTAATCCTAGAGTTTTCGGACCTCTAGGTAGTTTTTAATAATTATACAATTATTACTAGTGATCAGTTAGTTAATAATCGTTCAATTATCTTAAATCAGTCAGTCAGTCTCATATCTAAAGGGTCAATTCTCTTGGCAGGGACGTGGAAATAGGCAACACACACAGTTCTTGATTATATTACAATGAGCCTGGAGGTTCGATTGTGGGAAGCATTTGACTCATACGGCAAAGAATAACTAATGAAAGTAAGCTAACGCTATGAGTTTAGGAGTTAAAAGGAAATCTCTGACCACAGAACGTGTGTTAAGTCTTACTGCTTGTCGACAGCCTGCTTTTGGCCTGTTGCACGGGTCCCACGCTAGCTGCCCGATCCTGGCTTTTTGCTAGGGATTCTCCGGGGTTCTCCGTGTCTGGCAATTCGGCTGTTTGCAGGTTTCCTTGGTTGTAGCTGGCGAGACCACGTGGCTTGGTCTGACCTCGGTGAAGTTGGCTCAACGAAAAAGGCTTAAAAATGGAACTTGGTCGTTCCTGAATTAGTCCAGTGTAACTTAACGGACTCATAACTTTAACAAACAAAAGAAAGAAAGAAAATAAAACAAACTGAAGGCAGATCGATGTCGCGGCACTTCAGGTGTGTAGCTTCAAGCGAACAAAGGGCTGGTTGCACTGGCCGAACTCTTAGGGCGTTGCCTGGCGAGGCACGCCGGACGCGTGCCGAAGCGTCCAGAGAGCAGAGCAGAGCGAGCCGAGAAGAGAGCGAGCGACGTCGTGTGTCGCTCTTTTGTTGCCTGGGGTGTGGTTCCCCAGAGGGCGTTTCAGGTTTCCCGAGGGACCGACTTTCTAAACTTAATGTCTAAAGGAAAATAAATGTATTTGCGCGTATTATAATCAAATATTTTCCACAATCGAACCTCAGTGGTCAAACGGTTGTACCGTTCTAAGTTAAGCATTTGGTAACAGGAAACAATTGTCACATTATTGGTCAGGATATTTATACATTAACGGCATTTCCGATGAGGGCATGTAATACTTATTTCGTCCACTTGGGGGAGCTCAGGTTACATGAGGAAAGCTTAGATTAACCCAAGATCATCTCTCCTTAGGAACTGGGAATATTGTTGATTCATCCTTAAATTCAAGCTGGCGATTAAGAGTATAGTAAAACATTCCTTTATCATCATTTCTAAAGGAATTTTGTATGAAAGTATTATGAACAAGCATTGATTACATTAGATGAGGGAGTGTCTTGCTGAAAATAAAAACACTGCAAAAGTAACTTATTTAGATTCTTTCCAGCACTAATATCAACAACAGATAGCAACAACATGTTAACATAACTACTCAAATAGAGGCAAACGTAATCAGGTAACTAAAGATTTAATTAAATGCTCTGAGTCTTTGGAGACAGCAGTCTTTGGTTATTTAAAGTTTGGCTTTCTGGGTTATGTCACAACTTGGGTGAGACAGGGGTTTTCTTTTGATGGGGTAATGAAACACCGAGCAAAGTCAGTTGCCACGATTACGTGTGTGTGTGGGGGGACACAAACACGCTGGTTTGTGTCCCTTTGTCAGTTTAACAGTCAGGCCCCATAGCTCCAAATTTATTCAATATAAAATGCACAAATCCACACCGTTGTTCACTACAATTAATTTCTGTCATCTTCAGTGAATCCAAAGAATTTTCCCAGCCTAATGCAGATTGAGGGTAAATACAAACAGCAATAACGATCTGTTCCAAAGTTTCTTGGTACGTGGGCGAGGACAAAATAAATGTGCCAGCGCTTCGCTTGAGTTTTTTTTCTGTTTTTGCGGGTAACGGGTCGTTTGGTAAAACCTGTGAAGCATTTAAAAAGAGATCTCTTTAACTTTGTTGGTTCAAAAAACTTGTGCAGCAACCGCCAAACTTTTTCCCAACACATCTCTCCGTAACAGGAGCAGTACGAAAAAGCAGCAGGTGTTCTGCTAAGGAATTGTTGAATTGAAAAAACGTTGACGAACTGCCTTATTCTTAGTTTTAGTTTGCAGTGAAAAATAAATTGTCCCAACAACAGTGTCGTCATCAAATCCATTAAAGTCTTTAGGAAGTGAAATGATGGCCAAATGAAGACGATGGAGACTCAGGGAGACCACAGTGATGAATTAACTCACTGTAGTTAAAAGCTGGATGAATAATTTATTTAGAATAAAAATGTTTTTGTCATACCGCTGTAGAAAGAAAATGTAAAACAATATATGTGTTGTTCCAAATATAAAACCTATGAGGAGAGAAAAAATGAAAGACCAAGCCAGTAGCATTTGTTTGTGAAATGCTGAGAGAAGAGAGGGAGTGGCTTCCACTGAAGGTGGAATTTAAAGTATTTAAAGTCTAGAAAACTAAGTTCACCTTTAATTAACACAGTAGTTTCTCAGATAATTCTGCTTGATCTACATGTAAAGACAGTTCCGCGTATTTTCATCTTGATAGTAGATCTTCGTCTTCATCAGACTGATTCTGTCCTGTGATCAGCTGTGGCTTCACCTCAGCTCGTCCTGCAGTTCCCTTTAAAACCCACTAGAGAGCAGCAACGTTCACACTCTTCTTCTCTCAGAGTCTCTTCAGGAACAATCCCATCATTCACTTAAATGAATAATAATTATCGCTTTCAGTCATTTCTTTACTCTAACAAACATTGTGATATTTGTTCCTACATAGAGGAATTTTTTTACACATTATTTTTCCTTCTGCGTGGTTAAACTGCTTAGACAGATTCTCCCTCTAAAATCATTATTTGTTCTTTTAAATGTGTAACAACAATAAATTCTCTCCAATATCCATCATGAAATGTTTGGATTCTTTTTTCATTTAAAAATATCTTTTGCACACAGAGCTCACTCACACACATTTTATTTTCAACTCATTTTGGTAGTTTTATGTAATTTTTTATATTATAAATAATAGTGTTTATATCATCAGCTTTAATTTGTTGGATAATGTTTTACTGGTTCATACACTCGTTACCGGATGATCTGTGACGTTGTTGGCATGCAGGCTGAATAAAATTATTTTTTAATAGAAGCCTTTTCCAGAGGTGGAGTGTAACGATTTACACTCACGTTACTGTAATTGAGTAGCTTTTTGTGTACTTGTACTTTTTGAAGTGGTTTTTTAAATCTTTAATTTACTTTTTGTTAAGTATGTTTTGTTTAAAGTTTTGTCCTTCGCTACATTTTCAATCACATCGGTTACGGAGTTTAAAACTTTGGCTTCAAGTACAAGAGAGCAGCGGCTTTATCATGATGCAGAGTCAAGTGTGAAAAAATCTGTATTAAGTTGGGGCTGATGCAAACTGAACATTTCCTGCTGCTGCAGCTTCACATTAAAAGCATCTAACTGGCGAAACACAGGTTGACCTTTATTTTGAAGTAGTCAAGAAATGCAATCTGTCTAAGTGAGATCAGCGCTGAAATGTTGCAGTGAGTAAAGCAGCAGCAGACTCAGCGAGCTGTCAGATAAAGAGCTGCACGCCTCCACCTGCTCAGCCAGGTGACCAGCTCCTTCAGACTCACAGTCAGATCAGGACTTAAAATACCAATAACTGCCCGACAGTAGTTTGTTTAGCTGCTCCAGACTCTGAGCCCTGTGGCATTAAAAGGCATCTGCTGTTACCGTAGTAACTACAGGTGTCTCATGCACAATAACGGGCAGCTGCATAATCGCGTCAAAGCCAGGTAATTAATGCAGAATTACATTTACAATATTCTAACCATCAGTCCTCGGCTGCGCTCTGAGAGCGTTTTCTCGTTCAGTTGGCTCGTGTAGATTTGTCCTGATGGATTTAGGCCGGCCATGTTTTTAAGGAGTGTGTTCACACTGATAGAAGCTAGTAAAAACGTTGAAAATATTGAACAGTAAAATGGCAATTACAAATGTTTTTGACAGTCCGGCCCCTGCAGTGTCTGCTTAGAACAAATGTAGCTGAGGACCCCTGATGCAGAGGTCAGTAAAATAATAGCCTTCTTCCATTGGTGGTTAAAAATAAGTTTTCATAGTTTGGTTGGATTCTTTGCTCCAAATAGCCAAAAAACATTGGTGTATGACAATACTGGTTAGCATTAGCTACCTGCTGGTACAGTGAGGAAAATAAGTATTTGAACACCCTGCTATTTTGCAAGTTCTCCCACTTAGAAATCATGGAGGGGTCTGAAATTGTCATCGCAGGTGCATGTCCACTGTGAGAGACATAATCTAAAAAAAAAAATCCAGAAATCACAATGTATGATTTTTTAAACTATTTATTTGTATGATACAGCTGCAAATAAGTATTTGAACACCTGAGAAAATCAATGCTAATATTTGGTACAGTAGCCTTTGTTTGGTCAAACGTTTCCTGTAGTTTTTCAGCAGGTTTGCACTGCAGGAGGGATTTTGGCCCACTCCTCCACACAGATCTTCTCTAGATCAGTCAGGTTTCTGGGCTGTCGCTGAGAAACACGGAGTTTGAGCTCCCTCCAAAGATTCTCTATTGGGTTTAGGTCTGGAGACTGGCTAGGCCACGCCAGAACCTTGATATGCTTCTTACAGAGCCACTCCTTGGTTATCCTGGCTGTGTGCTTCGGGTCATTGTCATGTTGGAAGACCCGGCCTCGACCCATCTTCAATGCTCTAACTGAGGGAAGGAGGTTGTTCCCCAAAATCTGGCAATCCATGGCCCCGGTCCTCCTCTCCTTAATACAGTGCAGTCGCCCTGTCCCATGTGCAGAAAAACACCCCCAAAGCATGATGCTACCACCCCCATGCTTCACAGTAGGGATGCTGTTCTTGGGATGGTGCTCATCATTCTTCTTCCTCCAAACACGGTTAGTGGAATTATGACCAAAAAGTTCTATTTTGGTCTCATCTGACCACATGACTTTCTCCCATGACTCCTCTGGATCATCCAAATGGTCATTGGCAAACTGAAGACGGGCCTTGACATGTGCTGGTTTAAGCAGGGGAACCTTCCGTGCCATGCGTGATTTCAAACCATGACGTCTTAGTGTATTACCAACAGTAACCTTGGAAACGGTGGTCCCAGCTCTTTTCAGGTCATTGACCGGCTCCTCCCGTGTAGTTCTGGGCTGATTTCTCACCTTTCTTAGGATCATTGAGACCCCACGAGGTGAGATCTTGCGTGGAGCCCCAGTCCGAGGGAGATTGACAGTCATGTTTAGCTTCTTCCATTTTCTAATGATTGCTCCAACAGTGGACCTTTTTTCACCAAGCTGCTTGGCAATTTCCCCGTAGCCCTTTCCAGCCTTGTGGAGGTGTACAATTTTGTCTCTAGTGTCTTTGGACAGCTCTTTGGTCTTGGCCATGTTAGTCGTTGGATTCTTACTGATTGTATGGGGTGGACAGGTGTCTTTATGCAGCTAACGACCTCAAACAGGTGCATCTAATTTAGGATAATAAATGGAGTGGAGGTGGACATTTTGAAGGCAGACTAACAGGTCTTTGAGAGTCAGAATTCTAGCTGATAGACAGGTGTTCAAATACTTATTTGCAGCTGTATCATACAAGTAAATAGTTAAAAAATCATACATTGTGATTTCTGGATTTTGTTTTTTAGATTGTCTCTCACAGTGGACATGCACCTACGATGACAATTTCAGACCCCTCCATGATTTCTAAGTGGGAGAACTTGCAAAATAGCAGGGTGTTCAAATACTTATTTTCCTCACTGTAACTAGTTATTTATTACACTAACGCTAACCGCCTGTTTGAATGTAAATAGGGACGTGACTTCATATACAGTCCAGTGCGTCCCGCCAGAGTCCGATCTGTTGCGCCACAGTTTCCTAATAAAGTGAAAACATTCTCAAACTTCTCATAACGTTAAACGTCATTGATTTGGCAAAGTATCTGTCACCTAAAATTGAAAGTGCCATATGGTTTTGTTCCCTTATCAAATCGCAAAAGACTGCAATTTAATTAACTAAGAATAGGTATAGATAAGATATTAAATCAGTACAAATAAGTTATTTCAGGAGTTAAAAAGTAACTTTTACTCTCTGAGTACATTTGAACTGAGCTACTTTTTACTTGCACTTAAGTAAAAGTTCATCAAAGTAATGGTACTTTTACTTAAGTAGAATATTTTTGTACTCTTTCCACCTCTGGGCTTTTCACATTTTAAGTTCTGGTGTTCTGTAGTTGAGGTTCTCGTCTCTCTGTGTAGATGAGTGCCGCCGTGTTCACTTCTGCCTGCCCTACAAGTGGGAGGTGTTTGATGGTGTCACCTGGACAGACCTGCAGAACATGGAGGACATTGAGAAAGATTTCTGTGACCCCTCTAAGACAAAGAGGTCAGACGTCACTTCGAACCTTTATCCAGGTATGAAGATCATCAGCTGTTGACTGAAACTTTTCTTTACTCTGATCTCTGCAGCTGTGGCGATCGGCCCGTTGACTTCCTGACCATGAGTCAGGCGTCGCACCCCGTTCGCCGCCTCTCCACGGTTTCCTCAGTTACGAAGCCGCCCCATTACATCCTGACCACTCAGTGGCTGTGGTACTACAAGGGGGACCACGGGAACTGGGTGGAGTACGGACAGCCGGTGAGTTGGACCGCTGTGGGAATTCTATAAATGCATAGCGAGTTCAGGAGTGGTTCTACCTGCAGCTCCGGTGAGGGCTAACTGCAGAAGTCTAAGAACAAAGTGCAGAAGTCTGAGAACAAGGTGCAGAGGTCTGAGGACTAGTTGCAGAGGTCTGAGGACTAGGTGCAGAGGTCTGAGAACAAGGTGCAGAGGTCTGGGGACTGGTTGCAGAGGTCTGAGAACAAGGTGCAGAGGTCTGGGGACTAGTTGCAGAGGTCTGAGAACAAGGTGCAGAGGTCTGGGGACTAGTTGCAGAGGTCTGAGAACAAGTGCAGAAGTCTGAGAACAAGGTGCAGAGGTCTGAGGACTAGTTGCAGAGGTCTGAGAACAAGGTGCAGAGGTCTGAGAACAAGGTGCAGAGGTCTGGGGACTAGTTGCAGAGGTCTGGGGACTAGTTGCAGAGGTCTGGGGACTAGTTGCAGAGGTCTGGGGACTAAGTGCAGAGGTCTGAGAACAAGGTGCAGAGGTCTGCGGACTAAGTGCAGAGGTCTGGGGACTAAGTGCAGAGGTCTGAGAACAAGGTGCAGAGGTCTGGGGACTAAGTGCAGAGGTCTGAGAACAAGGTCCAGAGGTCTGGGGACTAAGTGCAGAGGTCTAAGGACTAGTTGCAGAGGTCTGACTACTAAGTGCAGAGGTCTGGGGACTAGTTGCAGAGGTCTGAGAACAAGGTGCAGAGGTCTGACTACTAAGTGCAGAGGTCTGGGGACTAAGTGCAGAGGTCTGGGGACTAAGTGCAGAGGTCTGGGGACTAAGTGCAGAGGTCTGGGGACTAGTTGCAGAGGTCTGAGAACAAGGTGCAGAGGTCTGAGGACTAAGTGCAGAGGTCTGAGGACTAAGTGCAGAGGTCTGGGGACTAAGTGCAGAGGTCTGAGAACAAGGTGTAGAGGTCTGAGGACTAAGTGCAGAGGTCTGAGAACAAGGTGCAGAGGTCTTGGGACTAAGTGCAGAGGTCTGGGGACTAAGTGCAGAGGTCTGGGGACTAAGTGCAGAGGTCGGAGAACAAGGTGCAGAGGTCTGAGAACAAGGTGCAGACGTCTGGGGACTAAGTGCAGAGGTCTGAGAACAAGGTGCAGAGGTCTGAGAACAAGGTGCAGAGGTCTGAGAACAAGGTGCAGAGGTCTGGGGACTAAGTGCAGAGGTCTGAGAACAAGGTGCAGAGGTCTGGGGACTAAGTGCAGAGGTCTGGGGACTAAGTGCAGAGGTCTGGGGACTAAGTGCAGAGGTCGGAGAACAAGGTGCAGAGGTCTGAGATCAAGGTGCAGAGGTCTGGGGACTAAGTGCAGAGGTCTGAGAACAAGGTGCAGAGGTCTGGGGACTAAGTGCAGAGGTCTGAGAACAAGGTGCAGAGGTCTGGGGACTAAGTGCAGAGGTCTGAGAACAAGGTGCAGAGGTCTGGGGACTAAGTGCAGAAGTCTGAGAACAAGGTGCAGAGGTCTGAGAACAAGGTGCAGAGGTCTGGGGACTAGTTGCAGAGGTCTGAGAACAAGGTGCAGAGGTCTGGGGACTAAGTGCAGAGGTCTGGGGACTAGTTGCAGAGGTCTGGGGACTAAGTGCAGAGGTCTGACTACTAAGTGCAGAGGTCTGGGGACTAAGTGCAGAGGTCTGGGGACTAAGTGCAGAGGTCTGACAACAAGGTGCAGAGGTCTGAGGACTAAGTGCAGAGGTCTGAGGACTAAGTGCAGAGGTCTGAGGACTAAGTGCAGAGGTCTGAGGACTAAGTGCAGAGGTCTAAGGACTAGTTGCAGAGGTCTGAGAACAAGGTGCAGAGGTCTGACTACTAAGTGCAGAGGTCTGGGGACTAGTTGCAGAGGTCTGAGAACAAGGTCCAGAGGTCTGACTACTAAGTGCAGAGGTCTGGGGACTAAGTGCAGAGGTCTGGGGACTAAGTGCAGAGGTCTGGGGACTAAGTGCAGAGGTCTGAGGACTAAGTGCAGAGGTCTGAGGACTAAGTGCAGAGGTCTGAGGACTAAGTGCCGAGGTCTGAGGACTAAGTGCAGAGGTCTGAGGACTAAGTGCAGAGGTCTGGGGACTAGTTGCAGAGGTCTGGGGACTAAGTGCAGAGGTCTGAGAACAAGGTGCAGAGGTCTGAGGACTAAGTGCAGAGGTCTGGGGACTAAGTGCAGAGGTCTGGGGACTAAGTGCAGAGGTCTGGGGACTAGTTGCAGAGGTCTGGGGACCAAGTGCAGAGGTCTGAGAACAAGGTGCAGAGGTCTGAGAACAAGGTGCAGAGGTCTGAGGACTAAGTGCAGAGGTCTGAGAACAAGGTGCAGAGGTCTGAGAACAAGGTGCAGAGGTCTGAGAACAAGGTGCAGAGGTCTGAGAACAAGGTGCAGAGGTCTGGGGACTAGTTGCAGAGGTCTGGGGACTAAGTGCAGAGGTCTGAGAACAAGGTGCAGAGGTCTGGGGACTAAGTGCAGAGGTCTGGGGACTAAGTGCAGAGGTCTGGGGACTAAGTGCAGAGGTCTGGGGACTAAGTGCAGAGGTCTGAGAACAAGGTGCAGAGGTCTGAGAACAAGGTGCAGAGGTCTGGGGACTAGGTGCAGAGGTCTGAGAACAGGGTGCAGAGGCCTGAGAACAAGGTGCAGAGGTCTGAGAACAAGGTGCAGAGGTCTGGGGACTAGTTCCAGAGGTCTGGGGACTAGTTGCAGAGGTCTGGGGACTAAGTGCAGAGGTCTGGGGACTAAGTGCAGAGGTCTGAGAACAAGGTGCAGAGGTCTGAGAACAAGGTGCAGAGGTCTGACTACTAAGTGCAGAGGTCTGACTACTAAGTGCAGAGGTCTGACGACTAAGTGCAGAGGTCTGACAACAAGGTGCAGAGGTCTGACGACTAAGTGCAGAGGTCTGACAACAAGGTGCAGAGGTCTGAGGACTAAGTGCAGAGGTCTGAGGACTAAGTGCAGAAGTCTGGGGACTAAATGCAGAGGTCTGAGATCAAGGTGCAGAGGTCTGGGGACTAAGTGCAGAGGTCTGAGAACAGGGTGCAGAGGTCTGGGGACTAAGTGCAGAAGTCTGAGAACAAGGTGCAGAGGTCTGGGGACTAGTTGCAGAGGTCTGAGAACAAGGTGCAGAGGTCTGGGGACTAAGTGCAGAGGTCTGGGGACTAGTTGCAGAGGTCTGGGGACTAAGTGCAGAGGTCTGAGAACAAGGTGCTGAGGTCTGAGAACAAGGTGCAGAGGTCTGGGGACTAGGTGCAGAGGTCTGAGAACAGGGTGCAGAGGCCTGAGAACAAGGTGCAGAGGTCTGAGAACAAGGTGCAGAGGTCTGGGGACTAGGTGCAGAGGTCTGGGGACTAGGTGCAGAGGTCTGGGGACTAAGTGCAGAGGTCTGGGGACTAAGTGCAGAGGTCTAAGGACTAGTTGCAGAGGTCTGAGAACAAGGTGCAGAGGTCTGACTACTAAGTGCAGAGGTCTGGGGACTAGTTGCAGAGGTCTGAGAACAAGGTCCAGAGGTCTGACTACTAATTGCAGAGGTCTGGGGACTAAGTGCAGAGGTCTGGGGACTAAGTGCAGAGGTCTGGGGACTAAGTGCAGAGGTCTGGGGACTAAGTGCCGAGGTCTGAGGACTAAGTGCAGAGGTCTGAGGACTAAGTGCAGAGGTCTGGGGACTAGTTGCAGAGGTCTGGGGACCAAGTGCAGAGGTCTGAGAACAAGGTGTAGAGGTCTGAGAACAAGGTGCAGAGGTCTGAGGACTAAGTGCAGAGGTCTGAGAACAAGGTGCAGAGGTCTGAGAACAAGGTGCAGAGGTCTGAGAACAAGGTGCAGAGGTCTGAGAACAAGGTGCAGAGGTCTGGGACTAGTTGCAGAGGTCTGGGGACTAAGTGCAGAGGTCTGAGAACAAGGTGCAGAGGTCTGAGAACAAGGTGCAGAGGTCTGGGGACTAAGTGCAGAGGTCTGGGGACTAAGTGCAGAGGTCTGGGGACTAAGTGCAGAGGTCTGGGGACTAAGTGCAGAGGTCTGAGAACAAGGTGCAGAGGTCTGAGAACAAGGTGCAGAGGTCTGGGGACTAGGTGCAGAGGTCTGAGAACAGGGTGCAGAGGTCTGAGAACAAGGTGCAGAGGTCTGAGAACAAGGTGCAGAGGTCTGAGAACAAGGTGCAGAGGTCTGGGGACTAGTTCCAGAGGTCTGGGGACTAGTTGCAGAGGTCTGGGGACTAAGTGCAGAAGTCTGAGAACAAGGTGCAGAGGTCTGGGGACTAGTTGCAGAGGTCTGGGGACTAGGTGCAGAGGTCTGAGAACAAGGTGCAGAGGTCTGGGGACTAGTTGCAGAGGTCTGGGGAGTAGGTGCAGAGGTCTGGGGACTAAGTGCAGAGGTCTGAGAACAAGGTGCAGAGGTCTGGGGACTAGTTGCAGAGGTCTGGGGAGTAGTTGCAGAGGTCTGAGAACAAGGTGCAGAGGTCTGGGGACTAGTTGCAGAGGTCTGGGGACTAGGTGCAGAGGTCTGGGGACTAAGTGCAGAGGTCTGAGAACAAGGTGCAGAGGTCTGGGGACTAAGTGCAGAGGTCTGAGAACAAGGTGCAGAGGTCTGAGAACAAGGTGCAGAGGTCTGAGAACAAGGTGCAGAGGTCTGAGAACAAGGTGCAGAGGTCTGGGGACTAGTTGCAGAGGTCTGAGAAAGGTGCAGAGGTCTGACTACTAAGTGCAGAGGTCTGACTACTAAGTGCAGAGGTCTGGGGACTAAGTGCAGAGGTCTGGGGACTAAGTGCAGAGGTCTGGGGACTAAGTGCAGAGGTCTGGGGACTAAGTGCAGAGGTCTGACAACAAGGTGCAGAGGTCTGAGGACTAAGTTCAGAGGTCTGAGGACTAAGTGCAGAGGTCTGAGGACTAAGTGCAGAGGTCTGGGGACTAAGTGCAGAGGTCTGAGATCAAGGTGCAGAGGTCTGGGGACTAAGTGCAGAGGTCTGAGAACAAGGTGCAGAGGTCTGGGGACTAAGTGCAGAAGTCTGAGAACAAGGTGCAGAGGTCTGGGGACTAGTTGCAGAGGTCTGAGAACAAGGTGCAGAGGTCTGGGGACTAAGTGCAGAGGTCTGGGGACTAGTTGCAGAGGTCTGGGGACTAAGTGCAGAGGTCTGAGAACAAGGTGCAGAGGTCTGAGAACAAGGTGCAGAGGTCTGGGGACTAGGTGCAGAGGTCTGAGAACAGGGTGCAGAGGCCTGAGAACAAGGTGCAGAGGTCTGAGAACAAGGTGCAGAGGTCTGGGGACTAGGTGCAGAGGTCTGGGGACTAGGTGCAGAGGTCTGGGGACTAGGTGCAGAGGTCTGGGGACTAGGTGCAGAGGTCTGGGGACTAAGTGCAGAGGTCTGGGGACTAGTTGCAGAGGTCTGGGGACTAAGTGCAGAGGTCTGAGAACAAGGTGCAGAGGTCTGAGAACAAGGTGCAGAGGTCTGACTACTAAGTGCAGAGGTCTGACGACTAAGTGCAGAGGTCTGAGGACTAAGTGCAGAGGTCTGAGGACTAAGTGCAGAGGTCTAAGGACTAGTTGCAGAGGTCTGAGAACAAGGTGCAGAGGTCTGACTACTAAGTGCAGAGGTCTGGGGACTAGTTGCAGAGGTCTGAGAACAAGGTCCAGAGGTCTGACTACTAAGTGCAGAGGTCTGGGGACTAAGTGCAGAGGTCTGGGGACCAAGTGCAGAGGTCTGGGGACCAAGTGCCGAGGTCTGAGGACTAAGTGCCGAGGTCTGAGGACTAAGTGCCGAGGTCTGAGGACTAAGTGCCGAGGTCTGGGGACTAGTTGCAGAGGTCTGAGAACAGGGTGCAGAGGTCTGAGAACAAGGTGTAGAGGTCTGAGAACAAGGTGCAGAGGTCTGGGGACTAGTTGCAGAGGTCTGAGAACAAGGTGCAGAGGTCTGGGGACTAAGTGCAGAGGTCTGGGGACTAAGTGCAGAGGTCTGGGGACTAAGTGCAGAGGTCTGGGACTAAGTGCAGAGGTCTGGGGACTAAGTGCAGAGGTCTGAGATCAAGGTGCAGAGGTCTGAGAACAAGGTCCAGAGGTCTGACTACTAAGTGCAGAGGTCTGAGAACAAGGTGCAGAGGTCTGGGGACTAAGTGCAGAGGTCTGAGAACAGGGTGCAGAGGTCTGGGGACTAAGTGCAGAAGTCTGAGAACAAGGTGCAGAGGTCTGAGAACAAGGTGCAGAGGTCTGGGGACTAGTTGCAGAGGTCTGAGAACAAGGTGCAGAGGTCTGGGGACTAAGTGCAGAGGTCTGGGGACTAGGTGCAGAGGTCTGAGAACAAGGTGCAGAGGTCTGGGGACTAGTTGCAGAGGTCTGAGAACAAAGTGCAGAAGTCTGAGAACAAGGTGCAGAGGTCTGAGGACTAGTTGCAGAGGTCTGAGAACAAGGTGCAGAGGTCTGAGAACAAGGTGCAGAGGTCTGGGGACTAGTTGCAGAGGTCTGGGGACTAAGTGCAGAGGTCTGAGAACAAGGTGCAGAGGTCTGGGGACTAGTTGCAGAGGTCTGAGAACAAGGTGCAGAGGTCTGACTACTAAGTGCAGAGGTCTGACTACTAAGTGCAGAGGTCTGGGGACTAAGTGCAGAGGTCTGGGGACTAAGTGCAGAGGTCTGGGGACTAAGTGCAGAGGTCTGACGACTAAGTGCAGAGGTCTGACAACAAGGTGCAGAGGTCTGAGGACTAAGTGCAGAGGTCTGAGGACTAAGTGCAGAGGTCTGGGGACTAAGTGCAGAGGTCTGAGATCAAGGTGCAGAGGTCTGGGGACTAAGTGCAGAGGTCTGAGAACAGGGTGCAGAGGTCTGGGGACTAAGTGCAGAAGTCTGAGAACAAGGTGCAGAGGTCTGGGGACTAGTTGCAGAGGTCTGAGAACAAGGTGCAGAGGTCTGGGGACTAAGTGCAGAGGTCTGGGGACTAGTTGCAGAGGTCTGGGGACTAAGTGCAGAGGTCTGAGAACAAGGTGCAGAGGTCTGAGAACAAGGTGCAGAGGTCTGGGGACTAGGTGCAGAGGTCTGAGAACAGGGTGCAGAGGCCTGAGAACAAGGTGCAGAGGTCTGCGAACAAGGTGCAGAGGTCTGGGGACTAGGTGTAGAGGTCTGGGGACTAGGTGCAGAGGTCTGGGGACTAAGTGCAGAGGTCTGGGGACTAGTTGCAGAGGTCTGGGGACTAAGTGCAGAGGTCTGAGAACAAGGTGCAGAGGTCTGAGAACAAGGTGCAGAGGTCTGACTACTAAGTGCAGAGGTCTGACTACTAAGTGCAGAGGTCTGACTACTAAGTGCAGAGGTCTGGGGACTAAGTGCAGAGGTCTGGGGACTAAGTGCAGAGGTCTGACGACTAAGTGCAGAGGTCTGACGACTAAGTGCAGAGGTCTGACAACAAGGTGCAGAGGTCTGAGGACTAAGTGCAGAGGTCTGAGGACTAAGTGCAGAGGTCTGAGGACTAAGTGCAGAGGTCTAAGGACTAGTTGCAGAGGTCTGAGAACAAGGTGCAGAGGTCTGACTACTAAGTGCAGAGGTCTGGGGACTAGTTGCAGAGGTCTGAGAACAAGGTCCAGAGGTCTGACTACTAAGTGCAGAGGTCTGGGGACTAAGTGCAGAGGTCTGGGGACCAAGTGCAGAGGTCTGGGGACTAAGTGCAGAGGTCTGAGGACTAAGTGCAGAGGTCTGGGGACTAGTTGCAGAGGTCTGAGAACAGGGTGCAGAGGTCTGAGAACAAGGTGTAGAGGTCTGAGAACAAGGTGCAGAGGTCTGGGGACTAGTTGCAGAGGTCTGAGAACAAGGTGCAGAGGTCTGGGGACTAAGTGCAGAGGTCTGGGGACTAAGTGCAGAGGTCTGGGGACTAAGTGCAGAGGTCTGAGATCAAGGTGCAGAGGTCTGAGAACAAGGTGCAGAGGTCTGACTACTAAGTGCAGAGGTCTGAGAACAAGGTGCAGAGGTCTGGGGACTAAGTGCAGAGGTCTGAGAACAGGGTGCAGAGGTCTGGGGACTAAGTGCAGAAGTCTGAGAACAAGGTGCAGAGGTCTGAGAACAAGGTGCAGAGGTCTGGGGACTAGTTCCAGAGGTCTGAGAACAAGGTGCAGAGGTCTGAGGACTAAGTGCAGAGGTCTGGGGACTAGGTGCAGAGGTCTGAGAACAAGGTGCAGAGGTCTGGGGACTAGTTGCAGAGGTCTGAGAACAAAGTGCAGAAGTCTGAGAACAAGGTGCAGAGGTCTGAGGACTAGTTGCAGAGGTCTGAGAACAAGGTGCAGAGGTCTGGGGACTAGTTGCAGAGGTCTGGGGACTAAGTGCAGAGGTCTGGGGACTAGTTGCAGAGGTCTGGGGACTAGTTGCAGAGGTCTGGGGACTAGTTGCAGAGGTTTGGGGACTAAGTGCAGAGGTCTGAGAACAAGGTGCAGAGGTCTGCGGACTAAGTGCAGAGGTCTGGGGACTAAGTGCAGAGGTCTGAGAACAAGGTCCAGAGGTCTGGGGACTAAGTGCAGAGGTCTAAGGACTAGTTGCAGAGGTCTGACTACTAAGTGCAGAGGTCTGGGGACTAGTTGCAGAGGTCTGAGACCAAGGTGCAGAGGTCTGACTACTAAGTGCAGAGGTCTGGGGACTAAGTGCAGAGGTCTGGGGACTAAGTGCAGAGGTCTGGGGACTAAGTGCAGAGGTCTGGGGACTAAGTGCAGAGGTCTGAGAACAAGGTGCAGAGGTCTGAGGACTAAGTGCAGAGGTCTGGGGACTAAGTGCAGAGGTCTGAGAACAAGGTGTAGAGGTCTGAGGACTAAGTGCAGAGGTCTGAGAACAAGGTGCAGAGGTCTTGGGACTAAGTGCAGAGGTCTGGGGACTAAGTGCAGAGGTCTGGGGACTAAGTGCAGAGGTCGGAGAACAAGGTGCAGAGGTCTGAGAACAAGGTGCAGACGTCTGGGGACTAAGTGCAGAGGTCTGAGAACAAGGTGCAGAGGTCTGAGAACAAGGTCCAGAGGTCTGAGAACAAGGTGCAGAGGTCTGGGGACTAAGTGCAGAGGTCTGAGAACAAGGTGCAGAGGTCTGGGGACTAAGTGCAGAGGTCTGGGGACTAAGTGCAGAGGTCTGGGACTAAGTGCAGAGGTCGGAGAACAAGGTGCAGAGGTCTGAGATCAAGGTGCAAGGGTCTGGGACTAAGTGCAGAGGTCTGAGAACAAGGTGCAGAGGTCTGGGGACTAAGTGCAGAGGTCTGAGAACAAGGTGCAGAGGTCTGGGGACTAAGTGCAGAGGTCTGAGAACAAGGTGCAGAGGTCTGGGGACTAAGTGCAGAAGTCTGAGAACAAGGTGCAGAGGTCTGAGAACAAGGTGCAGAGGTCTGGGGACTAGTTGCAGAGGTCTGAGAACAAGGTGCAGAGGTCTGGGGACTAAGTGCAGAGGTGGGGACTAGTTGCAGAGGTCTGGGGACTAAGTGCAGAGGTCTGAGAACAAGGTGCAGAGGTCTGAGAACAAGGTGCAGAGGTCTGAGAACAAGGTGCAGAGGTCTGGGGACTAGTTGCAGAGGTCTGCGGCTAAGTGCAGGGTCTGGGGACTAGGTGCAGAGGTCTGGGGACTAGGTGCAGAGGTCTGGGGACTAGGTGCAGAGGTCTGAGAACAGGTGCAGAGGTCTGGGGACTAAGTGCAGAGGTCTGGGGACTAAGTGCAGAGGTCTGGGGACTAAGTGCAGAGGTCTGAGAACAAGGTGCAGAGGTCTGAGAACAAGGTGCAGAGTCTGACTACTAAGTGCAAGGTCTGGGGACTAAGTGCAGAAGTCTGAGCAAGGTGCAGAGGTCTGAGAACAAGGTGCAGAGGTCTGGGGACTAGTTCCAGAGGTCTGAACAGGTGCAGAGGTCTGGGGACTAAGTGCAGAGGTCTGGGGACTAGGTGCAGAGGTCTGAGAACAAGGTGCAGAGGTCTGGGGACTAGTTGCAGAGGTCTGAGAACAAAGTGCAGAAGTCTGAGAACAAGGTGCAGAGGTCTGAGGACTAGTTGCAGAGGTCTGAGAACAAGGTGCAGAGGTCTGAGAACAAGGTGCAGAGGTCTGGGGACTAG
>NW_024044681.1:4556487-4576932 GCF_014851395.1 Micropterus salmoides
GCAGAGGTCTGACAACAAGGTGCAGAGGTCTGAGGACTAAGTGCAGAGGTCTGAGGACTAAGTGCAGAGGTCTGGGGACTAAATGCAGAGGTCTGAGATCAAGGTGCAGAGGTCTGAGAACAGGGTGCAGAGGTCTGGGGACTAAGTGCAGAAGTCTGAGAACAAGGTGCAGAGGTCTGGGGACTAGTTGCAGAGGTCTGAGAACAAGGTGCAGAGGTCTGAGAACAAGGTGCAGAGGTCTGGGGACTAGGTGCAGAGGTCTGAGAACAGGGTGCAGAGGCCTGAGAACAAGGTGCAGAGGTCTGAGAACAAGGTGCAGAGGTCTGGGGACTAGGTGCAGAGGTCTGGGGACTAGGTGCAGAGGTCTGGGGACTAAGTGCAGAGGTCTGGGGACTAAGTGCAGAGGTCTAAGGACTAGTTGCAGAGGTCTGAGAACAAGGTGCAGAGGTCTGACTACTAAGTGCAGAGGTCTGGGGACTAGTTGCAGAGGTCTGAGAACAAGGTCCAGAGGTCTGACTACTAAGTGCAGAGGTCTGGGGACTAAGTGCAGAGGTCTGGGGACTAAGTGCAGAGGTCTGGGGACTAAGTGCAGAGGTCTGAGGACTAAGTGCAGAGGTCTGAGGACTAAGTGCCGAGGTCTGAGAACAAGGTGCAGAGGTCTGAGAACAAGGTGCAGAGGTCTGGGGACTAGGTGCAGAGGTCTGAGAACAGGGTGCAGAGGTCTGAGAACAAGGTGCAGAGGTTTGAGAACAAGGTGCAGAGGTCTGGGGACTAGTTGCAGAGGTCTGGGGACTAGTTGCAGAGGTCTGGGGACTAAGTGCAGAGGTCTGGGGACTAAGTGCAGAGGTCTGGGGACTAAGTGCAGAGGTCTGGGGACTAGTTGCAGAGGTCTGAGAACAAGGTGCAGAGGTCTGGGGACTAAGTGCAGAGTTCTGGGGACTATGTGCAGAGATCTGGGGACTAAGTGCAGAGGTCTGGGGACCAAGTGCAGAGGTCTGAGAACAAGGTGCAGAGGACTGAGAACAAGGTGCAGAGGTCTGAGAACAAGGTGCAGAGGTCTGAGAACAAGGTGCAGAGGTCTGGGGACTAAGTGCAGAGGTCTGAGAACAAGGTGCAGAGGTCTGGGGACTAAGTGCAGAGGTCTGGGGACTAGTTGCAGAGGTCTGAGAACAAGGTGCAGAGGTCTGACTACTAAGTGCAGAGGTCTGTGGACTAAGTGCAGAGGTCTGGGGACTAGTTGCAGAGGTCTGAGAACAAGGTGCAGAGGTCTGGGGACTAAGTGCAGAGGTCTGAGATCAAGGTGCAGAGGTCTGAGAACAAGGTCCAGAGGTCTGACTACTAAGTGCAGAGGTCTGAGAACAAGGTGCAGAGGTCTGGGGACTAAGTGCAGAGGTCTGAGAACAAGGTCCAGAGGTCTGGGGACTAAGTGCAGAGGTCTAAGGACTAGTTGCAGAGGTCTGACTACTAAGTGCAGAGGTCTGGGACTAGTTGCAGAGGTCTGAGAACAAGGTGCAGAGGTCTGACTACTAAGTGCAGAGGTCTGGGGACTAAGTGCAGAGGTCTGGGGACTAAGTGCAGAGGTCTGAGAACAAGGTGCAGAGGTCTGAGGACTAAGTGCAGAGGTCTGAGGACTAAGTGCAGAGGTCTGGGGACTAAGTGCAGAGGTCTGAGAACAAGGTGTAGAGGTCTGAGGACTAAGTGCAGAGGTCTGAGAACAAGGTGCAGAGGTCTTGGGACTAAGTGCAGAGGTCTGGGGACTAAGTGCAGAGGTCTGGGGACTAAGTGCAGAGGTCGGAGAACAAGGTGCAGAGGTCTGAGAACAAGGTGCAGACGTCTGGGGACTAAGTGCAGAGGTCTGAGAACAAGGTGCAGAGGTCTGAGAACAAGGTGCAGAGGTCTGAGAACAAGGTGCAGAGGTCTGGGGACTAAGTGCAGAGGTCTGAGAACAAGGTGCAGAGGTCTGGGGACTAAGTGTAGAGGTCTGGGGACTAAGTGCAGAGGTCTGGGGACTAAGTGCAGAGGTCGGAGAACAAGGTGCAGAGGTCTGAGATCAAGGTGCAGAGGTCTGGGGACTAAGTGCAGAGGTCTGAGAACAAGGTGCAGAGGTCTGGGGACTAAGTGCAGAGGTCTGAGAACAAGGTGCAGAGGTCTGGGGACTAAGTGCAGAGGTCTGAGAACAAGGTGCAGAGGTCTGGGGACTAAGTGCAGAAGTCTGAGAACAAGGTGCAGAGGTCTGAGAACAAGGTGCAGAGGTCTGGGGACTAGTTGCAGAGGTCTGAGAACAAGGTGCAGAGGTCTGGGGACTAAGTGCAGAGGTCTGGGGACTAGTTGCAGAGGTCTGGGGACTAAGTGCAGAGGTCTGAGAACAAGGTGCAGAGGTCTGAGAACAAGGTGCAGAGGTCTGAGAACAAGGTGCAGAGGTCTGAGAACAAGGTGCAGAGGTCTGGGGACTAGTTGCAGAGGTCTGGGGACTAGGTGCAGAGGTCTGGGGACTAGGTGCAGAGGTCTGGGGACTAGGTGCAGAGGTCTGAGAACAAGGTGCAGAGGTCTGGGGACTAAGTGCAGAGGTCTGGGGACTAAGTGCAGAGGTCTGGGGACTAAGTGCAGAGGTCTGAGAACAAGGTGCAGAGGTCTGAGAACAAGGTGCAGAGGTCTGACTACTAAGTGCAGAGGTCTGACTACTAAGTGCAGAGGTCTGACTACTAAGTGCAGAGGTCTGGGGACTAAGTGCAGAGGTCTGGGGACTAAGTGCAGAGGTCTGACAACAAGGTGCAGAGGTCTGAGGACTAAGTGCAGAGGTCTGAGGACTAAGTGCAGAGGTCTGAGGACTAAGTGCAGAGGTCTAAGGACTAGTTGCAGAGGTCTGAGAACAAGGTGCAGAGGTCTGACTACTAAGTGCAGAGGTCTGGGGACTAGTTGCAGAGGTCTGAGAACAAGGTCCAGAGGTCTGACTACTAAGTGCAGAGGTCTGGGGACTAAGTGCAGAGGTCTGGGGACTAGGTGCAGAGGTCTGAGAACAAGGTGCAGAGGTCTGAGAACAAGGTGCAGAGGTCTGACTACTAAGTGCAGAGGTCTGACTACTAAGTGCAGAGGTCTGGGGACTAAGTGCAGAGGTCTGGGGACTAGTTGCAGAGGTCTGACGACTAAGTGCAGAGGTCTGACAACAAGGTGCAGAGGTCTGAGGACTAAGTGCAGAGGTCTGAGGACTAAGTGCAGAGGTCTGGGGACTAAATGCAGAGGTCTGAGATCAAGGTGCAGAGGTCTGGGGACTAAGTGCAGAGGTCTGAGAACAGGGTGCAGAGGTCTGGGGACTAAGTGCAGAAGTCTGAGAACAAGGTGCAGAGGTCTGGGGACTAGTTGCAGAGGTCTGAGAACAAGGTGCAGAGGTCTGAGAACAAGGTGCAGAGGTCTGGGGACTAGGTGCAGAGGTCTGAGAACAGGGTGCAGAGGCCTGAGAACAAGGTGCAGAGGTCTGAGAACAAGGTGCAGAGGTCTGGGGACTAGGTGCAGAGGTCTGGGGACTAGGTGCAGAGGTCTGGGGACTAGGTGCAGAGGTCTGGGGACTAAGTGCAGAGGTCTGGGGACTAAGTGCAGAGGTCTAAGGACTAGTTGCAGAGGTCTGAGAACAAGGTGCAGAGGTCTGACTACTAAGTGCAGAGGTCTGGGGACTAGTTGCAGAGGTCTGAGAACAAGGTCCAGAGGTCTGACTACTAAGTGCAGAGGTCTGGGGACTAAGTGCAGAGGTCTGGGGACTAAGTGCAGAGGTCTGAGGACTAAGTGCAGAGGTCTGAGGACTAAGTGCCGAGGTCTGAGGACTAAGTGCAGAGGTCTGAGGACTAAGTGCAGAGGTCTGGGGACTAGTTGCAGAGGTCTGGGGACCAAGTGCAGAGGTCTGAGAACAAGGTGCAGAGGTCTGAGAACAAGGTGCAGAGGTCTGAGAACAAGGTGCAGAGGTCTGAGAACAAGGTGCAGAGGTCTGGGGACTAGTTGCAGAGGTCTGAGGACTAAGTGCCGAGGTCTGAGGACTAAGTGCAGAGGTCTGAGGACTAAGTGCAGAGGTCTGGGGACTAAGTGCAGAGGTCTGAGGACTAAGTGCAGAGGTCTGGGGACTAGTTGCAGAGGTCTGGGGACCAAGTGCAGAGGTCTGAGAACAAGGTGCAGAGGTCTGAGAACAAGGTGCAGAGGTCTGAGAACAAGGTGCAGAGGTCTGAGAACAAGGTGCAGAGGTCTGGGGACTAGTTGCAGAGGTCTGGGGACTAAGTGCAGAGGTCTGAGAACAAGGTGCAGAGGTCTGAGAACAAGGTGCAGAGGTCTGGGGACTAAGTGCAGAGGTCTGGGGACTAAGTGCAGAGGTCTGGGGACTAAGTGCAGAGGTCTGGGGACTAAGTGCAGAGGTCTGAGAACAAGGTGCAGAGGTCTGAGAACAAGGTGCAGAGGTCTGGGGACTAGGTGCAGAGGTCTGAGAACAGGGTGCAGAGGTCTGAGAACAAGGTGCAGAGGTCTGAGAACAAGGTGCAGAGGTCTGAGAACAAGGTGCAGAGGTCTGAGAACAAGGTGCAGAGGTCTGGGGACTAGTTCCAGAGGTCTGGGGACTAGTTGCAGAGGTCTGGGGACTAAGTGCAGAAGTCTGAGAACAAGGTGCAGAGGTCTGGGGACTAGTTGCAGAGGTCTGAGAACAAGGTGCAGAGGTCTGGGGACTAGTTGCAGAGGTCTGGGGACTAAGTGCAGAGGTCTGGGGACTAGGTGCAGAGGTCTGGGGACTAAGTGCAGAGGTCTGGGGACTAAGTGCAGAGGTCTGGGGACTAAGTGCAGAGGTCTGGGGACTAAGTGCAGAGGTCTGAGAACAAGGTGCAGAGGTCTGAGAACAAGGTGCAGAGGTCTGGGGACTAGGTGCAGAGGTCTGAGAACAGGGTGCAGAGGTCTGAGAACAAGGTGCAGAGGTCTGAGAACAAGGTGCAGAGGTCTGAGAACAAGGTGCAGAGGTCTGGGGACTAGTTCCAGAGGTCTGGGGACTAGTTGCAGAGGTCTGGGGACTAAGTGCAGAAGTCTGAGAACAAGGTGCAGAGGTCTGGGGACTAGTTGCAGAGGTCTGAGAACAAGGTGCAGAGGTCTGGGGACTAGTTGCAGAGGTCTGGGGACTAGTTGCAGAGGTCTGGGGACTAAGTGCAGAGGTCTGGGGACTAGGTGCAGAGGTCTGGGGACTAAGTGCAGAGGTCTGAGAACAAGGTGCAGAGGTCTGGGGACTAAGTGCAGAGGTCTGAGAACAAGGTGCAGAGGTCTGGGGACTAGTTGCAGAGGTCTGAGAACAAGGTGCAGAGGTCTGACTACTAAGTGCAGAGGTCTGACTACTAAGTGCAGAGGTCTGACTACTAAGTGCAGAGGTCTGGGGACTAAGTGCAGAGGTCTGGGGACTAAGTGCAGAGGTCTGACGACTAAGTGCAGAGGTCTGACAACAAGGTGCAGAGGTCTGAGGACTAAGTGCAGAGGTCTGAGGACTAAGTGCAGAGGTCTGAGGACTAAGTGCAGAGGTCTGGGGACTAAGTGCAGAGGTCTGAGATCAAGGTGCAGAGGTCTGGGGACTAAGTGCAGAGGTCTGAGAACAGGGTGCAGAGGTCTGGGGACTAAGTGCAGAAGTCTGAGAACAAGGTGCAGAGGTCTGGGGACTAGTTGCAGAGGTCTGAGAACAAGGTGCAGAGGTCATGGGACTAAGTGCAGAGGTCTGGGGACTAGTTGCAGAGGTCTGGGGACTAAGTCTGAGGACTAAGTGCCGAGGTCTGGGGACTAGTTGCAGAGGTCTGAGAACAGGGTGCAGAGGTCTGAGAACAAGGTGTAGAGGTCTGAGAACAAGGTGCAGAGGTCTGGGGACTAGTTGCAGAGGTCTGAGAACAAGGTGCAGAGGTCTGGGGACTAAGTGCAGAGGTCTGGGGACTAAGTGCAGAGGTCTGGGGACTAAGTGCAGAGGTCTGAGATCAAGGTGCAGAGGTCTGAGAACAAGGTCCAGAGGTCTGACTACTAAGTGCAGAGGTCTGAGAACAAGGTGCAGAGGTCTGGGGACTAAGTGCAGAGGTCTGAGAACAGGGTGCAGAGGTCTGGGGACTTAGTGCAGAAGTCTGAGAACAAGGTGCAGAGGTCTGAGAACAAGGTGCAGAGGTCTGGGGACTAGTTCCAGAGGTCTGAGAACAAGGTGCAGAGGTCTGGGGACTAAGTGCAGAGGTCTGGGGACTAGGTGCAGAGGTCTGGGGACTAAGTGCAGAGGTCTGAGAACAAGGTGCAGAGGTCTGAGAACAAGGTGCAGAGGTCTGGGGACTAGGTGCAGAGGTCTGAGAACAGGGTGCAGAGGTCTGAGAACAAGGTGCAGAGGTTTGAGAACAAGGTGCAGAGGTCTGGGGACTAGTTGCAGAGGTCTGGGGACTAGTTGCAGAGGTCTGGGGACTAGTTGCAGAGGTCTGGGGACTAAGTGCAGAGGTCTGGGGACTAAGTGCAGAGGTCTGGGGACTAAGTGCAGAGGTCTGGGGACTAGTTGCAGAGGTCTGAGAACAAGGTGCAGAGGTCTGGGGACTAAGTGCAGAGTTCTGGGGACTATGTGCAGAGATCTGGGGACTAAGTGCAGAGGTCTGGGGACCAAGTGCAGAGGTCTGAGAACAAGGTGCAGAGGACTGAGAACAAGGTGCAGAGGTCTGAGAACAAGGTGCAGAGGTCTGAGAACAAGGTGCAGAGGTCTGAGAACAAGGTGCAGAGGTCTGGGGACTAAGTGCAGAGGTCTGAGAACAAGGTGCAGAGGTCTGGGGACTAAGTGCAGAGGTCTGGGGACTAGTTGCAGAGGTCTGAGAACAAGGTGCAGAGGTCTGACTACTAAGTGCAGAGGTCTGTGGACTAAGTGCAGAGGTCTGGGGACTAGTTGCAGAGGTCTGAGAACAAGGTGCAGAGGTCTGGGGACTAAGTGCAGAGGTCTGAGATCAAGGTGCAGAGGTCTGAGAACAAGGTCCAGAGGTCTGACTACTAAGTGCAGAGGTCTGAGAACAAGGTGCAGAGGTCTGGGGACTAAGTGCAGAGGTCTGAGAACAGGGTGCAGAGGTCTGAGGACTAAGTGCAGAGGTCTGAGAACAAGGTGCAGAGGTCTGAGAACAAGGTGCAGAGGTCTGGGGACTAGTTCCAGAGGTCTGAGAACAAGGTGCAGAGGTCTGGGGACTAAGTGCAGAGGTCTGGGGACTAGGTGCAGAGGTCTGGGGACTAAGTGCAGAGGTCTGAGAACAAGGTGCAGAGGTCTGAGAACAAGGTGCAGAGGTCTGGGGACTAGGTGCAGAGGTCTGAGAACAGGGTGCAGAGGTCTGAGAACAAGGTGCAGAGGTTTGAGAACAAGGTGCAGAGGTCTGGGGACTAGTTGCAGAGGTCTGGGGACTAAGTGCAGAGGTCTGGGGACTAAGTGCAGAGGTCTGGGGACTAAGTGCAGAGGTCTGGGGACTAAGTGCAGAGGTCTGGGGACTAAGTGCAGAGGTCTGGGGACTAAGTGCAGAGGTCGGAGAACAAGGTGCAGAGGTCTGAGAACAAGGTGCAGAGGTCTGGGGACTGGTTGCAGAGGTCTGGGGACTAAGTGCAGAGGTCGGAGAACAAGGTGCAGAGGTCGGCGAACAAGGTGCAGAAGTCTGAGGATTAAGTGCAGAGGTCTGGGGACTAGTTGCAGAGGTTTGGGGACTAGTTGCAGAGGTCTGAAGACTAAGTGCAGAGGTCTGGGGACTAAGTGCAGAGGTCTGGGGACTAGTTGCAGAGGTCTGAGAACAAGGTGCAGAGGTCTGGGGACTTAGTGCAGAGTTCTGGGGACTATGTGCAGAGATCTGGGGACTAAGTGCAGAGGTCTGGGGACCAAGTGCAAAGGTCTGAGAACAAGGTGCAGAGGACTGAGAACAAGGTGCAGAGGACTGAGAACAAGGTGCAGAGGTCTGAGAACAAGGTGCAGAGGTCTGGGGACTTAGTGCAGAGTTCTGGGGACTATGTGCAGAGATCTGGGGACTAAGTGCAGAGGTCTGGGGACCAAGTGCAAAGGTCTGAGAACAAGGTGCAGAGGACTGAGAACAAGGTGCAGAGGACTGAGAACAAGGTGCAGAGGTCTGAGAACAAGGTGCAGAGGTCTGGGGACTAAGTGCAGAGGTCTGAGAACAAGGTGCAGAGGTCTGGGGACTAAGTGCAGAGGTCTGGGGACTAGTTGCAGAGGTCTGAGAACAAGGTGCAGAGGTCTGACTACTAAGTGCAGAGGTCTGTGGACTAAGTGCAGAGGTCTGTGGACTAAGTGCAGAGGTCTGGGGACTAGTTGCAGAGGTCTGAGAACAAGGTGCAGAGGTCTGGGGACTAAGTGCAGAGGTCTGAGAACAAGGTGCAGAGGTCTGGGAACAAGGTGCAGAGGTCTGGGGACTAAGTGCAGAGGTCTGAGAACAAGGTGCAGAGGTCTGGGGACTAAGTGCAGAGGTCTGAGAACAAGGTGCAGAGGTCTGGGGACTAGTTGCAGAGGTCTGGGGAGTAGTTGCAGAGGTCTGGGGACTAAGTGCAGAGGTCTGAGAACAAGGTGCAGAGGTCTGGGGACTAGTTGCAGAGGTCTGGGGAGTAGTTGCAGAGGTCTGGGGACTAAGTGCAGAGGTCTGAGAACAAGGTGCAGAGGTCTGGGAACAAGGTGCAGAGGTCTGGGGACTAAGTGCAGAGGTCTGAGAACAAGGTGCAGAGGTCTGCGGACTAATAAACTATACTAATAAAACTATAATATTAGCATGTTAGCATGCTCACCCCTCTCTACTTCCCTCAGGATGAAAAGCAGCGCACCACATCAGTGACATCGCAGACTCTGGAGGAATCGTACCTGTCTGACAGAACAGCTGAGGTCGAAGTTGTGAAAGGCCATAGACAGTACTTCATCAGCTTCAAAGGTACGACTTCCTCTCACCTGCTCTCAAAGAGGGAACTAAATCAGTGTTATACAAGTCACATGGAGGTCTTGGCTAAGACTCAGGACATGTAAGTCCAGAGTCACATCCCAAGTCAGGATCAGCAAGTCCCAAAATCAAATCCCTAATTAAGATTGGCAATCACAAGACAGGAAGGTTCAAAGACAAGACCAGAGTCAGGTTCTGATTCAAGACAAAAGTCCCAAAAACAAGGTAAAGAAAGATCAGTCTTAGGTTAGTCCCATGGGGTGTCTTAAGTAATCACAGCTAAGTCCCAAGTCAAGACAGATGAGTTCACTGCTTCTGCTCTTCTTTGCAGACATGTACCAGAGGAACCCCAAACACAACACCAAGAGGAGAGTTCATCGTCGCCCACGCTTCGTGTCTGTAGCCGAGGTGCAGAACCAGGCCGCTCAGCAGAGAAACCTTGAACTGATGTGGCCCTGGTCTGAACAGTCTGGATCTGATTGAGTGCCTTACCTTGGTATACCTGGGATTATTTCTGTGTCAGAATCAGCTTTATTTCCATGTGGTTTAAACAAACGAGGAACTTGCTTTGGTGTTTGGCAGCAGTTAGAAAAATGTTAGAAAGGTAACCTTCGGTTCCCTCCGCCGACTTCCCTCCTTCACTGTGAAAACAGACGACTCTGTTACTGTAGACAGCGGCGTGTCAGTCAATCCACCACTTTGGTTCAGACCAAAATATCTAAACTAAACTATTGACTGGATGGAATATTATGATATGTGGTTCGGACGTTCATGGTCCTCAGAGGATGAATCCTAATCACATGACTGTATCTGGTGCAACCGACACCAACAAGATACTCAAACCAATTTCCAGATTCTCGCTGTGCTAACATTAGCATCTTGTCTTAGCTAAATTTGGCTAGCTTTAATGGTCACATGCAACATAACATGCTAAAACATACTAGCATAATAACATGCTAACTGCTTTTGTTTATCTTTAGAGGACAGTGCACTCGAATGTAAATGTGCTGCAGGTAACAGCTAATGTGCACTCAAGTCCCGACACAGCTAAAACATTAAAGGCCCCGTGAGAGCCCGTATAAAAGAAATGGACGTAACCACCGTTTTGAAGCCTCTAGTTCGGCATTTTGGCAGTCGCCATCTTGTTTTCGTGGAACCAGACATGACCATATTTGGACAAGAGGGTGGAGCTAGCTAGCTTGGTTAGCTAGGTGCATCTGCAATTCATGTTAATTGTGATATTAGCTGGGATGCTAATTTTGGCTAGTGACAACCAGGCTTAAAACAAAACGTACTTCCTGGAAAAATGACCAACGATGATGAAACTAGCGACTGAGAACATAAACTCATTAGGAAAGTGTTACCGAGGTAATTAATCAGCTGAGAAGTAGAAACATTTTTTCATAGACTTCTATACAGCCGCCCCCTGCTGGCTGATGGAGAGAATGCAGGTTTAACTTACTTCAGCACTGGCTTCACTTTTTTAAACTCAGAGGTTCATGCTTGCAAAAAATGGTACTGTAACTCCACATCTGTTAACCGTAATGCAAACATTAGCTAATGTTAACATGCTAATGCTGCTAGCTATTGTTTACATACCTGTCGAGTCAGGTTTGTTCCGAGGCCGGACATTGAGTTATTAGCGTTGAGTCTGAAGGAGGTTAAACCTGCCATTAAAAACAGACACGTTTAAAGATGTTACTGTTTGCTTTTTAAATGTGTGTATTTAGTGGTTTAAGGACTGTTTTTCATTCTGTGGGTGCGATAAAGACTTTTCATGTTGATGTTTATGTTCATGACTAAGTTAGTTTATGTTGAGGATTTCTTTATGTTGAGGATTTCTTTATGTGGACTAACGCAGCAACATTAAATAACCAACCATGACAAGCAGCACATTCAGTCGGTCTCTTTGAGCGGTGGATGTCTCTTACATGTTTTTCAACAGCAGAAATATTTGTATTGGATCTGTCGCTCTCTTTGCATCTGAATAAACTTTCTGAGTAAGACTTTGTTTACGTCCGGTTTATGGTGTTGCAGACTGATGCTGTAAATGTTCATTTGGTTTTCTGAAAAGGACTAAACGTGTTTCACAGTAAAGATAAATGCTAAATGATTTCTCTGGGTTCTTGGTGTCAGGAGGTCTGAGACGCTCCATGCTGTGCGCTCTGCATATTAGCGTGCTAAACGTATGCTACAACAAACACTGTTAACACTGATACAAACTTTAGTGTTTGAGTGTGAAGCCCGCACTGAGGTCTTCTTACAGGTTTTCTGGATTGCTAACAAACTTCTTGACTGTGTACTACGTTTTCTGAAAAGCCTAAACACACGTCTTGATCCTCCCCAGTTTGGCCGAACCCCGAAAGAAAACATTGTATTATCTGTTGGAGAAACTAAACTTCACATGTTCCACTCCGGGAGTTTGATACGATGTGAATCTTACAAGCTCACTAATAGTTCAGTTTTCCTTCCTGCAGGATGTTTGTTTTCCGTTTGTGGTTCCTCCGCCGCCTCCTTCTCTGATGTTTGCATCCAAACACCTGTGAGTTTACCCTTTTCATTCATTCCAGTCTCCTGATGGCTTCTTGAGAATGTTTGATCATTAGTGCTCACGCTGGATATTTGTTTGTTAGGGTGTTTGAAGACTGTATGACAGAAGTGGGCGTAGCCGCCGTGACGTCACCCGCTGGTATGTGGTCCGCCGTTTCGAAGCCTTCAGTTTGGCAGTTCGGCCGTCGCCATCTTGGGGTTTTTTTGGAACCAGAGGTGACCATATTTGGACGAGAGGGTGGAGCTAACTAGCTTGGTTAGCAAGGTGCATCAGTTATTCACGTTAACTGATGTGTATTAATCAAAGTTAATAAAAATTAGCATCCCAGCTTATATTCTTATTTAATATTAATATTTACTCAGCCAAATGAGTAGATGTGATGTTAGCTGGGATGCTAATTTTAGCTAGCGACAAACAGGCTTAAAACTAAACGTTCTTACTGAAAAATGAGCAGCCGACTCCTGATATGGTTAAATGTTCACAGAGCAGCGGATACTGCCGGCTGCTGGAGAGGACGCAGGTTTAAGGCGCTTCACTTTAGAGACCCGGAGGTTCCTGCTTGGTCATAACATGGTGTCAATTGTGTCTCACAGTGTGAGATGTGTGTTTTGACTTTTGCAGAGATTGGACCAGAGAAATCAACCAGGGTAAATAGTGTTTATAATCTGGCCTACAGGGTCTTTCTGCTGGTTTCATCAGGATTAGGGGAAAATAAGGGACGCCTGCCAAAGCGGGGGCCCGGCAACCACAGGCCCGATGGCGTGCCAGTGGTGGTATATCATAACTTAAAACATGTTTTCAGGAAAGTATTAAGATGGAGACCAACAGACGTTAAAATGATCTCTCTGCTAATCAGTGTGAACAGATGAACTCAGTCACTCTCTCTGTCACAGCTCAGCAGACTAGCGGTCAGACTGTCAGCGCTGAATAAACCGCTACGACAATAAAAGTAGGGTGTGAACTGTGAACGTTACTAACTTGTTAAATGAACTTGTCTGTAACTTATTAACTATGAACAGGCTGAAACACATGCTTTGATACAGTTGGAATGGAAAGACGTCTGCAAAGGATTTTGCATGAACATCAGAGGATTAGAAGTAGTCAGGCCTGCTTCCTTTTAGAAATGTTTTCCAGTCAGAGGTACAGCACTCCTGCAGCACTGAGCAGCTGTTTGTTTTTCTAACTGCTCCAGTAGAGGGGGGGGGGTGAACGCCCTTTGTTGTCATTGTTTGCAGTAAAACCATCCAAACAATTAAAACCACACATTAATAATCCATCTACAAACATTTCTCAATTCAGCACCATTTTTATGATTGTTCAGTAAATATATTTCTGTAGTGTTGAATCAGGCGATTCTACATGCAGTTGTTTATATTCTTCACATAGGCTCTATATTTGGATAATTAAATCTCTCTCTTATCTCTTCATGCTGATGTGTCTGACTGTATGCCTCAGACACAAAAACACATCTTCATCTATAATGTGGGCATGTGATTCATTTACATTGTCGCTGCGTGCCATCGCAGTCTGACAGGCCGCCGTGCTCCACTCACAACGCTGGACCACAAACTGTGACGTTCGGCCTGATACTCATGAAGAAGGACGTTTGAGTTCTCCCACTCTCGTCGTCGTTGGTACTTTTTGAATCCGGTTTCGTTTGGTTCCCTGACTCTGATTGGCCCTGAACCTGACGGTATTAATCAAGCCAACAATGGCAGCCAATCACAGGCAGAAAAGGACAAGTCTTCACAGGATGCTGCGTTAAAGACAACTCGTAAATACGGGACGATTCCGTATTTTGAGGGACGGGTGGCGACCTTTGTCAGGATGGCTCACACATTCTGCTGTTGACAACCAAGAAAAACATCATGTTAGCGTCGCCATGCTCAGTTGCATTGCTGAACACTATATGCTAATCTGAGCATAATGCTAATATGCTAATATGCTAAGTGCGTGCAGCTAAGTGGGCGGGGTTGTTAGAACTTAAGAAAGAGGAACATCTGACAGGAAGTTCCTTTGAAGCACACCGAGGCCTTTACAGCCACCTGTTCATACCTGTGTGCACCTCAGGGGGCGCTAGAGGCATAGCAGACCAGTTCATTCTGTAAAACCAGCACCAGGACACAGTTGTGACCTGAAGAATCCCCTCTGGGACGCCGTAGATTACTGTTCTGCATTGATTGTTAGTTATTAATGATTTGTGTTTCCTACAGATATTGATTTTGAATTAAAAGGACTGATTTCCACACGGACTGCTTCATGTTTGAGTCTCTGCAGACTAACAGCTGGACCGGAGCTTTCAGCTGAAGTCCAGGTTCAGGGTCAGTGCTGGTCCTGCCGGACTGATCCGAGCTCAGCTCTGATGAAACGTCTCTGTGTGTGAGCAGAAAGGCAAAGAGATGTCGTTTGAATTGTAGATGTGGATCAAGTGACGCCCGCAGCAGCAGGCGGAGCCGGGTTAGACTGGTACCGAGATCGGACGTGCCCTGAATCTGACGGGCCCGGGAGCAGCGCGGACGGGTCCAGATCACCGAGGCTCCTTCTTTTATTGAAGAGATGAGGAGGTGAAGAAGACTGCGGACAGCGAGGAGGAAGGTCTGATTCCGCAGGGACTCTCCGCCTCCTCCTTCCCCGCGCGGCTGCGGGAGAGGCGTGACGCGGCCGCAGCGCATCTCCAGGATGGCAGGTAGGTCTCCTCTCTGACTGGGGACAAAACGCATCCTGGAACGATAGCTCGGCTCGGCTCGGCTCGGATCCCTCTCAGCGTATAGCCTGTTTTTCAGTGGGGGGCAGCTGCAGGTCTGATCCGCTTCGCCGGGGCTCGGTGTCGGTTTTAGCGGCATGGAGGCTCCAGCTGTACGAGGGGGAGGCGGCCCGGCTCCGCAGAACCAGACTCGGTTTATTATAGGGTTCACAGTGACGGATGTTAGCGCGTTAAACCGGCGCCGGGCCGGGCCGGACTGGGCCGGACCGGGTAATTAGGGCACGGATGCTCTGCAGCTGTGACCGGGATGAGAGCCGCCGTCCTGCCCGGTGTCTCCGCGGAGGACACACGGAGACATGTGAGACAGGCCCGGAGTGTAGGCGGGTTATCTGTCCGGTAATGGGGTCAGTGTGAGAGCAGAACCGAGCCGTGCTGAGCCGAGCCAGGACAGCAGAGGTGCGATCGGCCTGGAAACACAGTTAGCTGAGCAGGGCCGGAACCAGCCAGACCAGGGCCTGGGCAGAGAGGCAGGACTGAGCTGGCGCCAGAGGAAATATTAACGAGTGTTTAATTATTTTATTATTCTGCATTCGTTTTCTGATTATTCAGAACTGTTGGACCTCTAAGGTCCGGTTTTGTTCGGCCCCCACAGATCCAGTTTACTGAGGCACAGATCCTGTATTTGTTGGTTGACTGTTTGTTTCAGCTCTGAGCTGTCAGGGGCCTCTGGTTCTGGGGTCTGGAGGGTCTGGGGGGGTTGGGGCAGGTACTCAGTTATTGATCCTGATCCTGGATCCTCCCGGTCCAAACGAAGAAACACTTAGTCTATTTCTTATTATTATTTATTTGATATTTAGTAGCTAGTAATTATCACATATTTGTTATTTATGTATTTGATATGTTTTATTATAATAAGATCATTAGAGCTGAAGCATTAGATCAGGACAGAAGCTCCACTGGTGGAAAGTACTTTTCCTCTGTTCTTAAGTAAAATTTTGAGGTACTTTATTTGAGTATTTCACAGTGTTACATTCTACCTCTACAGTACTACATGTATTTGAAACCTCCCCGTGTTAGTAGTTGTACAAACTTGGTGAATCTGCTTTGCTACGATAAAGAGAAGGTAGAAATACAAAAGAATAAACAACATCAGAGAACAATAAAGGATCTGTACTGTGTGACCAAGAACACGACCTCCGTGGGCCTGGTCTCACTGGTCTCACTGGTCTCACTGGTCTCACTGGTCCTGGTCTCTCTAGTCCTAGTCTCTCTGGTCTTGGTCTCACTGGTCTCACTGGTCTCACTGGTCCTGGTCTCTCTAGTCCTGGTCTCTCTGGTCTTGGTCTCACTGGTCTCACTGGTCTCACAGGTCTCACTGGTCCTGGTCTCTCTGGTCTTGGTCTCTCTGGTCTTGGTCTCACTGGTCTCACTGGTCTCACTGGTCTCACTGGTCCTGGTCTCTCTGGTCTTGGTCTCACTGGTCCTGGTCTCTCTGGTCCTGGTCTCACTGGTCTCTCTGGTCCTGGTCTTGCTCGTCCCTAATTAAATGAAATATGGCTTTGCAGCTGGACATTTAATAATCTTCTCATGCGGTTCAGGTCCTCCTGATGGGCCCTCGCCTCTCTGTACCGGGATCAGACCGGCGGCCCTTTGAGGACGATGGACGCTCTGATCCCGCCTGACCCCAGCTTCAGGACCAGGACCGGGATGGACTCCAGAACGTCAGCGTGCAGACGCACACTCGGTGTGATGCTGCTGGTTGCCGGCACGCTGGTTTCCATGGTGACATCGAGCTCACCTGCTGCAGGTAAGTTTTTAAAGGGACCGTCCACTGATTTTAATTGCTACAGGTCCTGGTTCTGGTTCTGGTTCTGTGCCGCCCCAGCCTGTGTGAAAGACGTGGCTGTTTGACAGAGAAGGTTTAATGAAAGACACTATCCAGGTGCATTATGGGAAATGTAGGATCCAGAGTTTATAAACTGAACGTCAGGACGTGGCCACTCTGCTGCTTACAGGTCATCTGTTTCTCACAACAACAACAAAACAACAAAGACCCCGTACTCCAACCTAAACAATGAAAGAGGTCGGTCATCCACCTATTTATGCCTATTTATTATACGTCACCCGACTTCCTCCCGCCGCTAGAGGGCGCTGCCACAACAAACAGTAATGAGGGTCGTAGTAACGGCCTGTGTTGAGACTCACTGAAAGCTGAACTGGAAGGTGCTGGAAGTCTCTCAGGTTTGTGCTTCAGTCTGCTGATATAGTTCTCAGAGGATCAATTTACCGGTTTAAACTCAAAGAAAGAAGTCAGAGGAGGAGTGAACATCCCACTGGTGCAGATCAGAGTCAGAAACGTCTTCACTTAGTAGTTATAAGAATATATTTTTTATAGCGTCGCTCGAGGGACCCAAGGAAGCAACAAACAACTAAAGGAGGATTTTAGGCCTTGGAGCGTTGTCTTATTATCTGTCTGTCTGTCTTTCTAACTGTCTGTCTTACTATCTGTCTGTCTTTCTATCTACCTGTCTGTCTTACTATCTATCTGTCTTTCTATCTGTCTGTCTTTCTATCTGTCTGTCTGTCTTACTATCTGTCTGTCTTTCTGTCTACCTGTCTGTCTTACTATCTGTCTGTCTTTCTATCTACCTGTCTGTCTTACTATCTATCTGTCTTTCTATCTAGCTGTCTGTCTTACTATCTATCTGTCTTTCTATCTATCTGTCTTTCTATCTACCTGTCTGTCTTACTATCTATCTGTCTTTCTATCTATCTGTCTGTCTTACTATCTGTCTGTCTTTCTATCTACCTGTCTGTCTTACTATCTATCTGTCTTTCTATCTGTCAGTCTTTCTATCTGTCTGTCTGTCTTACTATCTGTCTGTCTTTCTATCTACCTGTCTGTCTTACTATCTACCTGTCTGTCTTACTATCTGCCTGTCTGTCTTACTATCTATCTGTCTTACTATCTGCCTGTCTGTCTTACTATCTATCTGTCTTTCTATGTCTGTCTGTCTTACTATCTATCTGTCTTACTATCTGCCTGTCTGTCTTTCTATCTACCTGTCTGTCTTACTATCTATCTACCTGTCTGTCTTACTATCTATCTGTCTGTCTGTCTTACTATCTATCTGTCTTTCTATCTACCTGTCTGTCTTACTATCTATCTGTCTTACTATCTGTCTGTCTTACTATCTATCTGTCTGTCTGTCTGTCTTACTATCTGTCTGTCTTTCTAACTGTCTGTCTTACTATCTGTCTGTCTTTCTATCTGTCTGTCTGTCTTACTATCTGTCTGTCTTTCTATCTACCTGTCTGTCTTACTATCTATCTGTCTTTCTATCTACCTGTCTGTCTTACTATCTATCTGTCTTTCTATCTGCCTGTCTGTCTTACTATCTGTCTGTCTTTCTATCTACCTGTCTGTCTTACTATCTATCTGTCTTTCTATCTGTCAGTCTTTCTATCTGTCTGTCTGTCTTACTATCTGTCTGTCTTTCTATCTACCTGTCTGTCTTACTATCTATCTGTCTTACTATCTGCCTGTCTGTCTTACTATCTATCTGTCTTACTATCTGCCTGTCTGTCTTACTATCTATCTGTCTTTCTATGTCTGTCTGTCTTACTATCTATCTGTCTTACTATCTGCCTGTCTGTCTTTCTATCTACCTGTCTGTCTTACTATCTATCTACCTGTCTGTCTTACTATCTATCTGTCTGTCTGTCTTACTATCTATCTGTCTTTCTATCTACCTGTCTGTCTTACTATCTATCTGTCTTTCTATCTGTCTGTCTGTCTTACTATCTGTCTGTCTTTCTATCTACCTGTCTGTCTTACTATCTATCTGTCTTTCTATCTACCTGTCTGTCTTACTATCTATCTGTCTTACTATCTGCCTGTCTGTCTTACTATCTATCTGTCTTTCTATCTACCTGTCTGTCTTACTATCTATCTGTCTTACTATCTGCCTGTCTGTCTTACTATCTATCTGTCTTTCTATCTGTCTGTCTTTCTAACTGTCTGTCTTACTATCTGTCTGTCTGTCTTACTGCCTGTCTGTCTGTCTTACTATCTGTCTGTCTTTCTATCTGTCTGTCTGTCTTACTATCTGTCTGTCTTTCTATCTACCTGTCTGTCTTACTATCTGTCTGTCTTTCTATCTGTCTGTCTGTCTTACTATCTGTCTGTCTTTCTATCTACCTGTCTGTCTTACTATCTGTCTGTCTTATTATCTGCCTGTCTGTCTTACTGTCTGTCTGTCTGTCTTATTATCTATCTGTCTTACTGTCTGTCTGTCTGTCTGTCTGTCTTACTATCTGTCTGTCTTTCTAACTGTCTGTCTTACTGTCTGTCTGTCTGTCTTACTATCTGTCTGTCTTTCTATCTGTCTGTCTGTCTTACTATCTGTCTGTCTTTCTATCTACCTGTCTGTCTTACTATCTATCTGTCTTTCTATCTACCTGTCTGTCTTACTGTCTGTCTGTCTGTCTGTCTGTCTTACTATCTGTCTGTCTTTCTAACTGTCTGTCTTACTGTCTGTCTGTCTGTCTTTCTATCTGTCTGTCTTACTATCTGTCTGTCTGTCTTACTATCTGTCTGTCTTTCTATCTACCTGTCTGTCTTACTATCTATCTGTCTTTCTATCTACCTGTCTGTCTTACTGTCTGTCTGTCTGTCTGTCTTATTATCTGTCTGTCTTACTGTCTGTCTGTCTGTCTGTCTTACTATCTGTCTGTCTTTCTAACTGTCTGTCTTACTGTCTGTCTGTCTGTCTTACTATCTGTCTGTCTTTCTATCTACCTGTCTGTCTTACTATCTATCTGTCTTATTATCTGCCTGTCTGTCTTACTATCTGTCTGTCTGTCTTATTATCTGTCTGTCTTACTGTCTGTCTGTCTGTCTGTCTTACTATCTGTCTGTCTTTCTAACTGTCTGTCTTACTGTCTGTCTGTCTGTCTTACTATCTGTCTGTCTTTCTATCTGTCTGTCTGTCTTACTATCTATCTGTCTTATTATCTGCCTGTCTGTCTTACTATCTATCTGTCTTACTATCTGCCTGTCTGTCTTACTATCTATCTGTCTTTCTATCTACCTGTCTGTCTTACTATCTATCTGTCTTTCTATCTGTCTGTCTTTCTAACTGTCTGTCTTACTATCTGTCTGTCTGTCTAACTGTCTGTCTGTCTGTCTTACTATCTGTCTGTCTTTCTATCTGTCTGTCTGTCTTACTATCTGTCTGTCTTTCTATCTACCTGTCTGTCTTACTATCTATCTGTCTTTCTATCTACCTGTCTGTCTTACTGTCTGTCTGTCTGTCTGTCTTACTATCTGTCTGTCTTTCTAACTGTCTGTCTTACTGTCTGTCTGTCTGTCTTTCTATCTGTCTGTCTTACTATCTGTCTGTCTGTCTTACTATCTGTCTGTCTTTCTATCTACCTGTCTGTCTTACTATCTATCTGTCTTACTATCTGCCTGTCTGTCTTACTATCTATCTGTCTTTCTATCTGTCTGTCTTTCTAACTGTCTGTCTTACTATCTGTCTGTCTGTCTTACTGTCTGTCTGTCTGTCTTACTATCTGTCTGTCTTTCTATCTGTCTGTCTGTCTTACTATCTATCTGTCTTATTATCTGCTGTCTGTCTTACTATCTATCTGTCTTACTATCTGCCTGTCTGTCTTACTATCTATCTGTCTTTCTATCTACCTGTCTGTCTTACTATCTATCTGTCTTTCTATCTGTCTGTCTTTCTAACTGTCTGTCTTACTATCTGTCTGTCTGTCTTACTATCTGTCTGTCTGTCTTACTATCTGTCTGTCTTTCTATCTGTCTGTCTGTCTTACTATCTGTCTGTCTTTCTATCTACCTGTCTGTCTATCTATCTGTCTTCTATCTACCTGTCTGTCTTACTATCTGTCTGTCTTACTATCTGCCTGTCTGTCTTACTATCTATCTGTCTTTCTATCTACCTGTCTGTCTTACTATCTATCTGTCTTACTATCTGCCTGTCTGTCTTACTATCTATCTGTCTTTCTATCTGTCTGTCTTTCTAACTGTCTGTCTTACTATCTGTCTGTCTGTCTTACTGTCTGTCTGTCTGTCTTACTATCTGTCTGTCTTTCTATCTGTCTGTCTGTCTTACTATCTGTCTGTCTTTCTATCTACCTGTCTGTCTTACTATCTATCTGTCTTATTATCTGCCTGTCTGTCTTACTATCTGTCTGTCTGTCTTATTATCTGTCTGTCTTACTGTCTGTCTGTCTGTCTGTCTTAC
>NW_024044681.1:4577432-4589932 GCF_014851395.1 Micropterus salmoides
ACCAAGTCGACTAGAGGGAGACGAGACCATGACCGACTCGGCTAGAGCATGACAGACTTGACGAAAGGATAGCATGACCAAGTCGACTAGAGGGAGAGACCATGACCGACTCGACTAGAGCATGACAGACTTGACGAAAGGATAGCATGACCAAGTCGACTAGAGGGAGACGAGACCATGACCGACTCGACTAGAGCATGACAGACTTGACGAAAGGATAGCATGACCAAGTCGACTAGAGGGAGACGAGACCATGACCGACTCGACTAGAGCATGACAGACTTGACGAAAGGATAGCATGACCAAGTCGACTAGAGGGAGACGAGACCATGACCGACTCGACTAGAGCATGACAGACTTGACGAAAGGATAGCATGACCAAGTCGACTAGAGGGAGACGAGACCATGACCGACTCGGCTAGAGCATGACAGACTTGACGAAAGGATAGCATGACCAAGTCGACTAGAGGGAGACGAGACCATGACCGACTCGACTAGAGCATGACAGACTTGACGAAAGGATAGCATGACCAAGTCGACTAGAGGGAGACGAGACCATGACCGACTCGGCTAGAGCATGACAGACTTGACGAAAGGATAGCATGACCAAGTCGACTAGAGGGAGACGAGACCATGACCGACTCGGCTAGAGCATGACAGACTTGACGAAAGGATAGCATGACCAAGTCGACTAGAGGGAGACGAGACCATGACCGACTCGGCTAGAGCATGACAGACTTGACGAAAGGATAGCATGACCAAGTCGACTAGAGGGAGACGAGACCATGACCGACTCGGCTAGAGCATGACAGACTTGACGAAAGGATAGCATGACCAAGTCGACTAGAGGGAGACGAGACCATGACCGACTCGGCTAGAGCATGACAGACTTGACGAAAGGATAGCATGACCAAGTCGACTAGAGGGAGACGAGACCATGACCGACTCGGCTAGAGCATGACAGACTTGACGAAAGGATAGCATGACCAAGTCGACTAGAGGGAGACGAGACCATGACCGACTCGACTAGAGCATGACAGACTTGACGAAAGGATAGCATGACCAAGTCGACTAGAGGGAGACGAGACCATGACCGACTCGACTAGAGCATGACAGACTTGACGAAAGGATAGCATGACCAAGTCGACTAGAGGGAGACGAGACCATGACCGACTCGACTAGAGCATGACAGACTTGACGAAAGGATAGCATGACCAAGTCGACTAGAGGGAGACGAGACCATGACCGACTCGACTAGAGCATGACAGACTTGACGAAAGGATAGCATGACCAAGTCGACTAGAGGGAGACGAGACCATGACCGACTCGACTAGAGCATGACAGACTTGACGAAAGGATAGCATGACCAAGTCGACTAGAGGGAGACGAGACCATGACCGACTCGACTAGAGCATGACAGACTTGACGAAAGGATAGCATGACCAAGTCGACTAGAGGGAGACGAGACCATGACCGACTCGGCTAGAGCATGACAGACTTGACGAAAGGATAGCATGACCAAGTCGACTAGAGGGAGACGAGACCATGACCGACTCGACTAGAGCATGACAGACTTGACGAAAGGATAGCATGACCAAGTCGACTAGAGGGAGACGAGACCATGACCGACTCGGCTAGAGCATGACAGACTTGACGAAAGGATAGCATGACCAAGTCGACTAGAGGGAGACGAATCCATGACAGACTTGACTAAAGGATAGCATGACCAAGTCGACTAGAGGGAGACGAATCCATGACAGACTTGACTAAAGGATAGCATGACCAAGTCGACTAGAGGGAGACGAGACCATGACCGACTCGACTAGAGCATGACAGACTTGACGAAAGGATAGCATGACCAAGTCGACTAGAGGGAGACGAGACCATGACCGACTCGACTAGAGCATGACAGACTTGACGAAAGGATAGCATGACCAAGTCGACTAGAGGGAGACGAGACCATGACCGACTCGACTAGAGCATGACAGACTTGACGAAAGGATAGCATGACCAAGTCGACTAGAGGGAGACGAGACCATGACCGACTCGACTAGAGCATGACAGACTTGACGAAAGGATAGCATGACCAAGTCGACTAGAGGGAGACGAGACCATGACCGACTCGACTAGAGCATGACAGACTTGACAAAAGGATAGCATGACCAAGTCGACTAGAGGGAGACGAGACCATGACCAACTCGGCTAGAGCATGACAGACTTGACTAAAGGATAGCATGACCAAGTCGACTAGAGGGAGACGAGACCATGACCGACTCGGCTAGAGCATGACAGACTTGACTAAAGGATAGCATGACCAAGTCGACTAGAGGGAGACGAGTCCATGACAGACTTGACTAAAGGTTAGCATGACCAAGTCGACTAGAGGGAGACGAGACCATGACCGACTCGGCTAGAGCATGACAGACTTGACGAAAGGATAGCATGACCAAGTCGACTAGAGGGAGACGAGTCCATGACAGACTTGACTAAAGGTTAGCATGACCAAGTCGACTAGAGGGAGACGAGACCATGACCGACTCGACTAGAGCATGACAGACTTGACTAAAGGATAGCATGACCAAGTCGACTAGAGGGAGACGAGTCCATGACAGACTTGACTAAAGGTTAGCATGACCAAGTCGACTAGAGGGAGACGAGACCATGACCGACTCGACTAGAGCATGACAGACTTGACTAAAGGATAGCATGACCAAGTCGACTAGAGGGAGACGAGACCATGATATAGTCGATTAAACCATGGTTAACTCGACTAGAATATGACTATTGTTATCACACTCTGGCCGGGCGCAGGAGTTACACAGTGGAGTTAGCGATAATAAATGTGCAACATCCGATGGTGGCATGAAGTCGTACTGGTTGATGACGCATGTAGATTGTGGCAGCAGTTTCACGTGATGTTTCCTACCTGCAGTCCCTCAGGTCCGACCCCGATGCTGGCGGCTCAGAGAGCACCACCGTGGGAGTGGAGCCGCAGCAACAGGCAAGCGCAGAGGTGGACCGCCGAGCCGCCCGGCGGAAGAGCCAACTGAGCACGCTCACCAGCGCCCTGGCCACAGTGACGCAGGAGAAGTCTCGGATGGAGGCGAACTTCCAGGCCGACAAGCGCCAGCTGAAGCAGGAGGTGGAGGAGCTGCAGGAGCGCCTGGTCGCCGTGACCACGCAGCATGAGGCGGAGCTGCATGCCCTGCAGCAGCAGTTGGCTGAGAGCCGCGCTCGCATCATCACGCAGCAGCACGAGAGGGAGCAGGAGCAGGGAGACCACGTCCAGCAGCTGCGAGAGCTGCAGCGGATCCTGCAGCAGGAGAGAGACCTGCGACAGGAAGCAGAGCTCCGCCTACAGGACGCCAACGCCACGCTCCTCATGACATCACAAGCCGTGGACCGGGGGGCAGAGTCTGAGGCTCACCTGAGCAAGGTGAGGGAGGAGAGAGATGAGCTGAGGAGGAGGCTGCAAGCCGCCGAGGAGGACCAGAAGAAACCAGATCCCAGAGTGGACGAACTGCAGCGAGAGCTGACAAAGCTGAAAAACCACTTCCAGCAGCAGTTCCACAACGAGACCAGGAAGGTAAAACTAAGACCAGATTTAACTAAAACCAGGTCTGAACTAAGCACAGCAGTTCCACAACGAGACCAGGAAGGTAAAACTAAGACCAGATTTAACTAAAACCAGGTCTGAACTAAGCACAGCAGTTCCACAACGAGACCAGGAAGGTAAAACTGAGACCGGATTTAACTAAAACCAGGTCTGAACTAAGCACAGCAGTTCCACAACGAGACCAGGAAGGTACAACAGAGACCGGATCTAAGTAAAACCAGGTCTAAACTAACCAAAGCAGTTCTGCAACTAAAACCAGGGCTGCACCCGAAAAATCTTTTTTGCTCAGGAAGGTTCTGACTGAGTGAAGTGAACTGGAAGTATTTCAGCGGCAGCCATGATGAGAGCTGTTCGGATTCTCTAGAAGCCGAGGAAAGGAGCCTCAATGCTTCCTTTCATATCTCCTTTAGCATAGGGTACACCGGACCATCCTTTATGAAAGGAAAGGAGAGAATGCCATCCCACAATTCCTTGCGGCGGCAACGTTCTGAAACTCAAACGATAAAATCCATCAACCACATTTAGCAAAATCCTGCAACACAGACGCATTATGATACTTTAATAAGACACAGTTTCCTTCTTTCTTTTGGTTTGTTTGTAATCTGATACTGTTTCAACACCATTTTATGTTTCGGGTTGTTGAAATAAGCCGTTAAGTGTTTTCTACAATAAAAATAAACTCCAACTATGACGGATAAAGGTGGTTGATCACGATGTAAGTTATCATTGGCTGTTAAGCCTTTTCTCTCTTCTGCCATAACTTGCTAATATGCATATATCTTAAACTGGCAGCAGTAACTGAGACCTGTGGAGCGGTTTCTGGTCTTGTAACGTGATCAAAGTGAGGATGATGTTGCAGCGCGTAGCCTCACGTCCCTGCAGCCTTCAGCACATTAACTTTACTTCAGTCACAGATGCTGACACTCTCGCCTTCATAAAGGCAAAGATCCAGCTGGCGATCCAGGAGGCGTTTCCCACACACTGATTTATTTGTGGCGTCCTGCCACATTATCAATGCTGATTTTCCATTGATTTTAAAATGGGTAAAATCGTATTTGATGACAGAGCTCCACGCAGCGCAAATATTCTCTCAGCATCTCTTCTCCCTCTCTCCCTCTCTGCCTCCCAGATCTAACTAAAACCAGGTCTAAACTAGGGCTGGACCCGAATATTAGAATATTCGACCATTGGGCGCACACATTAGATTTTCAATTATGAGATTCAATTATTAAGGGTTTTTTTGCGCGCCTGACCTCCGCTGACAGCAGTGAACGCAACGCTCCAGTTCACATCAAAGGGGAAACTAAAAGAAGCCCTCAGCTGTGTGGGAGCACTTTAACCTGAGTGACGGCAGCAGGGTGGAAGTTATGCCATTTATAAATTTTACAACTGCTTAATTTCATTACAGATCAAAACAGTCAAATTCTTACATTCTAAAATTAATCAGTTTCAAACTGTAGGCTGGAAACAAACAGCAATTAAAGTTAAGAGAGAATTTTGCATAATTTGCAGATTTAGTTCCGCTACGGGAAACACCGCTCATCCTGTCTGCTCTCCGCCTGGACCCCGCCCCGCGAAACTATTCCTGGATTCTGCTCTGGACCTGCTGGATCAGACCCTCTCTGGACCCTCAGCTACGGTTCCCCCTGCTCTGCACAGCAGCCACCAACCCGGTTCGGCTTTGATTATTCGCTCTTAATTTCTATCGAAGCTCAAAAATGACATTTGAGCAGCTCAAGTCTAAACTAACCAAAGCGGTTCCACAACCTGAAGGTACAACAGAGCCGGGACTGCATTGGTTAGTTTAGACCTGGTTTTAGTTAGATCCGGTCTCTGTTGTATCTAAAACCAGGTCTAGGGGGACAGGGGAAACTGTGGCTCAGGTGGGAGAGCGGTCGTCCAATTTTCAGAACAGTTTCGATCCCCATCTCCCCCAGTCAACATGTCAAAGTGACCTTGGTCAAGAAACTGAACCCCAGACTCTCCGTCACTGTGTAAAAGGTTGTGATGAGGTCTAAAGACTAGAAAGGTACAAGTACAGACCTTTTCCCACGTAGTCTTCGGTGTCTCATGACGGTTTGTGTCTTCTACAGGCGTGTGATGCGGAGGAGCGTGCGCGTGAGCGCGCTCAGGCGGCAGAGGTGAGGGTTGCCGGTCTGGAGCAAAGAGTCTCTGAACTGTCGGAGCTGCTGGGATCCTGTGAGAAGATGAGGCAGAGAGACCAGCAGACCGCTCAGAGGCTCAGGGACCGGATCCTGCAGCTCGATACGGAGAACAAAACGCTCGCCATCGCCGCCTCCAGCAGGACGACCTCTGACCTCGGCGTGGACGAGTCTCAGCTGGACGTCAGCTTGCTGAGGGACAAGCTGGAGAAGGTGAAGAAACTGCTGCAGCTAGCGGCTCAGAGGAACCAGGACCAGAATATCCAGATCCAGAACCTCGTGGAGACCGAGGCTGAGCTCAGCGGAGACAAAGGCTCGGCGCTGTTCTACCAGCAGGAGCTGCGGCAGCTCAAGGACGAGTTTGAGCGCTACAAGCTGCGAGCGCAGGTGGTGTTGAAGAACAAGAACACCAAAGATGGCTGCCAGGCCAAGGAGCTGGAGGAGATCCGGGACCAGCTGTCAGAGCTGAAGGAGAAGTACATCAACCTGCGGATCCAGAGCGACGAGGCCGAGGCCCGACACCGCCACGAGCTGGAGGAGCGGCAGCAGCAGGCGGCGGCGCTGCAGCAGACTCACAGACAGGAAGTGGAGAGGTTGGAGGCGCTGCACCGCGACGACCTGCTGCGCCTGGAGGCGGAGCTTCACAAACAGAGAGAGAGAACCATGGCGCTCCTGGACGAGAAAGACCAGGAGCTGGAGAGGCTGCGGACCGCCGCGCTCAGCTGCAGCAGCGACACGGACAAGATGGTCGCCGACGACCACGAGTCTGGCCCCGAGAGCGAGGGTGACATCATCAGCCAGGCCCTGCAGCGAGCGACGCCCAACGAGCCCACACTGCTGCTGTACGCCGAGCAGCTGGCCAGGAAGGAGGTGGAGGCGGCCGGCCTGCGGCGCCAGAAACACCGGCTGGAGGAGGACCTCCACCAGCTGCAGGCGAGGCTGATCGCCAACGGAGAGCGACACGACGAGGAGGTGTACGAGCTGCGAGGACAACTCGACAAGCTGATCAGAGATCAGAGCAGAGAGGGCGCCAACATGGAGTACCTGAAGAACGTCATCTACAAGTTCCTGACACTGCAGGACGCCAGCGGGAGGCAGCAGACGCTCACCGCCATCCTGACCATCCTGCACTTCAGCCCGCAGGAGAAACTCAGCGTCATGAGGCTGCAGGGGGCGACCTGGTGGACCGCCGGCAAGAGATCCTAAAACCCCTGAAGAAGAATCTGTAGTTTCTTAAACCTCTGACAGGATGTTGATATGAAGGGGGCTGTAGTTTCCTGATGATCATGTGACGTTTAAATTCATAGAAAAACTTGATGAAGTTCGGTTTCTGTCAGCTGCTCCTGTATGAACAGCTGTGAGAAACTCAAATCACTCATGTATATTTTTGATTCCCTTGTTGAAATTAAACTTTTTCCTGCTTCACAAACTCAGTTTGGTTCATTTCAGGGATTCCACGTTGTTTTCTAGTCGAGGCAACATTTCATCTTTACTTTCAGATCAAAATGATTTTAACATCTGGGCCTTTCTTCAAGAGTCATAAAAAAGATATTTAATGAGCGTGACTCTGAGGCTCAGCTGAAAAAGTTCCTAATCCGATCACAATGCGTCATTCGGATCGCAGGACTTGTTAACATGCACCAGGAGAGATTCTATGTTGCAAAGGATTCCACAAACAAGACGTGGCGTGATACTCTTAATGTTCCATCACTGAGTTCAGCTGTGTTCTGTAGTCAGCAGAAATAAAATACAGTCATTTATCTTTTGAAGGCAGAACTTTTATTAAATTAGAATATTACAAATGTGTGAAAGCTGAAATGAATGAAAACAAATGGTCTCAGCAACATTACATCCAAACGTTCCCCAAAAAACATCTGACAAGCTGCTGCGACACTGTGGGTCTGTACTGTATACATTCAGTGTATTTACTGTGTACTTAGTGTGTACTCAGGACCGTCTGCAGGTCTCCAGGCAGCGTTCTGATGATGGAGTTTATAAAAGTATCCAGTTTGTTTAAAACTCCGTCCTTCACCTGCAGCTGCTGCCGTCGAGCTTTAATCTGAAAAAGTCAGAAACACACTTCCTGTCACTAGAATTAAAGGCTTCAGACGCGCCTGCGAGCTTTAATCTGAAAATCAAATGCACTTCCTGTTCCAGTCACTGGCATTAAAGGCTTCAGACGCGCCTGTAAGCTTTTATCTGAAAAACCTGGGTAAAAATGCGTCTCAGTATTTGAAAGCACATCTGATTAATGCGATGACACGTTACCTGATCGGCCGACTCACCTGTGTCATTACACAGGTGACCTCACAGTGTTAGTGACAGGAAGCGTTGTTACTCTCTCTCCTCACTGGTTTTTATTCTGACTTTATGGTTTCAAACCTTTGACTTTTCTTTCAGATTCAGTTTCTGACTCTGATTCGCTCACCAGCTTCTCTCTGAGCTTCAGAACCAGGTCCACGATCTCCACCTCGGACTTGTCTTTGGTCCACCTCAGCAGGTCCTGGGGAGAACAGGGCACCAGGTTCACCAGGTGTTTACTGTCAACAGTGGTCTGATGGAGGGACTCACAGAGTCACAGATGTTTGTTGACAGTGAACAGCTGTTTAGTAGATGTTTACATTCTAAAAGCTGTATGTTTACAGTAAACAGGGACTCACGGCGTCACAGATGACCTCCAGGTGAAGACTCTCCAGTTTCTGAGTCATCTCTTTATGTCGATGACGATACCATCCATCAAAGTTGGGAGACCTGAAGAACTTCCTGTCGAGTTCAGAACAACAGAAATGAGTTCCTGAGAAGCGAAACAGGAAAAGACCTTTAAAACGTCCTGAACACACCTGAATGACTCACCTGTACAGTCCCATCCAATCACCTTTGAGCACTGACGTGAGCTGAGGCCCGGTGTGATCCAGAGTGGACATGAACTCTTCCTGACTGAAGGGTCGAACCTGAGGAGGAGTCTGAGCACACAGACAGAATCAACCAGGTGTCCCCCCCACACTGCTGACATCACAGGTGATCCACTTCCTGTTACCTTCCACGGCGTCACCGATCTCTGCAGAGGCATCAGGCTCGCCATGTACCGCTCCTATCAGACAAGACACAGGGTTAAACTCAATACACAGATTTTCTGCTCTTTGATTGGACAAACTGGATCACGAGTCATCGTCACGACATGTAGTGAACAGAGCGATGTGATTGGCTGTTTCTCACCAGCGGAATGATGAAGCTCTGCGTGAGCTCTAACAGGTGTCTCCTTAGGATGGCGGTCTGGACCTCTGACGGTCTCTTCCTCTGGATCCCCTAAAGACACAAACACGATTCTGTTTGACGATCAATCTTTACACATCTTCGTGTCAACAATCATTAATCTTTACACGTCTTCATGTCAACGATAACGATCAATAATCTTTACACGTCTTCGTGTCAACGATAACGATCAATAATCTTTACACGTCTTCATGTCAACGATAACGATCAATAATCTTTACACGTCTTCATGTCAACGATAACGATCAATAATCGTTACACGTCTTCATGTCAACGATAACGATCAGTAATCTTTACACGTCTTCATGTCACCGATCAATAATCTTTACACGTCTTCATGTCAACGATAACGATCATTAATCTTTACACGTCTTCATGTCAACGATCAATAATCTTTACACGTCTTCATGTCAACGATAACGATCAATAATCTTTACACGTCTTCATGTCAACGATAACGATCATTAATCTTTACACGTCTTCATGTCAACGATCAATAATCTTTACACGTCTTCATGTCAACGATAACGATCAATAATCGTTACACGTCTTCATGTCAACGATAACGATCAGTAATCTTTACACGTCTTCATGTCACCGATCAATAATCTTTACACGTCTTCATGTCAACGATAACGATCAATAATCTTTACACGTCTTCATGTCAACGATAACGATCATTAATCTTTACACGTCTTCATGTCAACAATCATTAATCTTTACACGTCTTCATGTCACCGATCAATAATCTTTACACGTCTTCATGTCAACGATAACGATCATTAATCTTTACACGTCTTCATGTCAACGATCAATAATCTTTACACGTCTTCATGTCAACGATAACGATCAATAATCTTTACACGTCTTCATGTCAACGATAACGATCAATAATCTTTACACGTCTTCATGTCAACGATCAATAATCTTTACACGTCTTAATCTTAACACGTGTCCGTGTCACCGATCAATAATCTTTACACGTCTTCATGTCAACGATAACGAAAAATAATCTTTACACGTCTTCATGTCAACGATAACGAAAAATAATCTTTACACGTCTTCATGTCAACGATCAATAATCTTTACACGTCTTCATGTCAACGATAACGAAAAATAATCTTTACACGTCTTCGTGTCAACAATCATTAATCTTTACACGTCTTCATGTCAACGATCAATAATCTTTACACGTCTTCATGTCAACGATCAATAATCTTTACACGTCTTCATGTCAACGATAACGATCAATAATCTTTACACGTCTTCATGTCAACGATAACGATCAATAATCTTTACACGTCTTCATGTCAACGATAACGATCAGTAATCTTTACACGTCTTCATGTCAACGATCAATAATCTTTACACGTCTTCATGTCAACGATAACGATCAATAATCTTTACACGTCTTCATGTCAACGATAACGATCATTAATCTTTACACGTCTTCATGTCAACGATCAATAATCTTTACACGTCTTCATGTCAACGATAACGATCAATAATCTTTACACGTCTTCATGTCAACGATAACGATCAATAATCTTTACACGTCTTCATGTCAACGATCAATAATCTTTACACGTCTTAATCTTAACACGTGTCCGTGTCACCGATCAATAATCTTTACACGTCTTCATGTCAACGATAACGAAAAATAATCTTTACACGTCTTCATGTCAACGATAACGATCAGTAATCTTTACACGTCTTCATGTCAACGATCAATAATCTTTACACGTCTTCATGTCAACGAAAAATAATCTTTACACGTCTTCATGTCAACGATAACGAAAAATAATCTTTACACGTCTTCATGTCAACGATCAATAATCTTTACACGTCTTCATGTCAACGAAAAATAATCTTTACACGTCTTCATGTCAACGATCAATAATCTTTACACGTCTTCATGTCAACGATAACGAAAAATAATCTTTACACGTCTTCGTGTCAACGATCAATAATCTTTACACGTCTTCATGTCAACGATCAATAATCTTTACACGTCTTCGTGTCAACGATCAATAATCTTTACACGTCTTCGTGTCAACGATCAATAATCTTTACATGTCTTCGTGTCAACGATCAATAATCTTTACACGTCTTCATGTCAACGATCATTAATCTTTACACGTCTTAATCTTAACACGTGTCCGTGTCACCGATCAATAATCTTAACACGTCTTCGTGTCAACGATCAATAATTTTTACACATCTTAATCTTTACACATCTTCATGTCAACAATAACGATTAATAATCTTTACACGTCTTTGTGTCAACGATAACTATCAATAAACTTTACACGATAACGATCAATAACGATAAATAATCTTTACACGTCTTCATGTCAACGATCAATAATCTTTACACGTCCTCTTGTGGACGTTCGTTCACCTTTAGCAGCCGTTTGATCAGAACCTTGTCTTTGTGCAGGTACGTCCTGTACGCCGTGTAGATACCTGCAGACAGGAAGTCAGCATTTACCACAACAAAACAGGATGTTCTTCACAATAAAACAGGATGTTCTTCAGCATGAGACTGAGTTTAGAGTCAGGTGACCTGGTTTAGTGTCCAGGGTCTTCAGCTTGGACAATTTCTTCACCTTCACCTGTTTCGGTAAATCACCTGAAAGACATGAGACAGGTAAACAGGCGAGTCATCCCTGAGTCATCACCTCAGAACCGTCTCTTCTTACCTGCCATCCTGACGTCTCCCAGCCGGACCACGTGAGGCCAGTTCTGAAAAGTCTTAATGAAGAACGGATTGGTGACTCCCAGAACCACGTTAGGCCTGAGGAGGATAGGTGAGACAGGTGAGTGAGGACAGACAGAGAGACAGGGTGAGTGAGGACAGAGAGAGAGAGACAGGTGAGTCCAGTACTCACGGGGCCTGTGTTCTGGTGGTGAACTCTCTGAACTCGTTGTCGTGGACGGTGAAATACGGCCGGAAGTCGCAGCAAAACTTCAGAGGACTGATGGAGCTGAGAGACACAGTGTTACCACAGCAACAACAAACACACTGCTCTCTGATTGGCTGCCAGGATTAAAGAGTGAGCAGCTTCGTCTGGATCAATGAAAACTCACAGCAGTCAGGTGACACCCCCCCCCCCCCCCGCGTTACTGACCAGCTGCTCGGTCATGTGACCCTCTCTTGTTACTGAAGTAGAAATTGATCCGGTGTCTGCAGGTAAATTAACAGCTGATGAGATCGTTAATGATCTGGTTCCTGATTGGCTGTTCAGTTACCTGATGAGAGCCAGCACGGTCTCCGAGGAGACGGTGGGAGACGGCGCCATGACAACCAGCGGTTCCCCGAGCAACACGAGCTCCCAGAGCATCTGCATGTGGACCAGGACGGACTGGAAACACCTGAGAGGTCAAAGGTCACAGGGAACAGGCTCAGTTCATAATTTATTCGTTTAAATTTTAATATTTATTCATTT
>NW_024044681.1:4594932-4610279 GCF_014851395.1 Micropterus salmoides
CTGTAGGAGATCACGCCAACATATATTTACCCATCAGGCATCACGGGGGATTTTCTAACTGCTGTTTACACCAGTAGTAAATTTTGTTTCCCACCGCACAGGTGTACTGATATCTGCGGGAACGTTAAATCTACAGATATTTTAAGAGAGTTTGGCGTGTTAGCGATCCCTGTCTCACTGTGATTAAATTAAAGTCACACCAAACTGAATGGAATTTGGTCTGGTGTTTGCAAGTCTGGCAGAAAGTGCTACTCACGGCCAGAACCCCGTCCTCACTGATGACCAGGTACCCGAGCTGATCCGGGATCCGCTCCAGACCCGCAGTCAGAGCTGCTGTCGTCTGAAAACAACAGGAGCCGACTGAGCTAACAGGCTAACTGCTAACATGCTAACAGCCATTTCAGACAAACTGTAAAGTCCGAGTTACACAAACGTCTCAGAGTTTATATGAAACCATTCAAAGACCGGGACCGCGACCGGGACCACGACCGGGACCACGACCGGGACTGGGACTCACCATTCTTCTTCTTCTGTTTTACCACAAGTTGTAGCTCAGCAACATTTCCGTCTTTCTCTGTTTTTTTCACGTGACTGTGAGGCCTTCAGGTGCTGTCGGAAATTTAAAGCATTATTTAAAGTTTAATTTAAGTGTCTTCAGCTCATTTAAACATGCCTGGAATTTTCACTTTACTTCACGTACTAATGTAATTTATTATAAATAGATTTCATAGTTTACAGTTTAGACGGAGCCTCTTTGAACATGTTTTTGGGTCAGAGACTTCCTGTTTGATCAAAGCAAATCAAAGAACAAAACGTTCACAGGTTTCTAGTGAGCACCTGAAGGCAGCACGCTGCGTTATTGTTTTGAATTGTTTAATCTAAAATAGTTTGATGAAAGACGAGTTTGTGACTTACGAGTTTCCCTTAACGCAGCAGGGAGCGCTCTCGCGCTTCTGGTCGCTTTGTCCAGAGCGGAAGTGTTGCTCAGCTGACTTCCTCACGTGACCTGCAGCAGCTGACAGTGACGCGCGTTATTATTTCCTCCGTTTCTCCGTTAAATCGTGATAATTGAAGCGCGCGATGGCCGGACGCGGGAAACTGATCGCCGTGATCGGTGATGAGGACACGTGCACCGGATTCCTGCTCGGTGGGATCGGAGAACTCAACAAGAACCGGAAACCCAATTTCCTGGTGGTGGAAAAGGACACGAGCGTCACAGAGATCGAAGAGACCTTCAAGTAAGACTCCGCACCAAACCCCGTTCAGTAATCAGTGTATTTAAAGTGGTCCTGAGACCTGCAATCCTCCCTGTGAGGGACAGGATCTTAACCAGGAGGGCCCGGACGGCCCCTCGGTGAGCGACTGGACCAGCAGCAGATTTAAAACCGGGGTTTTCTAAGTGGCCTTTTGGTTAAAATGATCTGAAATTTATCTGTTTAATGAACTAATGCTTAATCTTAAACCAAACTCCATTCAAAAGTTAAGCAATTAATTAAATAACACCGTTGCCAGATGCCAAATGTTAAATCGGCTTGCAGCAAATAATTTTTAATCTATAACCTCTGATGGATGATTCGGTCGGCCAGATGTTCAAATCACCACGTGTTAACTTCTTAGATTTGTGAATGAAGGTTCGTCTGGTGTGTTTGTGGTCAGCGAACTAGAAACTGAACTCCTTTGACCCTGCAGAAGATCTCTTTTAATCATCAGCCAATGTTTGGTTAGAAATCACGTGCAGCCCTCCTCGGGGATCTTCTGCTCCTATTAATTCATAAAATATCGTCATTTCCAGAATCCGAGTGTTAAACTGATAGAAATCTGAATGAAGTTTGGTGTGTTTCATGTCTTTTTTTTCTTTTTTTTTTTCCTCCAGGAGCTTCCTGGCACGTAACGACATCGGCATCATCCTGATTAACCAGTTCATCGCTGAGATGATCCGTCACGCCATCGACGGCCATATGCAGTCGATCCCGGCCGTGCTGGAGATCCCGTCCAAAGAGCACCCATACGACGCGTCCAAGGACTCCATCCTGCGCCGGGCCAAGGGCATGTTCTCCGCCGAGGACTTCCGTTAAACGTTTCCGCTCTGTGCGATGAAGAGAAATGTCCCTGGCTTGTTGTTTCTGTACAGTGACGTTAGATTAACTGTATTTTCTAATCCCTGTCAAAACGTTTTCAGTTCGGGCAGGATGGGAAGTGATGAGCTTTCCTACCTCGCAGCTGAAAATATCTTGACGAGAGAAGAACTTGTTTTTGTGTCGTGTTTGTTCCAGAGGTTTAACTTATGAAACGGAAAATAAATGATCGTGTTCGTTGTGACTTTCTGCTTCTTCAATGTGTGAAACATCAAATCTTAAATGTCTGAAAACGTTTGTTCTTTAAAACGTGGCGTGTACGGAGGCCCTGAAGGGCCACGGTGGGAAGAAGTCCTTCTGACCATGTTTCCTCTAATCTACAGGAACTGCAGTGTGCGGGTCCAGTCACAATGTACACTGTGTACTATATATAAGTATAATTATACTGTATACATACTGTGTGTGTGTGTGTGTGTGTGTGTGTATATTTATACAGTATAGCCTGAATAAAGGCAGGATGCAGCAGCCAATAGTAGCTCAGGAGCAACAGCCCGTGTCATCAAATGCACTTTGAGCTGCGGGGCGCCGTCACGTCACTAAACAAACTGCAAACACTTGTTTTTCACCAGCTGAGGCTGAAAGTTTTCTTTGCTCAACAGTGAAGCTTCGTGTCTCAGACGAAACCTACAGAGAACAAGACAAAGACCGTCTGAGCTGCAGGTCCTGGAGTTTCAGGTCTGGTTGCTGCAGGTCCAGGAGCTCAGGGATTGGTCATCTTTCACAGCAGAGACGAGATGAGGCTGTGTGCTGATGTCATGATGACATCACCGCTGAGGTCAGTGCGGTTCCCATCAACCCACTGATATCAGCTGGGAAAGTCAATATTGAAACAGCGCCGCGGCCGTCGTCCTCCTGCAGACCTTGGGCCGACCTTCACAGGACTGTGCTGGTGCTGGATCTGGATTCTGTGACCCTGAAACAAACAGTATAAATCCATCGGGGCGAGTCAGACCCTCTGGCAGTGTCAGACCTGCTCCCTCTCTCTGCTGGATCAGATGATGACGACTGTTCAGGCTCCCGCTCTCTGTCTGATGATGATGATGGTGGGTTCTGGTTCTGCCGGTCCGCTTCCTCCTTCACTCGACGGCTCCAGGTGAGTCTCGCACAGCTTTAGGCAGAATGTTGATATCTGTGCCTTCCCGTCAGAGACCTGATCCGACTCTTCTGTGCTGCAGCACACAGACCCTCTCCAGGTGAGGAGCCCCGACTCAGATCTGGACTTTAGATCAGCACCATGAGGGAGAAGCTTCCGTTGTCATGCTGGAATCACCAGAATCGTCCGACTCCATAATCCCAACCTTATCCATTCACAAGAAACAAAGTTAAACCGCTGACATTTCGGATCTCAAGGTTTTAAACACAGAAGTTTTGTTTCTCACTCGATAAGACAAATCAGAATCAACAGCTCGCCGGATGACTTCACACACACACACACACACGTGTACAGTATCTCACCAAAGTGAGTCCACCCCTCACATTTGTGTAAACATCTGATTCTATCTTTTCATGTGACAACACTGAAGAAATGACCCTTTGCTCCAGTGTAAAGTAGAGTGTGCAGCTTGTAGAACAGTGTAAAGTAGTGAGCGTGCAGCTTGTATAACAGTGTAAAGTAGTGAGCGTACAGCTTGTATAACAGCGTAAAGTGGTGAGCGTGCAGCTTGTATAACTGTAAAGTAGTGAGCGTGCAGCTTGTGCAGCTTGTATAACAGTGTAAAGTAGTGAGCGTGCAGCTTGTATAACAGCGTAAAGTAGTGAGCGTGCAGCTTGTATAACAGCGTAAAGTAGTGAGCGTACAGCTTGTGCAGCTTGTATAACAGCGTAAAGTGGTGAGCATGCAGCTTGTGCAGCTTGTATAACAGTGTAAAGTAGTGAGCGTACAGCTTGTATAACAGCGTAAAGTAGTGAGCGTACAGCTTGTATAACAGCGTAAAGTAGTGAGCGTGCAGCTTGTATAACAGCGTAAAGTAGTGAGCGTGCAGCTTGTATAACAGCGGAAAGTAGTGAGCGTACAGCTTGTATAACAGTGGAAAGTAGTGAGCGTGCAGCTTGTATAACAGTGGAAAGTAGTGAGCGTGCAGCTTGTATAACAGTGTAAAGTAGTGAGCGTACAGCTTGTATAACAGCGTAAAGTAGTGAGCGTACAGCTTGTATAACAGCGTAAAGTGGTGAGCGTGCAGCTTGTATAACAGTGTAAAGTAGTGAGCGTACAGCTTGTATAACAGCGTAAAGTGGTGAGCGTGCAGCTTGTATAACAGCGTAAAGTAGTGAGCGTGCAGCTTGTATAACAGCGTAATGTGGTGAGCGTGCAGCTTGTATAACAGCGGAAAGTAGTGAGCGTACAGCTTGTATAACAGTGTAAAGTGGTGAGCGTGCAGCTTGTATAACAGTGGAAAGTAGTGAGCGTGCAGCTTGTATAACAGTGGAAAGTAGTGAGCGTGCAGCTTGTATAACAGTGTAAAGTAGTGAGCGTACAGCTTGTATAACAGTGTAAAGTAGTGAGCGTACAGCTTGTATAACAGCGTAAAGTGGTGAGCGTGCAGCTTGTATAACAGTGTAAAGTAGTGAGCGTGCAGCTTGTATAACAGCGTAAAGTGGTGAGCGTGCAGCTTGTATAACAGTGTAAAGTAGTGAGCGTACAGCTTGTATAACAGCGTAAAGTGGTGAGCGTGCAGCTTGTATAACAGCGTAAAGTAGTGAGCGTACAGCTTGTATAACAGCGTAAAGTGGTGAGCGTGCAGCTTGTATAACAGTGTAAAGTAGTGAGCGTACAGCTTGTATAACAGCGTAAAGTGGTGAGCGTGCAGCTTGTATAACAGCGTAAAGTAGTGAGCATGCAGCTTGTGCAGCTTGTATAACAGTGTAAAGATGTGAGCGTACAGCTTGTATAACAGCGTAAAGTGGTGAGCGTGCAGCTTGTATAACAGCGTAAAGTAGTGAGCATGCAGCTTGTGCAGCTTGTATAACAGTGTAAAGATGTGAGCGTGCAGCTTGTATAACAGCGTAAAGTGGTGAGCGTGCGGCTTGTATAACAGTGTAAAGTAGTGAGCGTACAGCTTGTATAACAGCGTAAAGTGGTGAGCGTGCGGCTTGTATAACAGTGTAAAGTAGTGAGCGTACAGCTTGTATAACAGCGTAAAGTGGTGAGCGTGCAGCTTGTATAACAGTGTAAAGATGTGAGCGTGCAGCTTGTATAACAGCGTAAAGTGGTGAGCGTGCGGCTTGTATAACAGTGTAAAGTAGTGAGCGTACAGCTTGTATAACAGCGTAAAGTGGTGAGCGTGCGGCTTGTATAACAGTGTAAAGTAGTGAGCGTACAGCTTGTATAACAGCGTAAAGTGGTGAGCGTGCGGCTTGTATAACAGTGTAAAGTAGTGAGCGTACAGCTTGTATAACAGCGTAAAGTGGTGAGTGTGCAGCTTGTATAACAGCGTAAAGTAGTGAGCGTACAGCTTGTATAACAACGTAAAGTGGTGAGCGTGCAGCTTGTATAACAGCGTAAAGTAGTGAGCATGCAGCTTGTGCAGCTTGTATAACAGTGTAAAGTAGTGAGCGTACAGCTTGTATAACAGCGGAAAGTAGTGAGCGTGCAGCTTGTATAACAGTGTAAATCTGCTGTCCCCTCAAAATAACACATCACACAGCTATTAATGTCTAAACCGCTGGCAACGAAAGTGAGATTAGAATAGAATACAAAAATGTGAGGGGTGCATTCACTTTTGTGAGATACTGTGTGTAATATATGTGTATATATGTGTATATATATATATATATGTGTGTGTGTGCATGTGTATATACATTTAACACACATTTGAGAGTAGGCTTAAGACTTTCCTCTTTGATAAAGGGCATTACCTTTATCAAGAGTCCAGAGCCACGATCAGAACATCAGAACAGGTTCCTGCTGAGCAGCAGGTGAACAGATCTGTTTTCAGGTGTCAGCAAGAACATTTTTCTTTTCTCAGGGAGCAGCAGAAACAGTCTGTGTTCAGCAGTTACAGTGAGCTGAAAGCGCTCACCTCACACACACGCCTGCTGCCGCCAAGGTTGCATTGTCTTGAACTTTTTGTTTGCGACACGCAGCACGAATCACTGGAAGAGAGACTGATCCTCGCTGTTTGTGAGTTTCCAGAATCTATTACTGTTTAACTAAACAGGACATCAACAGGAATTCACACGGCAGAGCGTCCCCGCAAACCTAGATGAAGGCCTATAAAGTTATGTAGCCTGTAATTTTAACTTAAAGACCTATTAAAATGCTATACTAATGCTATACTGTAGTTCTGTGACTCCTGTACGGCAGCTTTGCATGATTCAAAGTTTAAAAAAAATTTTCTCATACTGACTCTTCATGTAGGCCTTCATTTCAGCCTCTGTCTAAAACAAGCTGTAGATGCTCCTGTCTCTTTAAGGCCCCCCCTCTCAAAGCCCACTGTCTTCTGATTGGACAAGACCTGAAGCATGTTACCAGGCTGTTGTTGTCACTGGGTGGAACAGGCAGACTGAGTGCTGCCTGCAGTTAGTGTGGGAGCACATGACCATATATGGAACACCAGCTGCTGGTAGAAAAAGCAGTTGAAAACAGAGCATTCAGAACAGGAGGAAATCTGAGGTTTATGCTCACAAGGATTTCTTATAAATACTTTAACCTCATGTTTTGAAACTTTGGCCATGTTTCATGGGCGGCTGTGGCTCAGGAGGTAGAGCAGGTTGCCCGTTAATTGGAAGGACGGTGGTTCAATCCCCGGCTCCTCCAGGCTGCATGTCGAAGTGTCCTTGGGCAAGATACTGAACTCCGAATTGCCCCTGCTGGCCGTTCCGTGAATGTTAGTTTCTGTTTGAGCACTTAGGCACAGTGAATGAATGTGGGTGAATGGTGAATGCAGATGTAGTGTGAGTGGTTGAAAAGACTAGAAAGGTGCTATACAGAGCATTTACAGTTTAACATCCAACATTATAACATTTTAGATGAGTCATAAAATGTGGAAAAGCATGTTCTCCTTTAAGTTAAATAGGCTACAGCTGTGTAGCGCACAGAAGCTGTTGCCATTGTTACTCTCGCGGAGCGCCGTCTCCCTGTCTGATCACCTGAGGAGCGCAGAGCGGCCCCACGGGGCCAAGAGACTACGCTGTGATTGTAAGAACGTTCCTCAGAGAGACATCTTCCCCAACACTAACCAGCATGCAGTGTGGAGCTCTCCACTTCACTGTGGCATTTGATCGCTTGTCTTGCGTTTGTTTACCTGTTTCTCCCACACGCTGCGTCCAGCGTAGTCTGCTGAAGCCTCCCAGGCTGATCAAAACCCCCCTCCTGTGACCCGTGGTCTGACTTATTCAGAGCCAGAGAGCAACGGACTTTCAAAATAATAATAATAAAAGCTGCGTTAACGTGCAATAAAATAATTGTTGGGGTTAATTAATTAATGCGCTAACGTGCCCAGCCCTAAAATATATGTGAAACATTACATCTCTTACATCTAGGTGCTGAACTTAAAATCTAGAAAAATCTTCGATTTCATCAAAGAAAATTAATTAGAGAACAAATACAGTTTAATCATAATAAATAGTTTGTTTAGTGCAGTTTTACTTTCTTCCTCAGGGACGCCGCGATGAACGGCACGATGAACACCACAATGAACGCCACGATGAACGCCACGATGAACACCACGATGAACGCCGCGATGAACTGTGTGAAGAACGCCGCGATGAACGCCACGATGAACGGCACGATGAACGCCACGATGAACGCCACGAAGAACGCCACGAAGAACGCCACGATGAACGCCGCGATGAACTGTGTGAAGAATGCCGCGATGAACGCCACGATGAACGCCACAATGAACGCCACGAAGAACGCCACGAAGAACGCCACGAAGAACGCCACGATAAACGCCACGATGAACGCCACGATGAACGCCACGATGAACGCCACGATGAACGCCACGAAGAACGCCACGATAAACGTCACGATGAACGACACACTTGGCCCCTTCAGGTGAGTCACCAGCTTCTGTGTTTTCGACTGAACACACTGATATATTCTCCTAATGTAAATATAAATACCTGTGCAGGTAAAACCAGGAGCTCTCCCAGGTTGGACTCCTCTCTATGAGCCTTTGACCTCTCTCAAATAATCTGATTGGTTGAGGGAAACACAGATGTTTTTTCTCTTGTTATGCTGTGATGTCATCATGTTTGAGTATTTATAAAAAACATAATGAAGATTGAGATCATCACTTCCTGCGGCATGTCAGCCCGTTAAAATTCGGTTCTTCTGTTTCCTCTGAATACAACCTTTATCTGTCTCACCTGTGGTGTTCACCTTGTCTCACCTGTGGTGTTCACCTTTACCTGTCTCACCTGTGGTGTTCACCTTTATTTACCTGTCTCACTTCTGGTGTGCACCTTTATTTACCTGTCTCACCTGTGGTGTTCACCTTTATCTGTCTCACCTGTGGTGTTCACCTTTATTTACCTGTCTCACCTGTGGTGTTCACCTTTATTTACCTGTCTCACCTGTGGTGTTCACCTTTATTTGCCTGTCTCACTTCTGGTGTGCACCTTTATTTACCTGTCTCACCTGTGGTGTGCTGAGGGAAACACGGTGGGTGGAGCCTCCAGACGTTTTTTCTCTTGTTATGCTGTGATGTCATCATGTTTGAGTATTTATAAAAAACATAATGAAGATTGAGATCATCACTTCCTGCGGCGTGTCAGCCGATTAAAATTCGGTTCTTCTGTTTCCTCAGAATACAACCTTTATCTGTCTCACCTGTGGTGTTCACCTTTATCGTTCTCACCTGTGGTGTTCACCTTTATTTACCTGTCTCACCTGTGGTGTTGACATTTATTTACCTGGCTCAACTTTGGTGTTCACCTTTACCTGTCTCACCTGTGGTGTGCTGAGGGAAACACGGTGGGTGGAGCCTCCAGACGTTTTTTCTCTTGTTATGCTGTGATGTCATCATGTTTGAGTATTTATAAAAAACATAATGAAGATTGAGATCATCACTTCCTGTGGCGTGTCAGCCGATTAAAATTCGGTTCTTCTGTTTCCTCAGAATACAACCTTTACCTGTCTCACCTGTGGTGTTCACCTTTGTCTGTCTCACCTGTGGTGTTCACCTTTATTTACCTGTCTCACCTGTGGTGTTCACCTTTATTTACCTGTCTCACCTGTGGTGTTCACCTTTATTTACCTGTCTCACCTGTGGTGTTCACTTTTCTGTCTCACCTGTGGTGTTCACCTTTATTACCTGTCTCACCTGTGGTGTTCACCTTTATCTGTCTCACCTGTGGTGTTCACCTTTATTTACCTGTCTCACCTGTGGTGTTCAACTTTATTTACCTGTCTCACCTGTGGTGTTCACCTTTATTTACCTGTCTCACCTGTGGTGTTCACCTTTATTTACCTGTCTCACCTGTGGTGTTCACCTTTACCTGTCTCACCTGTAGTGTTCACCTTTATTTGCCTGTCTCACTTCTGGTGTGCACCTTTATTTACCTGTCTCACCTGTGGTGTTCACCTTTATTTACCTGTCTCACCTGTGGTGTTCACCTTTATTTACCTGTCTCACTTCTGGTGTTCACCTTTACCTGTCTCACCTGTAGTGTTCACCTTTATTTACCTGTCTCACCTGTAGTGTTCACCTTTATTTGCCTGTCTCACTTCTGGTGTGCAACTTTATTTACCTGGCTCACCTGTGGTGTGCTGAGGGAAACACGGTGGGTGGAGCCTCCAGACGTTTTTTCTCTTGTTATACTGTGATGTCATCATCATGTTTGAGTATTTATAAAAAGCATAATGAAGATTGAGATCATCACTTCCTGTGGCGTGTCAGCCGATTAAAATTCGGTTCTTCTGTTTCCTCAGAATACAACCTTTATCTGTCTCACCTGTGGTGTTCACCTTTATTTACCTGTCTCACCTGTGGTGTTCAACTTTATTTACCTGTCTCACCTGTAGTGTTCACCTTTATCTGTCTCACCTGTGGTGTTCACCTTTATTTACCTGTCTCACCTGTGGTGTTCACCTTTATCTGTCTCACCTGTGGTGTTCACCTTTATTTACCTGTCTCACCTGTGGTGTTCAACTTTATTTACCTGTCTCACCTGTAGTGTTCACCTTTATCTGTCTCACCTGTGGTGTTCACCTTTATTTACCTGTCTCACCTGTGGTGTTCACCTTTATCTGTCTCACCTGTGGTGTTCACCTTTATCGTTCTCACCTGTGGTGTTCACCTTTATTTACCTGTCTCACCTGTGGTGTTGACATTTATTTACCTGGCTCAACTTTGGTGTTCACCTTTACCTGTCTCACCTGTGGTGTGCTGAGGGAAACACGGTGGGTGGAGCCTCCAGACGTTTTTTCTCTTGTTATGCTGTGATGTCATCATGTTTCAGTATTTATAAAAAGCATAATGAAGATTGAGATCATCACTTCCTGTGGCGTGTCAGACCGTTAAAATTCGGTTCTTCTGTTTCCTCAGAATACATCCTTTATCTGTCTCACCTGTGGTGTTCACCTTTATTTACCTGTCTCACTTCTGGTGTTCACCTTTATTTACCTGTCTCACCTGTGGTGTTCAACTTTATTTACCTGTCTCACCTGTGGTGTTCACATTTATTTACCTGGCTCAACTTTGGTGTTCACCTTTATTTACCTGTCCCACTTCTGGTGTTCACCTTTATTTACCTGTCTCACCTGTGGTTCACCTTTATTTACCTGTCTCACTTCTGGTGTTCACCTTTATTTACCTGTCTCACCTGTGGTGTTCACTTTATTTACCTGTCTCACCTGTGGTGTTCACATTTATTTACCTGGCTCAACTTTGGTGTTCACCTTTATTTACCTGTCCCACTTCTGGTGTTCACCTTTATTTACCTGTCTCACCTGTGGTGTTCACCTTTATTTACCTGTCTCACTTCTGGTGTTCACCTTTATTTACCTGTCTCACCTGTGGTGTTCAACTTTATTTATCTGTCTCACCTGTGGTGTTCACCTTTATTTACCTGTCTCACTTCTGGTGTTCACCTTTATTTACCTGTCCCACTTCTGGTGTTCACCTTTATTTACCTGTCCCACTTCTGGTGTTCACCTTTATTTACCTGTCTCACCTGTGGTGTTCACCTTTATTTACCTGTCTCACTTCTGGTGTTCACCTTTATTTACCTGTCTCACCTGTGGTGTTCAACTTTATTTACCTGTCTCACCTGTGGTGTTCACATTATTTACCTGGCTCAACTTTGGTGTTCACCTTTATTTACCTGTCCCACTTCTGGTGTTCACCTTTATTTACCTGTCTCACCTGTGGTGTTCACATTTATTTACCTGGCTCAACTTGGTGTTCACCTTTATTTACCTGTCCCACTTCTGGTGTTCACCTTTATTTACCTGTCTCACCTGTGGTGTTCACCTTTATTTACCTGTCTCACTTCTGGTGTTCACCTTTATTTACCTGTCTCACCTGTGGTGTTCAACTTTATTTACCTGTCTCACCTGTGGTGTTCACATTTATTTACCTGGCTCAACTTTGGTGTTCACCTTTATTTACCTGTCCACTTCTGGTGTTCACCTTTATTTACCTGTCTCACCTGTGGTGTTCACCTTTATTTACCTGTCTCACTTCTGGTGTTCACCTTTATTTACCTGTCTCACCTGTGGTGTTCAACTTTATTACCTGTCTCACCTGTGGTGTTCACATTTATTTACCTGGCTCAACTTTGGTGTTCACCTTTATTTACCTGTCTCACTTCTGGTGTTCACCTTTATTTACCTGTCTCACCTGTGGTGTTCAACTTTATTTACCTGTCTCACCTGTGGTGTTCACATTTATTTACCTGGCTCAACTTTGGTGTTCACCTTTATTTACCTGTCCACTTCTGTGTTCACCTTTATTTATCTGTCTCACCTGTGGTGTTCACCTTTATTTACCTGTCCCACTTCTGGTGTTCACCTTTATTTACCTGTCTCACCTGTGGTGTTCAACTTTATTTATCTGTCTCACCTGTGGTGTTCACATTTATTTACCTGGCTCAACTTTGGTGTTCACCTTTATTTACCTGTCCCACTTCTGGTGTTCACCTTTATTTACCTGTCTCACCTGTGGTGTTCAACTTTATTTATCTGTCTCACCTGTGGTGTTCACCTTTATTTACCTGTCTCACTTCTGGTGTTCACCTTTATTTACCTGTCTCACCTCTGGTGTTCACCTTTATTTACCTGTCCCACTTCTGGTGTTCACATTTATTTACCTGGCTCAACTTTGGTGTTCACCTTTATCTGTCTCACCTGTGGTGTGCACCTTTATTTACCTGTCTCACCTGTGGTGTTCACATTTATTTACCTGGCTCAACTTTGGTGTTCACCTTTATTTACCTGTCCCACTTCTGGTGTTCACCTTTATTTACCTGTCTCACCTGTGGTGTTCAACTTTATTTATCTGTCTCACCTGTGGTGTTCACCTTTACCTGTCTCACTTCTGGTGTTCACCTTTATTTACCTGTCCCACTTCTGGTGTTCACCTTTATTTACCTGTCCACTTCTGGTGTTCACATTTATTTACCTGGCTCAACTTTGGTGTTCACCTTTATCTGTCTCACCTGTGGTGTTCACATTTATTTACCTGGCTCAACTTTGGTGTTCACCTTTATCTGTCTCACCTGTGGTGTGCACCTTTATTTACCTGTCTCACCTGTGGTGTGCACCTTTATTTACCTGTCTCACCTGTGGTGTGCTGAGGGAAACACGGTGGGTGGAGCCTCCAGATGTTTTTTCTCTTGTTATGCTGTGATGTCATCATGTTTGAGTATTTATAAAAAACATAATGAAGATTGAGATCATCACTTCCTGCGGCGTGTCAGCCGATTAAAATTCGGTTCTTCTGTTTCCTCAGAATACAACCTTTATCTGTCTCACCTGTGGTGTTCACCTTTATTTACCTGTCTCACCTGTGGTGTTCACCTTTATTTACCTGTCCCACTTCTGGTGTTCACCTTTATTTACCTGTCCCACTTCTGGTGTTCACCTTTATTTACCTGTCTCACCTGTGGTGTTCACCTTTATTTACCTGTCTCACTTCTGGTGTTCACCTTTATTTACCTGTCTCACCTGTGGTGTTCAACTTTATTTACCTGTCTCACCTGTGGTGTTCACATTTATTTACCTGGCTCAACTTTGGTGTTCACCTTTATTTACCTGTCCCACTTCTGGTGTTCACCTTTATTTACCTGTCTCACCTGTGGTGTTCACCTTTATTTACCTGTCTCACTTCTGGTGTTCACCTTTATTTACCTGTCTCACCTGTGGTGTTCAACTTTATTTACCTGTCTCACCTGTGGTGTTCACATTTATTTACCTGGCTCAACTTTGGTGTTCACCTTTATTTACCTGTCCCACTTCTGGTGTTCACCTTTATTTACCTGTCTCACCTGTGGTGTTCACCTTTATTTACCTGTCTCACTTCTGGTGTTCACCTTTATTTACCTGTCTCACCTGTGGTGTTCAACTTTATTTATCTGTCTCACCTGTGGTGTTCACCTTTATTTACCTGTCTCACTTCTGGTGTTCACCTTTATTTACCTGTCCCACTTCTGGTGTTCACCTTTATTTACCTGTCTCACCTGTGGTGTTCACCTTTATTTACCTGTCTCACTTCTGGTGTTCACCTTTATTTACCTGTCTCACCTGTGGTGTTCAACTTTATTTACCTGTCTCACCTGTGGTGTTCACATTTATTTACCTGGCTCAACTTTGGTGTTCACCTTTATCGTTCTCACCTGTGGTGTTCACCTTTATTTACCTGTCTCACCTGTGGTGTTCACCTTTATTTACCTGTCTCACTTCTGGTGTTCACCTTTATTTACCTGTCTCACCTGTGGTGTTCAACTTTATTTACCTGTCTCACCTGTGGTGTTCACATTTATTTACCTGGCTCAACTTTGGTGTTCACCTTTATTTACCTGTCCCACTTCTGGTGTTCACCTTTATTTACCTGTCTCACCTGTGGTGTTCACCTTTATTTACCTGTCTCACTTCTGGTGTTCACCTTTATTTACCTGTCCCACTTCTGGTGTTCACCTTTATTTACCTGTCCCACTTCTGGTGTTCACATTTATTTACCTGGCTCAACTTTGGTGTTCACCTTTATCTGTCTCACCTGTGGTGTGCACCTTTATTTACCTGGCTCACCTGTGGTGTGCACCTTTATTTACCTGGCTCACCTGTGGTGTGCACCTTTATTTACCTGGCTCAACTTTGGTGTTCACCTTTATCTGTCTCACCTGTGGTGTTCACATTTATTTACCTGGCTCAACTTTGGTGTTCACCTTTATCTGTCTCACCTGTGGTGTGCACCTTTATTTACCTGTCTCACCTGTGGTGTGCACCTTTATTTACCTGTCTCACCTGTGGTGTGCTGAGGGAAACACGGTGGGTGGAGCCTCCAGATGTTTTTTTCTCTGTTATGCTGTGTGTCATCATGTTTGAGTATTTATAAAAAACATAATGAAGATTGAGATCATCACTTCCTGCGGCGTGTCAGCCGATTAAAATTCGGTTCTTCTGTTTCCTCAGAATACAACCTTTATCTGTCTCACCTGTGGTGTTCACCTTTATTTACCTGTCCCACTTCTGGTGTTCACCTTTATTTACCTGTCTCACCTGTGGTGTTCACCTTTATTTACCTGTCTCACTTCTGGTGTTCACCTTTATTTACCTGTCTCACCTGTGGTGTTCACATTTATTTACCTGGCTCACTTTGGTGTTCACCTTTATTTACCTGTCCCACTTCTGGTGTTCACCTTTATTTACCTGTCTCACCTGTGGTGTTCACCTTTATTTACCTGTCTCACCTGTGGTGTTCACATTTATTTACCTGGCTCAACTTTGGTGTTCACCTTTATTTACCTGTCCCACTTCTGGTGTTCACCTTTATTTACCTGTCTCACCTGTGGTGTTCACCTTTATTTACCTGTCTCACCTGTGGTGTTCACTTTATTTATCTGTCTCACCTGTGGTGTTCCCTTTATTTACCTGTCTCACTTCTGGTGTCACCTTTATTTACCTGTCCCACTTCTGGTGTTCACCTTTATTTACCTGTCTCACCTGTGGTGTTCACCTTTATTTACCTGTCTCACTTCTGGTGTTCACCTTATTTACCTGTCTCACTGTGGTGTTCAACTTTATTTACCTGTCTCACCTGTGGTGTTCAC
>NW_024044681.1:4610779-4645487 GCF_014851395.1 Micropterus salmoides
ATGTCTGATCCCCCACAGATTACTAGTCAGTGTGTAGAAAGCGTGCTCTACTCTCAGACGAGCTGCAACCAGACCTTTCAGGCTCCGCACCACATCCGTCCAGCCCTGACCCAACATCTGACTCTTCCTGGTCTTCCAAATTGCTAGCTTAGCTGTCCCAAATAAATTGATTAGAACCAAAGTCAGTTTTTTTCTTATTGTATATTTTGGTCCAAAGACAAACAGAGGCACAGAGAAATCCTCTCCCAAAGCTTCCATCCATTCCTCCAGCACTCTAAAAAGACCAACTAGCCGAGGACAACCCACCACTAAGTGCTGAGTGCAGAATGGACAGACCTCCACGGTGCCTGGATCCAGGTGAGCTCTGTGTCTGTTCGTAGCTAAAGCTCCATGTCTCATCCTCCACTGAAGGTCCGCCATCCTTTTCTCAACAGGGGGTTTATACAGGACCCTCCACCCGCCTTTAGGGGTAACGTCTGAAGCAAACACCTCACACCATCTCGACTCCTTGACTCCAGCCAGAGTGTGAAGGTTAAGCACCTTCACACAGCTGAAGTACAGCTGCTTCTTCCCACAAGAGCTAAAAACACCCAGCACTGGTGTTTGCATGGTGAGAAGAAGTCCACTCTCCTCTCGCCACTCCTCAGCAGCAGGACAGACGCTCAGAGAGGGAAAAATGTACACACCGTCATCCTTCCATTGGCCAGCATGATTCTTAGCAAAGCCTCTCAGTGGCTCAGAAAGGGACTGCCAGACTTCCTCCACAATCCTTTTCAGCATTCTGGAGGACCTGATGTTTGTGATGCCACTGAGTGTTTCCATGGATGCTTTTGTGAGGTGGCCCAGTTTAGTAATGCCGGCCTCAAACAAATTTAGTCCTTAATGTAGTTGAGGAAAACGTTGCGTTTCTAAGGAAATTGAACAGCGGCTCCTCATAGATCCACATCCCTGGTCTAGGGTCAGGAGTTTGTGTGACCGTCAGTGGTCCCAGTTCTGCCTCTGAAATTCCTCACTCCCTAGAAAACTCGTAGGCTTTTTATACCCCTTTTTCCCCACCTAAGGTTCCCAGGAAGACCAGGAGTGCTCCCCACGCACCACTCCACCCCTAAACAAGCTTAATTTTTCCCCCAGTTCACCTTGGCAGAGGAAGCTTTTCCATACAAGGCCAGGCTTTCTTCTAACTCTTGAATGTCTCCCTGATTGCAAATAAATACATTTACATCATCAGCATATGCTGATACAACAACAGGGGGCGTCTGAGCCAGCTCTGGCAGACCCCTCAGCCTGCTCCTCAACCTGCAGAGGAGAAGCTCAATGGCAATGCTGTAAAGCTGGCCTGAGATGGAGCAGCCTTGCCTGATCCCTCTCCTAACTGGCACAGGAACACTCAACCTACCTCCCACCTTCACCACACAACATGCATCACGATACAGCAGCTTTGCCCAAGACAGAAAACCCTCCCCAACACCAAAAGCCTGTAAGGTAGAAAAAAGAAACTCATGATCCACACGGTCGAAAGCCTTCTCCTGGTCCATAGATATGATACCAACATTGATGTTATATACTTTGCAAATATCAAACACATCTCTCAACAAGAATAAATTATCAAACATGGACCTTTCTGGTACACGGTATGATTGATCGTCACCAATTAGAAAGTCAATAACAGTTTGAAGCATAAGACCTTGGAGAGAATCTTATAGTCCGTGCATAAAAGAGCTACTGGTCTCCAGTTCTTTAAAAAGGGCTAAATCTCCTTTCTTAGGCAGCAGAGAAAGAACTGCACGCCTACAGGATGCTGGAATTGTCTCTTTTTTTAAAACACCCTTTAAAAACGTCCAGAAGGTCCTGTCCCATGATGGTCCAGAAGCGTTTAAAAAAGTCTGATGATAAAACATCTATTCCTGGAGCCTTGCCAGACGCCATCTGAGACACAGCAGCAGTCAGTTCATCAAGAGTTATATCCAAACCCAGAGCCTCCTGATCTCCTGGACCCAGCTGAGGAAACCCCTGGTGAAGCTCCGCAGCAGAGTCCACATCACAGCTGTCTGCCCTGAACAAGTCTGTATAAAAGTCCACTGCATGCTTCCTCATCTCCGTTGGGTCTGTGGTCACCTTCCATCAGGGAGGCGGAGACACACCATCTGATTTTTGAAGCAACTGACTTCTCTAAGTTAAAGAAGAAAGTGGTTGGTGCATCTATGTCCTGTAGTCTGGTGAAGTGTGCTCGGACTAAGGCCCCTTTGGCTCTCTCCTGCAGGAAGGAGTTAAGCTCCTGTTTTTTAGATTGTAAACGATCATTATTTTGCTGATCTGTTCGTAAGGCATTTTCCAAGTCTCTTATCTCACCCTCTAACTCCTGCACAGCTCTCTTGACGTTTATAGCATCACTGGCTTTGTATTCCTGACAAAACACCCTAATTTGAGCTTTTCCTACCTCCCACAACTGAGTCAGAGAAAGAAAATCATCTTTCTGAGATCTCCAGTAAGCCCAAAACAATTTTAAATTTTCACAATAATTAAGACCATGTAATAATTTAACATTAAAACGCCAAAAGGATTTTGGTGAAAGAATCAGCTCCATTAAGACTAAATGATAGTCTGTAAAAAGTACTGGGATGATCTGACAGTTAACTCCAGCAGTAAAGGAAGCAGGTACATAAAACATGTCTAGTCTAGCTGCACTTACTCTACCATCTGATATTTTGATCCAAGTGTATTTCACCCTCCACACATCAACCAAATCAGTTTTTCTAAATACATGAGACAGGACAGGAGGACTGAATGTGGCTCCTCTCCAGTCCTATCTAAAGTAAAGTCAGTGCAGCAGTTCCAGTCACCACCCATTACAATAAACTCTCCTGTACCAATTTAGTCCTTCTTTTATTACTTGAAAAATCTCTTCCCGCTCAGAGCCTTGGTTTGGTGCATATACATTAATAAAAATGAAGCTGAAGCCCTCTACTTCAGCTCTCGCCATAAGGCATTTAACTTAGAGGAAAACAAAATGGCGACTCCTGCACTTAGATTTGTCCCATGGCTAAGGACCTGCTGCCCTCCCCACCAGAAGCCGCAATCTATTTCATTTGTGTTATCACTGTGTGTTTCTGTAAGAAAACTACATCTAATCTTTTCTGTGCGATTACTTCTGTTATTAAAGAAGTTTTAAGAGTTTTCCTTAGACCGGTGACGTGCTTCTTCAGACGATAACATTTCTTGCTCTCCAGTAAATCGAGCCCAACAACTCTCTGCAGTGTGGTGACTGACTGAATAAGTTTATCCACATCAGGAATATATTCTGTGTCATCCTCGGGCAGCGCCCGCTGTCCCCCTCCCCGCTGTCATCCTCGGGCAGCGCCCGCTGTCCCCCTCCCCGCTGTCATCCTCGTGTGTGTGGGGACACGCGATCCGCTTGTGACCCACATCTCCACACTCCAAACACTTCATGTTACTGGAGCTAGCATACACCATGTCCCTGTTCATGTTTAACACAGAATGAGACATCCAGAGTTTGAGTTGGAGAATCCAGAAACATGAACACTTGTCTCCGCAGAGACTGAACATGCTTCAGCTTGGCGTCCCTACAGCCCAGACTCACCGCCCGGAACCCGCTCGCAAATCTCCCGAAGCGCTTCAGTTCGGTCTGCTGCGCCTTGTTGGAAATAAACGGGGGGACTCCAGACACGGTGATCCGGACCGAAGGCACCGCAAGCTGGAAAAACCTGAACAGACTCGTCATCTAAGACCAGTCATGAGCTTACTGACAAACTCTAGATCCTTCAAAAAAACAACCACCGCTTTATTCATGCGTGAGGCACACGAGATGTTTCCTCCCCACCTGCTCTCCTACCGCCAGCAGCACCTGCTCCACCGTGGTGCTGGGCTGCGGCACCACCCTCACCTCTCCGAGGACGCCATCCCCGTCAAGAAACACGGCTTACTGCCCCCCAAAGCGCAGCAACGTAGAGTGACAACAACCACAAACAATTATCAAACAATCATACAGTAAACACTTAGGAAGGAAACAAAAGAAGTTTGAAATTACTCACAAACTCTCAGCCACACTCACCATGCTCTCCACCACCAAACTCCCAGCATGCACTCAGAGAGCTACATAATATACACACAGATGAAACAAAAAGTAAAATGATGCAAACTGCTGAGGGAGTACCTGAAGAGCGGTCTGGTGAACTTCATCCTGCCCTGCTCGGTCGCCATCTTCAGCGCCAGGGGAACCGCTTCCTCCCACCTGGACCGAACACACAACCTGAGCCACCTGGAGGGAGAACCGCCAATCATCAGGGAGCTTCCAGGTAGGAGGAGGGGCTTAAAAAGGACATGATGTAGGAGTCTTACCTGAAGCGGATCTCTGAGTTCATAAAGGCGTTGAGGTCATAAACCTCCTGCATCTTCTTCACGTGAGTCAGAGGGAGAGGATCCTGAAAGAACGGACAGAAGTAGATGCTGCTTAAGTGAGGAGGACTGTGGTGAGCTGAGGAGGACTGTGGTGAGCTGAGGTGTGGGTGAAGTGGTTTACCTCCTGAAGCAGGAGGGACAGGAACTCGATGAGCTGGTGGGACGACAGCGTCTTCACATCGGACTCTTTAAAGCTGCTCAGGTCCTGGTCTTTGGCCTGAAGGTGGGCAGAGGATGGAGGTTTGACTCGGAACATAAGAAACAATGAAACCAAGCCCGGGTGAGGTCCAGGTCTTACCTTGCTCCACCTCTGGCTCAGAGCGATGCAGGCGTCGGCCAGCGTGGTGTCGTACCTGAAACACAATGATGAAACATCAGAACAACCGGGTTTAAAGAAAGACTGGGGGGCCTGACGGGATCCACTCACTGAGGTTTGACGGGAGGCATCCCAGGAGTGAACATCCAGGCGTTCCAGTCCACCTTGTTCAGGATGTCCACCTGAGGAAGATACAGCTCAGCGTTACCTACAAATCTGCTGCAGGATGTTAAGAACCACCAAAACCGGAAACAAAAAAAAACAACCTTTCTTCTGATCATGCGGGTCACTTTCAGGCCGAGGTCAAGTTCACACTTAAACCACATTTAAACCATCCAAGAAATCATCAGCTTCATAATGAATGTGTCCACGAACGCCCCGCACACATGAGCACATCGCAGTCCACGAACGAGCCAGGTGTGTCTCACCTTGTCTTTAAAGTAGGTGAACAGGTAGTTCTTCCACTCGTCCGTCGTGACGCTGCTGTAGGCAAACAGCTGGATGTACGACTTCACAAAACCCATGAACACCTCTGAAGAAGACACAGCAACAGGTGAATCAGTACTTTCACGGTCAGACTATCTGTGATGTGTCCAGGTGTGCGCGGGTCTTACCTGGGCCTCCCATCAGCTCCTCCAGATGGTACAGCAAAGCAAAGCCTTTCTCGTAGGGCACAGAGGAGAAGGCGTCGTCGGGGTCGACGTCCTGCAGGCTGGGGACCAGGTTGGTCAGAGGGTTGTTGGCTCCAAAGGTGTTCACCTGAGTGATGACACCGACAGGGAAGAAACAATCTACTGAGATCAATCGGTTCAAACTGTAAACCCAATCAGAAAACAAACACGTGACCCCAGACAGGGATCAGGTCCTCACCGAGTCCTGCAGCTCCTTCCAGCCCCCCATGGCTTTAAACTGTCGGAACTGTTCACTGTCCATACACCTGCCAATCATCCTCTCCAGGTACACCGTGTGACCTTCGTTCAGCCTGAAGACAACAACAGGAAGCAGTCATCACAACGCTGTCTTCCTGCTCTGATCACATGATCGATCCGTTGATGAAACGAACGGTAACTGAAAAACGAGTCTTTCTGCCAAATATTAAATCACAATAATAAATCAGCGGTTCACCAGAAGTGCTCCCAGGTCTTATTGGTCACCAGATTACCCGTCCAGCTGTGGGAGATCTCATGAGCGATCACCTGACAGGAAGAACAACACCTGAACAGGTGAACACTTATAAACACACACCAACGACTGAACAGGTGAACAGTGACGGGTGTGTACTCACGTTGGACAGAGATTTGTCTCCCGCCTGTAACGACAGAGACTCACAGTCAACAGTAATCAGTTTTTACCGCAAGTCAAACTTTCAGATCTTCTAGATTTAGGCCACAAAGTGAAAAGGTTTGATTCTTGATGATCACAGCTCACGGAAATCAAAAATCCAGAATATCACAATGTTTCGTCCAGAAATGTGGACCTCCTGAAAACAGCTGGGCGGGGCTCCTTCTGCATCAGACCATCGGCCTGCTGAGCTGTTATGAAGCCTGCAGGTCCTTTAACGAGACCTTCAGCCCGTCTCGAGTCCCTCAGAGTGTCTATGGGGTTCAGGTCAGGTGAGCTGGTGGATCTTGATGACTCCAGCCTCAGTCCACTCCTTGTGAAGCTCCACCAAGTTCTTGAACCTGCTTTGCCTGACAGTCCTCTGCAGGCTGCTTGTCACCTTGTCCTGCCACACTTTCACCTTCCAGTCCCCATGAACATTACTGATCCAGGACTTGCAAGAGCCAGCCCTTTCAGCAGGGACCTGCTAAGGCTCCTGGTGGACCGGGTCACTGACTTCTGGACAACTGAACCAGACTGATATATTTTGACAAATGAATTTTTGATTTCCATGAGCTGTAAGAAGTAATCATCAAGATTAAAAAAGATTTCACTTGATGTGGAATTAATCTTAAACATCAGAACGGTTCTCTTTTTAAATTAAATTACAGAAAAACAAACTTTCACAAAATTCTAATTTTGTGTCTGTCTGTCTCTGTCTGCATGTCTGTCTGTCTGTCTCTGTCTGCATGTCTGTCTGTCTGTCTGTCTCTGTCTGCATGTCTGTCTGCATGTCTGTCTCTGTCTGCATGTCTGTCTGTCTGTCTGTCTCTGTCTGCATGTCTGTCTGTCTGTCTCTGTCTGTCTGTCTCTGTCTGCATGTCTGTCTGTCTGTCTGTCTGGCTGTCTCTGTCTGTCTCTGTCTGCATGTCTGCATGTCTGTCTGTGTCTGTCTGTCTCTGTCTGCATGTCTGCATGTCTGTCTGTCTCTGTCTGCATGTCTGCATGTCTGTCTGTGTCTGTCTGTCTCTGTCTGTCTGTCTCTGTCTGCATGTCTGTCTGTCTCTGTCTGTCTCTGTTTGCATGTCTGTCTGTCTCTGTCTGCATGTCTGTCTGCATGTCTGTCTGTCTCTGTCTGTCTCTGTTTGCATGTCTGTCTGTCTCTGTCTGCATGTCTGTCTGTGTCTGTCTGCATGTCTGTCTGCATGTCTGTCTGCATGTCTGTCTGCATGTCTGTCTGTCTGCGTACCAGCAGGGTGGGGGTGGCGAAGGTCAGGCAGGGATTCTCCATTCCTCCGTAGGGGAAAGATGGAGGAAGGACCAGGATGTCGTACTGACCCCAGACATACGGTCCTGCCAGGTCCTCCGCCGTCTTCAACATGGTCTCCGTCTGATTCAAGGTCAGATAATATTCAGATTCCTGGGTTCTACGGTGAACTCATTTGGACTAAAGCAGACGGCTGTTCAATCAGACACAACTGTTGGAAAGATGCTGTCAAATAAGAATGCTTCTACCAACAGGCGAGTTAACAGATTCAATTTACCAATGAACTAAATGAAAAGTGAGCGAACAGAAGAAAGTCTGGTGTCAGCCCCGCCCACTTCAAACAGCACCAGTTCTCGTAGGTACACCTGCACACAGTCAGGGATTCTGCAGGCACATCGTCGGGTGTTTGATTAAACTATTAAACCAATCGGGTGCCGAGGATCCTAAAGTCAGTCTGTAGGTTCAAACAAACAGCTGTAGGAGGAAGGTGCTGAAGGTCAGAGTCAGACACCATGACAAACGGTGGTTATGCTGCATCAGCAGGGTCTCTCCAGGAGACGTTTCAAGACAGACCGGAGACGCAGAAACTTCCTGCAGCAGATGAAAGACACATCAAGCTGACTGCTCTTCAGTCTGAAGATGTCCAGCAGAGACATCAGAGCGGCAGGACACAGTGGGAGCCCGGCCCACCGCCAGGACACAGTGGGAGCCCGGCCCACCGCCAGGACACAGTGGGAGCCCGGCCCACCGCCAGGACACAGACATTTTATTCTGTTCACTCACTTTGCATTTTGTTTCTGATCCACACGATCGATTAACACGTTTGACTTCCCACACCGACCTGAACTGTGACTCACCTCAGAGAACTCAAATGCTGCTTTATCCACAAACTCCTTTTCAGACCAGACTCTCGACCTCGGCCCGATCTCCCTGTCGACCAATCAGAGCACAGAAACACTGTTTACCTGCGGCAGGTGACATGATGACATCAGTGAACAGGTGAGACGGAGTACCTGCTCTCCAGAGCTCCAACCACGATGGCTATCAGGTAAGAAGGCATGGGCACCTGAGAACAGAGTTCAGAGGTCAAAGTGTTGTTCACTGATCCATCTGATCACATGACACACTACATGTTGCTCGTCAGTCGTTTAGTTTTAAGCTGTTCGGCTTCATCAGGAGTTTATTAGCGGTTATATGGAGTCAGGTCAAAGGTCAAACCTCAGGAACTTATTGATCATCATCATGCGTCAGTGTTTTAGTCACATGTAATCATTAAGGTCACAGTGAAAAATTATCCCGCCACTTCCTTCAGGTTACGTTTCAGAAACAGAAAGATGATTGGGGAGTCGTGAGGAAAGGCCGTCACCCTGAGACGTCACAGCCGGACTTAAACTTCACGTCTGTGATCCCGCCGACGGATTCCAGACATCACGTAAATAAAGAGTAGAACAAGAGCGAACTGACCGGCTGTCTGAACCTGTAGACGATGCGGTTGTTGTCCTGAGGATGGACTTCCTGTCCGTCTCTCACTGCACTCATCACAGCCACCAGGTCCTTAGGTACAGAAACCTGAGAGACAATACACAGGGCACACCTCAGGAGTGACATCAACAACAGGTAGGTAGGTAGGTAGGTAGGTAGGTAGTAGTGTGTGGTGTGTGTGTGTGTGTGTGTGTGTGTGTGTGTGTGTGTGTGTGTGTGTGTTACCTGAGCGTAGTAGGTGTGTTTGACAGACGGACTGTCCTGACAGGGAACCATACTCCTGCAGTGATTAGCCTGTAAGACAAGACCCAGGGAGAAAACAGTTCGTTCAGTATTTCACCTTTATGTCTGTGTCTCTGTCTTTCAGTCTCTCTGTCCGTCTCTGTGTTTGTCTCTGTGTGTGTCTGTGTCTCTGTGTCTGTCTGTCTGTGTCTCTGTCTGTCTGTGTGTCTGTCTGTCTGTCTGTGTGTGTCTCTGTGTGTCTGTCTGTGTGTCTGTCTGTCTGTGTCTCTGTGTGTCTGTCTGTCTGTGTCTGTCTGTGTGTCTGTCTGTGTCTCTGTCTGTGTGTCTGTCTGTCTGTCTGTGTGTGTCTGTGTGTGTCTCTGTGTGTCTGTCTGTCTGTGTCTGTGTGTGTCTCTGTGTGTCTGTCTGTGTGTGTCTGTGTGTGTCTGTCTGTGTCTGTGTGTGTCTCTGTGTCTGTGTGTCTCTGTGTGTCTCTCTGTGTTTGTCTCTGTGTGTGTCTCTGTCTGTCTGTGTCTGTCTGTCTCTCTATGTCTGTCTCTCTGTCACTCTATGTCTGTCTCTCTGTGTCTCTGTGTCTGTCTGTCTGTGTCTCTGTGTCTCTGTGTCTCTCTGTGTCTGTCTGTCTGTGTGTCTCTGTCTGTCATGTGATCTGTCCATTGTGTTTCTGACACACACATTAAGAACATCTGGGCCCCTATTCATAAAAAAAGCTAAGAGGAGCTCCTAGTGACCAAATCCTAAGAAATTCTTAGAAATGTGGGCGTTTACTCTTAAAATTAAAGAAAAAATCCTAGTAAAGAAAAAAAGTAATTCAGAAAGCATCTTAACCCTTGAAAGAGTCAAAGTAGTTCGGAGCAGGGACGAGGACTTTTAAGAGAGGAGAAAATGGCAGAAAGAGGAAGAAGAAACGTGTTGCAGACAGTGAGTTAATCAGACGCTGTAGGTCAGATGGTGCAGGGATCGTGTTTGTGACGGATCTTATTGGAGACGCGCAGGAATGAGAGGAATCACTACATTACTGGGGAAGTGCAGCAGTGATGATTTGGGTCTGTCACCACCTTCTGTAAGCGGAGTGATCACACAAACGATCACAGCACTTTCAGCCTCTCGTTGTGTCGCAGTTCATTTCGTTTGCACTGGACATTCCCACCTCGCAGGCTTCCCTGGTGCGCACAAGCAGGGGGAATGAACCGTTAATAGTTTGTGCCGTACGCTCCCACGTCTGCTTCTCGCCCCGCGCTGTGAATAAAAAACAGGATCTATGTACACATATATAACGTGTGTGAGAGAGAACGGTAAACAGGAAATATTACGCATGGCATTTCCGAAGTGAAGGCTTAGAAAAGAACCTTTACTTAAAATCACTCTTTTTTACCTTCTTGGACAACCAACCAATCACTGTCTTCAAAAGATTGTGTCATCCATAGCAACGGGGTCAACCCCGCCTCCTCACTAAGATGAAAGTTTTTGTCTTTTTTGCTCAGAGTTGCTCTCAGATCAGTCCCTGATCGCTCTTAAACTAAGACTTCTCTGTAAAAGTTTTTAAGCTAAATTAAGAGTTCTCTGAGAGGATTCTTAGAATCTTTATGAATCCGGGCCCCGGTGATGAATCCGGGCCCCGGTGATGAATCCGGGCCCCGGTCTCTTTATTTCCCTTTTAGTGTAAAAACATCAGGATCAAATCGTTTTCTCTTCACACGTCTTTAAAAACATGAAGTCGACTGAAGACGTCTGGGGAGAAAAAGAGGAAACACTGAACGATTCGTTGGCGGTGAAGAAACTTTAAGTTGTGTTGAAACTCGGTGACAACATTTAGTTTCCGCTTCAGTTTAACGGTTCCACCTGAACACGTTCCTCTTTATCCAACAATCTTTTTCTCATTTTATCTTTCAGGGTTTGGATTTTATTTAATCATTTCTCTGTTTTACTTTCTAGAAATTATTCATTATTAAAATCCAAGCTGGAGAATACAGAACGATGTCTGTCTCTGTCTCTCTGTGCGTCCGTCTCTCTGTCTCTGCGTCTCTCTCCGTCTCTGCGCGTCCGTCTCTCTCCGTCTGTCTCTCTCTGCGTGTCTCTCTCTCTCTGCATGTCTCTCTCTCTCTGCGTGTCTCTCTGTCTCTCTCTCTGCGTGTCTGTCTCTCTCTGTCTCTCTCTCTGCGTGTCTGTCTCTCTGCCTCTGCGTGTCTGTCTCTCTCCGTCTCTCTGTGTCTGTCTCTGTCTCTCTGCGTGTCTGCCTCTGCGTGTCTGTCTCTCTGTATCTGCGTGTCTCTCTGTCTGTCTCTCTGCGCGTCCGTCTCTCTGTGTCTGTCTCTGTCTCTCTGCGTGTCTGCCTCTGCGTGTCTCTCTCCGTCTCTCTCTCTGCGTGTCTCTCTCCGTCTCTCTGCCTCGGCGTGTCTCTCTCTCTGCCTCTGCGTGTCTGTCTCTGTCTCTCTGTCTCTCCGTCTGTCTGTCTCTGCGTGTCTCTCTCCGTCTGTCTGTCTCTGCGTGTCTCTCTCTCTGCGTGTCTCTCTCCGTCTCTCTGCGTGTCTCTCTCTCTGCCTCGGCGTGTCTGTCTCTGTCTCTCCGTCTGTCTGTATCTGCGTGTCTCTCTGTCCGTCTCTCTGCGCGTCCGTCTGTCTCTGCGTGTCTCTCTCCGTCTCTGCCTCGGCGTGTCTCTCTCTCTGCCTCGGCGTGTCTCTCTCTCTGCCTCGGCGTGTCTCTCCGTCTGTCTGTCTCTGCGTGTCTCTCTCCGTCTCTCTGCCTCTGCGTGTCTCTCTCCGTCTGTCTCTCTCTGCGTGTCTCTCTCCGTCTCTCTGCCTCTGCGTGTCTCTCTCTCTGCCTCGGCGTGTCTCTCTCTCTGCCTCTCCGTCTGTCTGTCTCTGCGTGTCTCTCTCCGTCTCTCTGCCTCTGCGTGTCTCTCTCCGTCTGTCTCTCTCTGCGTGTCTCTCTCCGTCTCTCTGCCTCGGCGTGTCTCTCTCTCTGCCTCTCCGTCTGTCTGTCTCTGCGTGTCTCTCTCCGTCTCTCTGCCTCGGCGTGTCTGTCTCTCTGCCTCGGCGTGTCTCTCTGTCTCTGTCTGCACTCACCTGACACTGGCTGAACAGGTACGGTTGTTTCTTCCCAGCAGTCTGTTCGGGTGAGAGCCACTGCAGAGCCGAGGCAGACGGAGACGTCTCATAGGTCACCTCCACGATCACGTGCTGACCTCTGATTGGTCCAGAACACAGACACGTTGGTTACATTTTATTCTGAAAATACATTACATGAGGACAGAGAAGAAGAGGTCACCTGGAGAGGTCAAAGGGCAGCGTGATGTCCAGAGGCGTCCCCTTGAAGCTGTGTTTGGGGCCCATAGTAAAGCACGCCGTTTGTCCATTCGCTCTCACCGAGACGATCTTCAGGTCTCTGGTGTCCAAAGTCTGCAGCAGATAAAACAACACTTTACTGATTACTGATGAACCTGCTGAGTCAGGGCTGATTATGGCTCACCTGTCCTAAACTAAAGTCCATGTCCATTCAGCTCAGAGACATCTAAACTGTGTCACACCAAAGTCCATTTAAAAACATTGTAAAACTATTTTTATACTTTTTCTCAGATACGTCATTCAGATCGACATCAAGCTTTATTTTAACAGGAAAGTCCCACTGAGACCCGGTTCTTTTACAAGGGAGACCTGAATCCAAAGAAAGAAATTAGAAAAGGCCATGTGTCCGTTACAGTGTCTGATGTTCTGTTGCCGTTCATTCCAGGACGACAGTGAGACAGACTCCTCTACGGGTCCATACAGATCCTAAACCTAACGAGGAGCGAAGAACTCGGCTTCAAACTTTTAGAAGCGGAGGAACACTTTGTGACGCCAGCCTCAAACTGGATTATTAACTTCACTGGTGTAAACTGGATTATGCCGAATGACAGTACCATCTGTAGGATTTTACAGTTTTGAACCACGACATTACATTTCATGTGTTTTGTTCTGGAGGCTTTAGTAAAAGTTGTTTGTTAAAGTGAAAGTCAGCTCTCCTGAGAATCTCCAGTTTACACCCTGTTCAGACAGAAGTACATGTCGCACATGACGAACTGAATGATAAAGGATTTGAAAATGATAAAAAAAAAACTTTGATTTATAAACAACCACACGTTCGTTGCCGTTTCACCCGCTGCGGACTGTTTAACAGAGTTAACACACATTCAGACCACCGAGTTAGAACTCAGACCAGACTTCATGTAATTATCGCAGGTTTTAAGCGCAGTTCAGTTTTAGCTAATGAGCACTTCACGGACCGTGAAACGGTGGGAATAATTAAACTCGGGCTGAATGAGCCGTTAGCTTTGAGGCTAACATGCAGCTGTACCGGGGCAGAGCACCGGGCTCCGTTAACGTTACCAGAGCAGAGAAACGGTCCTCCAGAGCCTCCACGGTCAGCTCCACCTTGGCCCTGATCACGTGTCTGTCGAAGTCCACGTGCAGGGACAGGTTCAGGTGTTTGGTAGCACACCTGGTGAAGGAGGAGAAGGAGCATGGGTCTGAAGACATCCTGATCTGTCCGGTAACAACGGAGACTGAACCGACGGGCTGACAGACCCCCGCTTATCTACCGGAACATGCGCTACACACATCCGAGTCCGCGCTTTTCAAAATAAGAGTCAGACCGTGTGACGTTTCTCAGGGGCTTGTAGGCATTTTCCAAGCGTGTGCTCCTGCGCATGCTCGAACTAATGAGTCCTCAGGTAAACTCCCACTGCAGCTTTACTGTATCAGCTGGAGTCTCTGAGCGGTCACATGATAACGTGTTTGTTTCAGAGGCTGAGCAGGGAGAGCTACATGCTAACAGTTAGCGAGCTGGACTGACTATTATAATGAGGTGTTGTCACACTTTATTCTTCCTCTGTGGTGTCTGAATCATTATGTTGCAGTATTGCATATAATGAGGGTCACGTTACTACCCCACCAGAGCACTGCGCTCCCAGAATGCACCTGTGGTTCCTAGAGTCTCCAAAAGTAGACTAGGAGCCAGAGCGTTCAGCTATCAAGCTCCTCTCCTGTGGAACCAGGTTCCAGTTTGGGTTCAGGAGGCAGACACCATCTCCACATTTAAGACTTTCCTCTTTGATAAAGCTTATAGTTAGGGCTGGCTCAGGTGAGTCCTGAACCATCCCTTAGTTATGCTGCTATAGGCCTAGACTGCCGGGGGATTTCCCATGATGCACTGAGCTCCTCTCTCCTCTACTTTCTCTCCCTCTGTATGCAACCTCATCCCATTATTGCATGTTACTAACACAACTTCTCCCCCTTTCTGGTAGTCTTGTGCTTTCTCGTCCCTCTCCTCTCTCCTCCTATCACTTCCTGCAGGTGTTTCTGGCTCTGGAGCTGTGGAGTCTGGATCTGTGGTTGCGGGTCACCTGCTGCCCCCGTGTTCCTGCTCGACACCCTCTGCTGCAACGACTATTGTTACTAGTCAATTGTGCCCATTGATAAATTCATGGTCTTGAAACTCTTTCGTGGTGTAAAAGAAAGGAAGAGTCCAGGTCCCGATGGGATCGGGGTCGTGTTCTGAAGAACTGTGCTGTCCAGCTGGCAGACATCTTCTGCTTCATCTTCCAGTTGTCTTTACAGCTGCATAAGGTCCCTTGTCTTTGGAAGGACTCAGTAATTGTTCCTGAGACCCTCAGTGACTTCAGAGCAGTGACACTCACATCTCTTGTCATGAAAGCTTTTGAAAGGCTAGTGAAGGATGCGCTTTTGGACACTGTACAGGATAAGTTAGACCCTCTCCAGTTTGCCTACAGGTCGGGCAGAGGCGTGGATGACGCAACAGGGTCGCTTTTAAACATGGTTTTTAAACATCTTGAGGGGGCCAAGTCCCTTGTCCATCTACTATTTATTGACTTCTCCTCCGCTTTTAACTGCATCCAGCCCCATGTTTTAGCAGACAGGTTGAAGAACACTCATAACATTGATACTGGACTGATCTGCTGGCTGATGGATTTTTTAACAGTGAGGTCACAACGGATGAGAGTGAACAGTGTTTTATCAGATGCCCTTTTCTCTTCTACTGGGTGCTCCCCCCTCTTTTATTTGTTTTATACACAAATAAATGCCAAAGCCATCATGAACAGCGCCACATTATTAAATTTGCGGATGAGTCGGTCATTGTGTCCCTCCTCAGCAGTGATGACCCCGAACACGGTCCTGTAGTGAAGGATTTTATTGATTGGTGTAAATCCTTTTTTAAATATTAATGTGGCAAAAACGAAAGAGATGTGCATCGACTTCAGTAGAAACCCCACTGTCATTTCCCCTGTTGTAATGGACAACCAGCCAGTTGAACTAGTGCAGCAGTACAAATATCTTGGGACTGTGATCGACAGTAGACTTTGAGTACCAGGTTGATGCTGTGTGTAAAAAAGCACATCAACGCATGCACTTTCTTCGTAAGCTTCGCAGTTTTAACATCGACACTGTTTTTATGAAAATGTTTTATTGAATCAGTTCTCACTTTCTCTTTTATCTGCTGGCACGGGTCACTTTCCATTAAACAGAAACCTGACCTGCTCTTTATGAAAAGCGCTGTGAGATAACTGTTGTTGTGATTTGGCGCTATATAAATAAAATTTAACTGAGTTAGTTACAGAGGTTGTGGAAAACCACAATACATATAAATTGAATGTTATGAAGCAAAGAGCAGTGGGTCAGTGCTAACCATGGTGCTAACGTTAGCTCCTTCCTGCTTCACTACAGGAGAAAAACAAGTCTCTTTGTACCCAAAGCAGAGATAAAGAAGTGATTCATTATAAAACTATAAACCTTTAAACGGAGCAGGAACCTGCAGTCTGAAAGAGTGAAGCCTTAAACCTGCGTTCTCTCTAACAGCCAGCAGGGGGCGACTCTTCCAGCCGTACACAAGTCTGACAGAGTCTCCTGCCAGCTGTTTTATTCCCTCTGAACTCTTCCCTAACGTAACGAGTTCATGGTCTCGGTCTTCTTCAGCACGCCGACATGTTCGTTCAGTGCAGTGGTTCTCAACCTTTTTTGGGCCAGCGCCCCCCTATCCATTATCCAGGTCCCTAACCGCCCCCCAACAAAAAGATCTTGGCTATTTGCCCTGAATTTTGTTGATTATTATTGTTATTAAAAACATGACAAAATGATAATATGCTTGCGGCCAGCAGTGTGTAAAATAAGAACACTAATATTTGACCATAAAGGGCGGAGCAGTTAGTCTGATGGCGTTTAGAGGCTGTTGAAACTTCAGGGGCGACCACGTAACAGGCAATTTCTCTCTCCTTATTTATTTATTCATCTCCGCCGGTAACCTTAGTTAGTTAGCGCGGCTACCAGAGACCCTGTGAAGCTCAGATTAGGCTGTAACGAACCCCGCAAAGATCTGCAGCTGCTCCCGAACAGAGCAAGGCGGCAGCTTTTAACGTTACTTCTTTTTAAATCGACACTCTACATGTCACGTCACCACTTGGGCACAAACTTCATTACTGTCATTACATCAGCTGCTGGACGCTGCGAAATATAATCCGTGAAAGTGTAAACACGGCGACAGAAGGGCAGAAGTTAACGCTTTTAAGAGAAAGACATTTTTCCACAGTAATAATAAAGACAGCTTTCCAGAGTTCACACAGTAAACGCCATCTGGCTGAAATTTTACAGATGATCGCTACTCTGACTTCCCGTTCCCCTGAAGGCAGCACGGAGCTGCACCACAAGAGGCTGACGGAAACCCTGCAGAGCGCTTAGGATTCACGCCGTCCAGTCGCAGTGGAGGAAACTTGCATGTTTTAGCATGTTTTAATGTTGCACACACAGTTTTTTGCAAGTAGTTGAAAGTTTCCACTCGTATTTTTGTGGATCTTAACTCGCCTTACAACTTTCAGCTCAACAAACGCAGCTCCGCGCCCCCCTTTCTCAAAATGTAGCTTCCAGCGCCCCCCGTCATCTCGTGGACGCCCCCGTTGAGAAACACTTGTTTAGCACATTTCTGTGAAACTGACTTCACCTCAGGAGGTTCTGAAGCTCAGGTCAACAAACAGGAAACAGCTGAGAAGAAAAAACCTTTATTGCATCATCGTCTCTGCTTCTTCACATTGATAAGGAATGACGAGGCCTTCAGGATCGGCTCTGTGGAATCGCCAGCTAACTGGCCCCTGTCATAAACCCCGCCCCCTGCTCACAGGTACACGGTCACCTGTATTAAGCCCCGCCCCTCATCTTCGTTGACATCCCGTCACATGATTCTGAGTTAAAACATGCGGATTAAAAGAAAAAACAGATCTAACAAACAGCTGCAGAAGAACAGAAGAAGAGGATGATGGGAAATCAAAGTGAGCTCAGAGTCCATGACATCACTTCCTCCTACAGACAGACACATTTATAATTTAAAAAAAACAAAAACAGTCCTGTGAAACTCTCCTCCTCCTCCTCTTCCTCCTCATCAGTTTGTACACGGTGACATCAGTCGGTGACATCAGTCTGCTGCTTCCTGTTTCCTGTCAGGTGGTCTAACGTTTTGACAGCTCATTGGAGAGCCAGTCCAGACCCTCGTACAGACCAGTACCCTGCGTGGCACAGGTGGCCTGGACGTGCCACTGAGGAGACAGAAACACACAGGTAACAGTGATTAGACACCTGCACAGGTTGATATCAGGCTAAAAGGATCCAGTATCGTCTAGACCAGGACCAGGGGTCGGCAAATAAGTCTGGCATCGGGCCAAATGTTTTACAAGCCGTTATATGGCGAGCCAGAACAAAGTCAAATGATTCCAAATCACGTGCAGCTGAGTCGGTGCTGTGCAGCACTCCCGTTAGGGAGGACGCAGGATCGATTCCACCTTCCTGCAGACTTTTTAATAACTTTTTAATAAAAGGACACTTTTGCACATGCTCACAATAAAAAAAAAAGCATGTGCTGCAGTGATGTGTGCGCGTTCCTACTTCAGGGGATCACACGTTTACTGACGGCTCTTTCAGAGCTGTGTCAAGCATGCCGGAGACTCCTTCAAAGTAAAAGCTCTTAATAAATGAAGCATTGCTGCAAAACACGTTCTCACACTTTTATTTTAGAGGCACAATCACTTAAGAGGAAGTGAATGTGTGAGTAACTGTATCTGTTATTTTTCTGCTATCAAAGCCACCTGGCCGCCTATTGCCGACCACCGGTCTAGAGGGTCTGAACGTTTTACGTTTATTTGGATACAAGTGCGCTCTTATTTTGAAGCGTGCACAGTCTATACGGACGTATTGTTCCCTGCCCCGCTGCCACATAAGTTTCGCTCAGTTCCAGGATACCTAATGGGATCATGATTATATTATTGGATCCCATAGACTCAACATTTGAGCCAAAATAGCCTGATACTGCTGTTTGACAAAACTTCTGACTGCAGCAAATGGGTTTAAAAAGCTCTGCCTGAGGCTTTTAGTAACTAATGGAGTCAGAAACTACCGTATCTCTGAACTCTCACACATGCGGGCTTTTCTTCTCTGGGATCTCCTTTTCATAACTAATGCAGTAATGTGATGTTGTTTCACGTCCATTCACTGAGCCTCCTCTGAACCTGTTTGGGGCCCCCTGGGGAGGCCCGCCTCACACTTTGAGAACCCCTGCTCCATACGGATGTATTGATAACTGATCCGTCTTCATTCTTACAGTTCTGCTGCGCAGGCTGTGCAGACCCAGTTTGTCGGTGAGTTCGCTGACTCCCATGGCGTTGGGAAGATCCTGTTTGTTAGCAAACACAAGAAGAACTGCCTCCTTCAGCTCGTCCTCCTGGATCTACAGAGAGAGTCATGTGACTAGTGACATCATCAACAGGTGTTGTGTGACTGTGTTTCTCACAGCAGCAGTAAGTATAGGCTACTCACCATCTTAGAGAGCTCCTCGGCCGACTCCGCTACTCGCTCTCTGTCATTACTGTCCACCACGAAGATCAGACCCTGCACAGGAAGTCAGAGGTCACACATGACATCACATCCTCAGAAATCTCATCAATATAAAGTGATAGTTTATATTTTCTATAATCATGTTTTATAGAGACTCCTGAAGGGTCAGCGGCCTCATCTGGGACGGTGATGAGTCGGCCTGCAGACGAGAGGCTGATCAGCTGGCTCTCTGGTGCGGCCAGGACAACCTGGAGCTCGAAGCCCTGGATATACTCACTTTTTAACAATGCGTAGACAGGCGTCGGCCACACAAACGGCTTTGTTCACATACTTGCCTGCCTACTTTGCGTGTACCTGGAGGATTAAACCTGAATCCACAAGGGGACAGACCAGGACCGGGTCATCCTTCGCCAACACCGGATTATCTTCCTTGACAACCTCCACATTCGCACATTGTAAACAAACCAAACATAGTTTCACTCAAGTAGCTTGTGATTTTAACGAGACATCGTACTGCTCCCATGTTCATGTGCTGAACTGCATCTCGTGGACACGTAGCGTTAATTCCTGGGGACTTGCACAAGCTACGCTCCAAAGGAACGCAGGAAATGCGTGACAGCCATCTTACGTACGCGAACATGTAGTTAAAAGCAAGTATATCCAGGGCTTAACGAAGCTCACCTTACCATGTATCCTGGTTCTGCCTCTGTGCCTCTGTGTCATGTGGTCTGTGCCTCTGTTCTGCACCTCTGTGTCCTGGTTCTGCCTCTGTACCTCTGTTCTGCACCTCTGTGTCCTGTGTTCTGCCTCTGTGTCCTGTGTTATGTACCTCTGTGTCCTGTGTTCTGCCTCTGTACCTCTGTTCTGCACCTCTGTGTCCTGGTTCTGCCTCTGTGTCCTGTGTTCTGTGTTATGTACCTCTGTGTCCTGGTTCTGCCTCTGTGTCCTGTGTTCTGCCTCTGTACCTCTGTTCTGCACCTCTGTGTCCTGGTTCTGCCTCTGTACCTGTGTTCTGTGTTCTATACCTCTGTGTCCTGTGTTCTGTACCTGTGTGTCCTGGTTCTGCCTCTGTACCTGTGTTCTGTACCTGTGTCCTGGTTCTGCCTCTGTACTTCTGTACTTGTGTTCAGTACCCCTGTGTTCTGGTCTTGGCTCAGTACCTGTGTTCTATACCTCTGTGTCCTGTGTTCTGTACCTCTGTGTCCTGGTTCTGCCTCTGTACCTGTGTTCTGTACCTGTGTCCTGGTTCTGCCTCTGTACCTCTGTTCTGCACCTCTGTGTCCTGGTTCTGCCTCTGTACCTGTGTTCTGTGTTCTGTGCCTCTGTGTCCTGTGCTCTGTACCTGTGTTCTATACCTCTGTGTCCTGTGTTCTGTACCTGTGTGTCCTGGTTCTGCCTCTGTACCTGTGTTCTGTACCTGTGTCCTGGTTCTGCCTCTGTACTTGTGTTCAGTACCCCTGTGTTCTGGTCTTGGCTCAGTACCTGTGTTCTATACCTCTGTGTCCTGTGTTCTGTACCTCTGTGTCCTGGTTCTGCCTCTGTACCTGTGTTCTGTACCTGTGTCCTGGTTCTGCCTCTGTACTTCTGTACTTGTGTTCAGTACCCCTGTGTTCTGGTCTTGGCTCAGTACCTGTGTTCTATACCTCTGTGTCCTGTGTCCTGGTTCTGCCTCTGTACCTGTGTTATGTACCTCTGTGTCCTGGTTCTGCCTCTGTACCTGTGTTCTATACCTCTGTGTCCTGGTTCTGCCTCTGTACCTGTGTTATGTACCTCTGTGTCCTGGTTCTGCCTCTGTACCTGTGTTATGTACCTCTGTGTCCTGGTTCTGCCTCTGTACCTGTGTTATGTACCTCTGTGTCCTGGTTCTGCCTCTGTACCTGTGTTATGTACCTCTGTGTCCTGGTTCTGCCTTTGTACCTATGTTCTGCACCTCTGTGTCCTGGTTCTGCCTCTGTGTCCTGTGTTCTGTGTTATGTACCTCTGTGTCCTGGTTCTGCCTCTGTGTCCTGTGTTATGTACCTCTGTGTCCTGGTTCTGCCTCTGTACCTGTGTTCTGCACCTCTGTGTCCTGGTTCTGCCTCTGTACCTGTGTTCTATACCTCTGTGTCCTGGTTCTGCCTCTGTACCTGTGTTATGTACCTCTGTGTCCTGGTTCTGCCTCTGTACTTGTGTTCTATACCTCTGTGTCCTGGTTCTGCCTCTGTACCTGTGTTCTGCACCTCTGTGTCCTGGTTCTGCCTCTGTACCTGTGTTCTATACCTCTGTGTCCTGGTTCTGCCTCTGTACCTGTGTTATGTACCTCTGTGTCCTGGTTCTGCCTCTGTACTTGTGTTCTATACCTCTGTGTCCTGGTTCTGCCTCTGTACCTGTGTTATGTACCTCTGTGTCCTGGTTCTGCCTCTGTACCTGTGTTCTATACCTCTGTGTCCTGGTTCTGCCTCTGTACCTGTGTTCTATACCTCTGTGTCCTGGTTCTGCCTCTGTACCTGTGTTCTATACCTCTGTGTCCTGGTTCTGCCTCTGTACCCGTGTTCTGTGCCTCTGTGTCCTGTGCTCTGTACCTGTGTTCTATACCTCTGTGTCCTGGTTCTGCCTCTGTACCTGTGTTCTGCACCTCTGTGTCCTGGTTCTGCCTCTGTACCTGTGTTCTATACCTCTGTGTCCTGGTTCTGCCTCTGTACCTGTGTTCTATACCTCTGTGTCCTGGTTCTGCCTCTGTACCTGTGTTCTATACCTCTGTGTCCTGGTTCTGCCTCTGTACCTGTGTTATGTACCTCTGTGTCCTGGTTCTGCCTCTGTACCTGTGTTCTATACCTCTGTGTCCTGGTTCTGCCTCTGTACCTGTGTTCTATACCTCTGTGTCCTGGTTCTGCCTCTGTACCTGTGTTCTATACCTCTGTGTCCTGGTTCTGCCTCTGTACCTGTGTTCTATACCTCTGTGTCCTGGTTCTGCCTCTGTACCCGTGTTCTGTGCCTCTGTGTCCTGTGCTCTGTACCTGTGTTCTATACCTCTGTGTCCTGTGTTCTGTACCTGTGTGTCCTGGTTCTGCCTCTGTACCTGTGTTCTGTACCTGTGTCCTGGTTCTGCCTCTGTACTTCTGTACTTGTGTTCAGTACCCCTGTGTTCTGGTCTTGGCTCAGTACCTGTGTTCTATACCTCTGTGTCCTGTGTTCTGTACCTCTGTGTCCTGGTTCTGCCTCTGTACCTGTGTTCTGTACCTGTGTCCTGGTTCTGCCTCTGTACCTCTGTTCTGCACCTCTGTGTCCTGGTTCTGCCTCTGTACCTGTGTTCTGTGTTCTGTGCCTCTGTGTCCTGTGCTCTGTACCTGTGTTCTATACCTCTGTGTCCTGTGTTCTGTACCTGTGTGTCCTGGTTCTGCCTCTGTACCTGTGTTCTGTACCTGTGTCCTGGTTCTGCCTCTGTACTTCTGTACTTGTGTTCAGTACCCCTGTGTTCTGGTCTTGGCTCAGTACCTGTGTTCTATACCTCTGTGTCCTGTGTTCTGTACCTCTGTGTCCTGGTTCTGCCTCTGTACCTGTGTTCTGTACCTGTGTCCTGGTTCTGCCTCTGTACCTGTGTCCTGTGCCTCTGTGTCCTGTGCCTCTGTGTCCTGTGCCTCTGTGTCCTGTGTCCTGTGTTCTGCGCCTCTGTGTCCTGTGTTCTGCGCCTCTGTGTCCTGTGTTCTGTACCTGTGTCCTGGTTCTGCCTCTGTACCTGTGTCCTGTGCCTCTGTACCTCTGTTCTGCGCCTCTGTGTCCTGGTTCTGCCTCTGTACCTGTGTTCTGTACCTGTGTCCTGGTTCTGCCTCTGTACTTCTGTACTTGTGTTCAGTACCCCTGTGTTCTGGTCTTGGCTCAGTACCTGTGTGTTCTGGAAGTAGTGTCTCCACAGAGGTCGGATCTTGTCCTGACCACCGACGTCCCAGACAGTGAAACAGATGTTCTTGTACTCGACCGTCTCCACATTAAAACCTGAAACACAAACGTCTGTCAGAACCGGTTCTGACCATTTCCAGCTCGTTGGTTATTATGTGTCTCTATACTGTAGGCTGTGTTTGATTTTATTACTGTATTATTGTATGAGTAAGCACATGATGAGCAATGTACAATCCAGAGTCAAATTCCTCGTATATACCTGGCAACAAAGCTGATTCTGATTCGACAGTGGGGACGCTGGAGACTGTGTGTTATTGATCACTTACCGATAGTCGGGATGGTGGTAACGATCTCTCCGAGCTTCAGTTTGTAGAGGATCGTTGTTTTTCCAGCTGCGTCCAAACCGACTGAAACAAGAACATCAAACTTTAACCTCAGAAAACTGTCTTTGACAGCTGATCACAGTCTTTAAGCGTCTTCACATTTGGACTACTTTTTATTTACACTTTGATTTCAGAGATAAAGTGTTAAAACAGTCGTGAAAGTGAAGCTGATGGTTAAACATCTCCTTCAGACTCCGTTAGCTCTGACCGTTAGCCTCTGGCGGCTAGCCGTGTTAGCTTCTATTAGTATGTTTTGCTAAAGACGGAGTTTCAGTCAACTAACCGGGACTTCATAACTGAGAACAGGACACTTTAACCGTTAGAACATTAACACCAGCCTGCAGAGACCGTTTCTGCCCCGCCGGTTCCTGCCCGGTTAGCCTCAGAGCTAGTTAGCCTAGCCGCGGTGCTCACCCATCAGTATCCTCATCTGCTTCTTCCCGAAGAACTTGGAGAACAGAGACGAGATCGTCAGACCCATTTTTAATTAAAAGGTCCCGGTTCAGCGGCGTGACGATGAAAAACCTGACGGGGGAGAATGTCAGCCGGTCAGTCCGGGAGAAGCTGCTGGTTAGAGCCGCAGAAGAGCCGGGTACCGGGGCGGAGAAGAACCGGAGATGAGCGGTGATGAACCGGAGAGGGCGCAGCTCCTCCTCGGTGCCACGTCCAGGCCAACGCGGAATAAATGACGTCACTGCTTTCAAAAACTTTATTGAAACACAAAGGATAATGCCGCGTTCAAGATCTACGAGAAACACGGGAGAGTTACTCATTTAACATGGTTCTGTTTAGGCTTCAACCCAAATTGTTTTGCAACTTCAGAATCAGGTTTATTGGCCGAGTATGTGTGAACACACAAAGAATGTGTCTCTGCTTTTTCGTTTTGTGAAAACGCCGTTACTCTGACGCTTTGATATAATTTACAAAACAAAGTGTTTCATCGCGTGAGCTCGGTGGTCTTTTTTCCTGACAGCCGTGAACGTAGCATCAGGATCTAGCATCCTCGTCCAATTCCGGCTCAGACCAACATGGCGGCTGATAGCCGAGAGTCAGCAGCTCTTCAGATTAATGTCTGAGTTTCTATGAATATTTACAGTTTCCTGATGAAATAAATCAATTCAGAGACATTTTCCCGCTTCAGTTTGTTAAAACCTGCAGTTGGTCTGTAACTGCTGACAGCTTTGGACCAGGTAAGACCCGGATTAAACTCTGTGTTTGTTAACGTCAGTAAAAGTCGGTCTGAGAGGTCCAGGGTTGGCCAACCGTAGCCAGGTAGCCAGGGTTAGTAAACGTTAGCCAGGGTTAGTTAACTTTAGCCAGGGTTAGTTAACCGTAGCCAGGGTTAGTTAACTTTAGCCAGGGTTAGTTAACTTTAGCCAGGGTTAGTAAACGTTAGCCAGGGTTAGTAAACGTTAGCCAGGGTTAGTTAACTTTAGCCAGGGTTAGTAAACGTTAGCCAGGGTTAGTTAACTTTAGCCAGGGTTAGTTAACTTTAGCCAGGGTTAGTTAACCGTAGCCAGGGTTAGTAAACGTTAGCCAGGGTTAGTAAACGTTAGCCAGGGTTAGTTAACTTTAGCCAGGGTTAGTTAACCGTAGCCAGGGTTAGTTAACCGTAGCCAGGGTTAGTTAACTTTAGCCAGGGTTAGTTAACTTTAGCCAGGGTTAGTTAACCGTAGCCAGGGTTAGTTAACTTTAGCCAGGGTTAGTTAACCGTAGCCAGGGTTAGTTAACTTTATCCAGGGTTAGTTAACTTTAGCCAGGGTTAGTTAACCGTAGCCAGGGTTAGTTAACCGTAGCCAGGGTTAGTTAACCGTAGCCAGGGTTAGTTAACTTTAGCCAGGGTTAGTTAACTTTAGCCAGGGTTAGTTAACCGTAGCCAGGGTTAGTTAACCGTAGCCAGGGTTAGTTAACTTTAGCCAGGGTTAGTAAACTTTAGCCAGGGTTAGTAAACTTTAGCCAGGGTTAGTAAACGTTAGCCAGGGTTAGTTAACTTTAGCCAGGGTTAGTAAACTTTAGCCAGGGTTAGTAAACGTTAGCCAGGGTTAGTTAACTTTAGCCAGGGTTAGTAAACTTTAGCCAGGGTTAGTTAACCGTAGCCAGGGTTAGTTAACCGTAGCCAGGGTTAGTTAACTTTAGCCAGGGTTAGTTAACTTTAGCCAGGGTTAGTTAACCGTAGCCAGGGTTAGTTAACCGTAGCCAGGGTTAGTTAACCGTAGCCAGGGTTAGTTAACTTTAGCCAGGGTTAGTTAACTTTAGCCAGGGTTAGTAAACGTTAGCCAGGGTTAGTTAACGTTAGCCAGGGTTAGTTAACGTTAGCCAGGGTTAGTTAACGTTAGCCAGGGTTAGTTAACGTTAGCCAGGGTTAGTTAACGTTAGCCAGGGTTAGTCAGGGTTAGTTAACGTTAGCCAGGGTTAGTTAGGGTTAGTCAAGGTTAATCAAGGTTAGCCAGGGTTAGTTAACGTTAGCCAGGGTTAGTTAACATTAGCCAGGGTTAGTAAACCTGAGCCAGGGTTAGCCAGGGTTAGTTAACATTAGCCAGGGTTAGTAAACCTGAGCCAGGGTTAGCCAGGGTTAGTTAACTTTAGCCAGGGTTAGGTAACGTTAGCCAGGGTTAGTAAACCTGAGCCAGGGTTAGTTAACGTTTGCCAGGGTTAGCCAGGGTTAGTTAACGTTTGCCAGGGTTAGCCAGGGTTAGTTAACCGTAGCCAGGGTTAGTTAACTGTAGCTAGGGTTGGCCAGGCTTAGCCTGGGCTAATCAGGGTTAGCCGAGGTTAATCAAGGTTAGTCAGGGTTAGTCATCGCTAGGTTGGAAATCGCTGGACAACATGTTTGATTTATTGTCTCTTAAACAACTAAGACAGCACTGAAATGGCTAAATGAGTCTATGTAATAGTAGTGTACGTTATTTATCAAGTAAATCTAAAAAGTAATGGCAGTGATTGAAAGTAACAAACTGTTACTTTCATGGATTATTGAATAACTTGTTAATATATTTTTGCAATTAATCATTTAGTCTATAAATATGAGAAATAGGTTAAAGTCATTGTTACAGTGCAAAGTAACGTCCAACCAGAAGTCCAGAAATGTAATATTTTTATTTAAAATCATATTAAATACAGAAAAAGCGCTAAATTAATCAGTTTAGCAATAATTAACATTAGATTATTACATATTTACATTCACTCATTTAGCTGACAAAGCGACTTAAGGTTGCTATGTTATCAGAGGTCGCACACCTCTGGAGCAACTGGGGTTAAGTGTCTTGCTCAGTGACACATTGGTGGACGTGTGTCACAGTGGGAATCGAACCCCCAGTCTCTCATATCAAAGCCATATGTCTTATAACTGAAGGTAATACAACTTTCCACAGCTGCTGTTAAAATCCTGCTGTTTGTTTCATTCAAGTTTATGAAGAGAAAGTGTCTGTTTTCAGAAACCAACAAACCCAGTATGATGATGGGTCCTAGATGAACCAGTTCCGATCCTGCATAATGATGGATCCAGTCTAATCTGACCCTCGTAGACCGTCAGTCTGGCCTGACCTTGGTAGACCAATTGGAGTAATGGAGAAGTTTGGGATGAGTTTCGGGGGCGGTCCCAGCAGGAAGGATTTGCTGGACACCATTGAGTCCCAGAAGAAGCAGCTAGTCCAATACCAGACCCGCTTCAAAGATGTGGTCCAGGCCTATAAGAGTCTCCTGAAGGAGAAGGAGGCTCTGGAGGCCAGCCTGAAGGTCCTATCGGTGACCCAGGAGGTGGACCTGAATCAGCAGGTCCAGGACACCACTGCCTCAGACCTCCAGGAGGACGGCTGCTCAGTGTATAGCGAGGACAGCGTGGACACGGCAGCATCTGTGGAGACGCCCAGTGACACCGCCAGAGGGGACCAGAGTGAAGAGGACCAGGGAGAACCGGGAGGAAAATCCAGCTCAATGGTGTTTTTTTTCAAACATTTAGTGACCAAAATATCATCAAGTGAATAGTAAAGAGATCCATCTTGACAAAGTTGACAACCTTGACAAAGTTGAATGGTGCATAGCTAATTCGACTAGAGGGCGGCGAGACCATGACCGACTTGGCTAGAGCATGACAGACTTGACGAAAGGATAGCATGACCAAGTCGACTAGAGGGAGACGAGACCATGACAGACTTGACGAAAGGATAGCATGACCAAGTCGACTAGAGGGAGACGAGACCATGACCGACTCGGCTAGAGCATGACAGACTTGACGAAAGGATAGCATGACCAAGTCGACTAGAGGGAGACGAGACCATGACCGACTCGACTAGAGCATGACAGACTTGACGAAAGGATAGCATGACCAAGTCGACTAGAGGGAGACGAGACCATGACCGACTCGACTAGAGCATGACAGACTTGACGAAAGGATAGCATGACCAAGTCGACTAGAGGGAGACGAGACCATGACCGACTCGGCTAGAGCATGACAGACTTGACGAAAGGATAGCATGACCAAGTCGACTAGAGGGAGACGAGACCATGACCGACTCGGCTAGAGCATGACAGACTTGACGAAAGGATAGCATGACCAAGTCGACTAGAGGGAGACGAGACCATGACCGACTCGACTAGAGCATGACAGACTTGACGAAAGGATAGCATGACCAAGTCGACTAGAGGGAGACGAGACCATGACCGACTCGACTAGAGCATGACAGACTTGACGAAAGGATAGCATGACCAAGTCGACTAGAGGGAGACGAGACCATGACCGACTCGACTAGAGCATGACAGACTTGACGAAAGGATAGCATGACCAAGTCGACTAGAGGGAGACGAGACCATGACCGACTCGACTAGAGCATGACAGACTTGACGAAAGGATAGCATGACCAAGTCGACTAGAGGGAGACGAGACCATGACCGACTCGGCTAGAGCATGACAGACTTGACGAAAGGATAGCATGACCAAGTCGACTAGAGGGAGACGAGACCATGACCGACTCGGCTAGAGCATGACAGACTTGACGAAAGGATAGCATGACCAAGTCGACTAGAGGGAGACGAGACCATGACCGACTCGGCTAGAGCATGACAGACTTGACGAAAGGATAGCATGACCAAGTCGACTAGAGGGAGACGAGACCATGACCGACTCGGCTAGAGCATGACAGACTTGACGAAAGGATAGCATGACCAAGTCGACTAGAGGGAGACGAGACCATGACCGACTCGGCTAGAGCATGACAGACTTGACGAAAGGATAGCATGACCAAGTCGACTAGAGGGAGACGAGACCATGACCGACTCGGCTAGAGCATGACAGACTTGACGAAAGGATAGCATGACCAAGTCGACTAGAGGGAGACGAGACCATGACCGACTCGGCTAGAGCATGACAGACTTGACGAAAGGATAGCATGACCAAGTCGACTAGAGGGAGACGAGACCATGACCGACTCGGCTAGAGCATGACAGACTTGACGAAAGGATAGCATGACCAAGTCGACTAGAGGGAGACGAGACCATGACCGACTCGACTAGAGCATGACAGACTTGACGAAAGGATAGCATGACCAAGTCGACTAGAGGGAGACGAGACCATGACCGACTCGACTAGAGCATGACAGACTTGACGAAAGGATAGCATGACCAAGTCGACTAGAGGGAGACGAGACCATGACCGACTCGACTAGAGCATGACAGACTTGACGAAAGGATAGCATGACCAAGTCGACTAGAGGGAGACGAGACCATGACCGACTCGACTAGAGCATGACAGACTTGACGAAAGGATAGCATGACCAAGTCGACTAGAGGGAGACGAGACCATGACCGACTCGACTAGAGCATGACAGACTTGACGAAAGGATAGCATGACCAAGTCGACTAGAGGGAGACGAGACCATGACCGACTCGGCTAGAGCATGACAGACTTGACTAAAGGATAGCATGACCAAGTCGACTAGAGGGAGACGAGACCATGACCGACTCGGCTAGAGCATGACAGACTTGACGAAAGGATAGCATGACCAAGTCGACTAGAGGGAGACGAGATCATGACCGACTCGGCTAGAGCATGACAGACTTGACGAAAGGATAGCATGACCAAGTCGACTAGAGGGAGACGAGTCCATGACAGACTTGACTAAAGGATAGCATGACCAAGTCGACTAGAGGGAGACGAGACCATGACCGACTCGACTAGAGCATGACAGACTTGACTAAAGGATAGCATGACCAAGTCGACTAGAGGGAGACGAGACTATGACCGACTCGACTAGAGCATGACAGACTTGACAAAAGGATAGCATGACCAAGTCGACTAGAGGGAGACGAGACCATGATATAGTCGATTAAACCATGGTTAACTCGACTAGAATATGACTATTGTTATCACACTCTGGCCGGGCGCAGGAGTTACACAGTGGAGTTAGCGATAATAAATGTGCAACATCCGATGGTGGCATGAAGTCGTACTGGTTGATGACGCATGTAGATTGTGGCAGCAGTTTCACGTGATGTTTCCTACCTGCAGTCCCTCAGGTCCGACCCCGATGCTGGCGGCTCAGAGAGCACCACCGTGGGAGTGGAGCCGCAGCAACAGGCAAGCGCAGAGGTGGACCGCCGAGCCGCCCGGCGGAAGAGCCAACTGAGCACGCTCACCAGCGCCCTGGCCACAGTGACGCAGGAGAAGTCTCGGATGGAGGCGAACTTCCAGGCCGACAAGCGCCAGCTGAAGCAGGAGGTGGAGGAGCTGCAGGAGCGCCTGGTCGCCGTGACCACGCAGCATGAGGCGGAGCTGCATGCCCTGCAGCAGCAGTTGGCTGAGAGCCGCGCTCGCATCATCACGCAGCAGCACGAGAGGGAGCAGGAGCAGGGAGACCACGTCCAGCAGCTGCGAGAGCTGCAGCGGATCCTGCAGCAGGAGAGAGACCTGCGACAGGAAGCAGAGCTCCGCCTACAGGACGCCAACGCCACGCTCCTCATGACATCACAAGCCGTGGACCGGGGGGCAGAGTCTGAGGCTCACCTGAGCAAGGTGAGGGAGGAGAGAGATGAGCTGAGGAGGAGGCTGCAAGCCGCCGAGGAGGACCAGAAGAAACCAGATCCCAGAGTGGACGAACTGCAGCGAGAGCTGACAAAGCTGAAAAACCACTTCCAGCAGCAGTTCCACAACGAGACCAGGAAGGTAAAACTAAGACCAGATTTAACTAAAACCAGGTCTGAACTAAGCACAGCAGTTCCACAACGAGACCAGGAAGGTAAAACTGAGACCGGATTTAACTAAAACCAGGTCTGAACTAAGCACAGCAGTTCCACAACGAGACCAGGAAGGTACAACAGAGACCGGATCTAAGTAAAACCAGGTCTAAACTAACCAAAGCAGTTCTGCAACTAAAACCAGGGCTGCACCCGAAAAATCTTTTTTGCTCAGGAAGGTTCTGACTGAGTGAAGTGAACTGGAAGTATTTCAGCGGCAGCCATGATGAGAGCTGTTCGGATTCTCTAGAAGCCGAGGAAAGGAGCCTCAATGCTTCCTTTCATATCTCCTTTAGCATAGGGTACACCGGACCATCCTTTATGAAAGGAAAGGAGAGAATGCCATCCCACAATTCCTTGCGGCGGCAACGTTCTGAAACTCAAACGATAAAATCCATCAACCACATTTAGCAAAATCCTGCAACACAGACGCATTATGATACTTTAATAAGACACAGTTTCCTTCTTTCTTTTGGTTTGTTTGTAATCTGATACTGTTTCAACACCATTTTATGTTTCGGGTTGTTGAAATAAGCCGTTAAGTGTTTTCTACAATAAAAATAAACTCCAACTATGACGGATAAAGGTGGTTGATCACGATGTAAGTTATCATTGGCTGTTAAGCCTTTTCTCTCTTCTGCCATAACTTGCTAATATGCATATATCTTAAACTGGCAGCAGTAACTGAGACCTGTGGAGCGGTTTCTGGTCTTGTAACGTGATCAAAGTGAGGATGATGTTGCAGCGCGTAGCCTCACGTCCCTGCAGCCTTCAGCACATTAACTTTACTTCAGTCACAGATGCTGACACTCTCGCCTTCATAAAGGCAAAGATCCAGCTGGCGATCCAGGAGGCGTTTCCCACACACTGATTTATTTGTGGCGTCCTGCCACATTATCAATGCTGATTTTCCATTGATTTTAAAATGGGTAAAATCGTATTTGATGACAGAGCTCCACGCAGCGCAAATATTCTCTCAGCATCTCTTCTCCCTCTCTCCCTCTCTGCCTCCCAGATCTAACTAAAACCAGGTCTAAACTAGGGCTGGACCCGAATATTAGAATATTCGACCATTGGGCGCACACATTAGATTTTCAATTATGAGATTCAATTATTAAGGGTTTTTTTGCGCGCCTGACCTCCGCTGACAGCAGTGAACGCAACGCTCCAGTTCACATCAAAGGGGAAACTAAAAGAAGCCCTCAGCTGTGTGGGAGCACTTTAACCTGAGTGACGGCAGCAGGGTGGAAGTTATGCCATTTATAAATTTTACAACTGCTTAATTTCATTACAGATCAAAACAGTCAAATTCTTACATTCTAAAATTAATCAGTTTCAAACTGTAGGCTGGAAACAAACAGCAATTAAAGTTAAGAGAGAATTTTGCATAATTTGCAGATTTAGTTCCGCTACGGGAAACACCGCTCATCCCGTCTGCTCTCCGCCTGGACCCCGCCCCGCGAAACTATTCCTGGATTCTGCTCTGGACCTGCTGGATCAGACCCTCTCTGGACCCTCAGCTACGGTTCCCCCTGCTCTGCACAGCAGCCACCAACCCGGTTCGGCTTTGATTATTCGCTCTTAATTTCTATCGAAGCTCAAAAAATGACATTTGAGCAGCTCAAGTCTAAACTAACCAAAGCGGTTCCACAACCTGAAGGTACAACAGAGCCGGGACTGCATTGGTTAGTTTAGACCTGGTTTTAGTTAGATCCGGTCTCTGTTGTATCTAAAACCAGGTCTAGGGGACAGGGGAAACTGTGGCTCAGGTGGGAGAGCGGTCGTCCAATTTTCAGAACAGTTTCGATCCCCATCTCCCCCAGTCAACATGTCAAAGTGACCTTGGTCAAGAAACTGAACCCCAGACTCTCCGTCACTGTGTAAAAGGTTGTGATGAGGTCTAAAGACTAGAAAGGTACAAGTACAGACCTTTTCCCACGTAGTCTTCGGTGTCTCATGACGGTTTGTGTCTTCTACAGGCGTGTGATGCGGAGGAGCGTGCGCGTGAGCGCGCTCAGGCGGCAGAGGTGAGGGTTGCCGGTCTGGAGCAAAGAGTCTCTGAACTGTCGGAGCTGCTGGGATCCTGTGAGAAGATGAGGCAGAGAGACCAGCAGACCGCTCAGAGGCTCAGGGACCGGATCCTGCAGCTCGATACGGAGAACAAAACGCTCGCCATCGCCGCCTCCAGCAGGACGACCTCTGACCTCGGCGTGGACGAGTCTCAGCTGGACGTCAGCTTGCTGAGGGACAAGCTGGAGAAGGTGAAGAAACTGCTGCAGCTAGCGGCTCAGAGGAACCAGGACCAGAATATCCAGATCCAGAACCTCGTGGAGACCGAGGCTGAGCTCAGCGGAGACAAAGGCTCGGCGCTGTTCTACCAGCAGGAGCTGCGGCAGCTCAAGGACGAGTTTGAGCGCTACAAGCTGCGAGCGCAGGTGGTGTTGAAGAACAAGAACACCAAAGATGGCTGCCAGGCCAAGGAGCTGGAGGAGATCCGGGACCAGCTGTCAGAGCTGAAGGAGAAGTACATCAACCTGCGGATCCAGAGCGACGAGGCCGAGGCCCGACACCGCCACGAGCTGGAGGAGCGGCAGCAGCAGGCGGCGGCGCTGCAGCAGACTCACAGACAGGAAGTGGAGAGGTTGGAGGCGCTGCACCGCGACGACCTGCTGCGCCTGGAGGCGGAGCTTCACAAACAGAGAGAGAGAACCATGGCGCTCCTGGACGAGAAAGACCAGGAGCTGGAGAGGCTGCGGACCGCCGCGCTCAGCTGCAGCAGCGACACGGACAAGATGGTCGCCGACGACCACGAGTCTGGCCCCGAGAGCGAGGGTGACATCATCAGCCAGGCCCTGCAGCGAGCGACGCCCAACGAGCCCACACTGCTGCTGTACGCCGAGCAGCTGGCCAGGAAGGAGGTGGAGGCGGCCGGCCTGCGGCGCCAGAAACACCGGCTGGAGGAGGACCTCCACCAGCTGCAGGCGAGGCTGATCGCCAACGGAGAGCGACACGACGAGGAGGTGTACGAGCTGCGAGGACAACTCGACAAGCTGATCAGAGATCAGAGCAGAGAGGGCGCCAACATGGAGTACCTGAAGAACGTCATCTACAAGTTCCTGACACTGCAGGACGCCAGCGGGAGGCAGCAGACGCTCACCGCCATCCTGACCATCCTGCACTTCAGCCCGCAGGAGAAACTCAGCGTCATGAGGCTGCAGGGGGCGACCTGGTGGACCGCCGGCAAGAGATCCTAAAACCCCTGAAGAAGAATCTGTAGTTTCTTAAACCTCTGACAGGATGTTGATATGAAGGGGGCTGTAGTTTCCTGATGATCATGTGACGTTTAAATTCATAGAAAAACTTGATGAAGTTCGGTTTCTGTCAGCTGCTCCTGTATGAACAGCTGTGAGAAACTCAAATCACTCATGTATATTTTTGATTCCCTTGTTGAAATTAAACTTTTTCCTGCTTCACAAACTCAGTTTGGTTCATTTCAGGGATTCCACGTTGTTTTCTAGTCGAGGCAACATTTCATCTTTACTTTCAGATCAAAATGATTTTAACATCTGGGCCTTTCTTCAAGAGTCATAAAAAAGATATTTAATGAGCGTGACTCTGAGGCTCAGCTGAAAAAGTTCCTAATCCGATCACGATGCGTCATTCGGATCGCAGGACTTGTTAACATGCACCAGGAGAGATTCTATGTTGCAAAGGATTCCACAAACAAGACGTGGCGTGATACTCTTAATGTTCCATCACTGAGTTCAGCTGTGTTCTGTAGTCAGCAGAAATAAAATACAGTCATTTATCTTTTGAAGGCAGAACTTTTATTAAATTAGAATATTACAAATGTGTGAAAGCTGAAATGAATGAAAACAAATGGTCTCAGCAACATTACATCCAAACGTTCCCCAAAAAACATCTGACAAGCTGCTGCGACACTGTGGGTCTGTACTGTATACATTCAGTGTATTTACTGTGTACTTAGTGTGTACTCAGGACCGTCTGCAGGTCTCCAGGCAGCGTTCTGATGATGGAGTTTATAAAAGTATCCAGTTTGTTTAAAACTCCGTCCTTCACCTGCAGCTGCTGCCGTCGAGCTTTAATCTGAAAAACAGCAGTCAGAAACACACTTCCTGTCACTAGAATTAAAGGCTTCAGACGCGCCTGCGAGCTTTAATCTGAAAATCAAATGCACTTCCTGTTCCAGTCACTGGCATTAAAGGCTTCAGACGCGCCTGTAAGCTTTTATCTGAAAAACCTGGGTAAAAATGCGTCTCAGTATTTGAAAGCACATCTGATTAATGCGATG